>NC_139153.1:60322324-60859556 GCF_964270905.1 Leucopleurus acutus | reverse complement strand
AAGCTTTCAGGGTGAATGGTGAGGGGGGCAACAGTGGGCAGAGATGTAAACAGTCCTCCTGCGCTGTGGTCTGTGAAAGAGCAGTGTGTCCTGGGTGCAGCGGTAGCACAGGAAAGAGGTGATGGACTTAGTCTGGGGACCGCAGAGAAGCCTTCAAGGAAGAGGTCAGCTCTGAGCTGAGTTTTGCAGGGCTCTTTTTGGATGTGAACAATCCCTTGACCTTGTCTTTTTTGGGGTGGGGGTTGGGGATGGGGAATAAGACCAGTATTAGTTGTCTTCATTTGTAAGTTGGCTCTTTGTTTCTTCCTTGTCCACACCCTTGGTTGATGTTTCTCTTCCCCGCCCTGTCTGTACAGGCAGGTGAGTACTGTCCAGATACCAGCTACTAATTCTGTACCTTCAAATTTCACTGCTTGTCTATTTAATTGCACACATATATCTGAGGAACTTGGCAGGGAGTGCAGAATACATCTTCTGATTTACATGCATTGAGAATCTTGTGTCTCAGAAATAAAAATCTTATTAAGGCTTAATGTCTTAATCCAGGTGACACAGAGAACTCTGTGAACTCAAGCAGGCAGCATATATAACATTGGAGTGACATGGAGAATGTTATCTGAAATGAGAGTATGTGTGAGTTCAAAACAAAAATAAAAACAGCAAATGAAAATTGTCCCTGACTAGTTGATACTAGAAATAATCAAGGAATGATAGAATTGAGAATCACTAAATGCACAGGTTTGGTTTCCCCTAAATTTTAAAAAAGGCACTAAGAATAGGAGTAAACGTTTGTGAGACTCTTGCTGTTTGTATAAAATCCTTTTTATTTTTAATAATTTTATACATTGAGGGTGCATTTTAGAGCATGATATTAGGTGAGTTTCAGTATTTTCAGGCCTACATTTTAAATTAGAAACCTATATAGAGTTACGAGACTTTAGTAATATGGAAGGCACTTAAGGTCTGGTTTAAAAAAAATTATGGTTATCCTTGGAGCAGCAATGATTTTGTCCGTATACAAGACTATATTTGTTGAGTTGCTAAGCGGTTAAGGGAACAGTGTCAGTGAGCAACTAAATTGAGATGTGAATGGGGTGATAATCTAGAAAAAACAGACCTGAGAATGGAAAAAGATATAGAAGACAGATTTCTTTCTCATAAACTTGGAAACAGAAGAATCGCAAACAAGATTCGTAATCAGATAATCAGGTCCAGTTTTCACATTGACTATTAAAGGCTAAAATAATGGAGGGGAGGTGAAATAACATTCAATCTTTGAGGAAAAAACTAACTAATACAGCTTTGGATTTTGGCAGGGTGGCTGTAATCCCAAAGAAAGAGAATAACAGTTTGCATTTACAGCCTTTTCTAAGTCTTTTGTAAGTACATTTTCATTAATCCTTCAGACTACTTTTGAGTTTTGTTTAAAAATTAAGAAGGGCTTCCCTGGTGGCGCAGTGGTTGAGAGTCCGCCTGCCGATGCAGGGGACGCAGGTTCGTGCCCTGGTCCGGGAAGATCCCATATGCCGCGGAGCGGCTGGGCCTGTTAGCCATGGCCGCTGAGCCTGCGCGTCCGGAGCTCCGCAACGGGAAAGGCCACAACAGTGAGAGGCCTGTGTACCGCAAAAAAAAAAAAAAAAAATTAAGAAGGAAATCATTTCTACTTCCTAAGATGCCTGAAAAAAATTACATACTGAAAGTCATAGAAATTACTGCTTTACCTTGATGGCTTCAATGTTTTATGTATTTCTAACTCTCATTTTTTTTGTTTAACACTTTGGCCAAGGAATTTATCATTTGGCAAATATTTATCAGTTGCATAATGAGGGTTGGGCCTGAGGCAGTATGTTACATGTGCAGGTGTGCATGTGCGCGTGCACGCACACTCACACACACTCACACACACACACACACAAATAAATTTGAAAGTGTGTTTTCCCCTTCAGTTCCAGGTGGTGCTGAATCGTTCTTCTTAGGTCAGGAGCCTCTGAGCTTTATTTATTTTAGGTGGAGAATTGTCCTGCTCAGTGGTGGTGGTTGTGGTTATGGAGGCAGATTTCTGTTTATTAAGCACTTACTGGGTGCCGGACACTATTAAATTTGTTATATGCATTGCTGATTTAACCCTGTCAGTAGTTACTGAGCTGGTTATTAGCATGAGTTTTGCAAATGAGGGAACTGAGGCTTTGAAAGGTTAAACAATTCGTCCAAGATCACAGTGCTAGTTAGTTGCTGAGCCAGAATTCTACCAGTGCACCTGAATCCTTGGTGCCCTGTTTGTGATCCTTCTTTGTGGGAAGTGGCACAATGATTCCTTTTTCCTTTTCTTTTTGGGTTATCATTGATGAGCATAAATGTGTCAGTCAACACCTTACTGTAGAGCGATGGCAGGATTGGGAATTTTACTAGTTGGAAATATCTTAAACAAGTAGTTTCTTGCATGTTAGATTGCTCTGTTGACCAAGATCCTTTAATTCATTACTGTTTTAGAACAGGGACTTTGTAGTGTCTTTGTTTTAATTTTTATTTTTGTGACACAATATGGTATAATTTATACCAGCTCAGTCTTGGATTTGAAAATGTCAATAGATATTCTTAACTGTTCCAGCCTTCTCTCTCAGTTAAACTCTTTGTATGTTCACTCCCACTTTCCTGCCCATCCCAAAGCCCACCCACCCATGTCTTATATTCCATATACTCATCTTCTTATTGTCTCTTACATATTGTATGAGGGTTCAGGTCCACATCTTGTGTCTTTGCTTCTCTCATCCATATTTCTTCCCAGTATTTTTTTACTGTGGTAAAATACATGTAACATGAAATTTACTGTCTTAACCGTGTTTAAGTGAGGCAGTTGTACCTGGTTCTGAAAGTGCTGTGAAGAAAGCCCCAGTGCACTGCCCTTGCTGCTGTGGAACCCAGGTGGTTCTTTTTCTGCGTCTGGTGATGAACCACAGTTGTAGTTCTTAGTGCATGATCACAACTTTTCTCTTTTGTTTTTGTGGCCAAATATAATTTATGGTTCCTCCAGTCCCTAGTTGTAATTTCTACATGTACCGTTGCTAAAAGTACATAATACGTGAATGATTTTTTAAAAAATAATCTGAGTGGTGCTTGTTATTGGACTAGCCAACAATTTGACATTTATTTTGCCTTCAATAAGTTCTCAACTTCTAAGAATACCATATATTTGAACCCACTGTTTTACTTACAAAGAAAAAAAATCTGTGTTAAATAGACTAGCATATCTTTTTGAAAAATATGGTATGGGACTTTGAAGGTTTCATATTATAGTGTTAAACGATTCATCTACTCTCTTGGTTCATTGTTTATTATGTTACTAGAATACTTCAACACATTTCAGACTTAATTCATAATTCAGTGTGTCTTGGACGTGAATCCATTGTTCAGTGCATACACACACACACACACACACACACACACACACTCTTACATACACTCTCCAGTTTTATTTTTTAAACTTTTCCCCTCATAACTCTGCTAGTTTATCACAGTGTTATGGTAAAAAAGATTAACAACCTACCGGAAGATGCAACTAGGCAGTAATAGGTAGTTTTTTTGTTTGTTTGTTTGTTTATTCATTCATTCCTTTATTTGCCTATGGATGTCCAATTGTTTCAGTATCATTTGTTGGAAAGGCTATCTTTCCTTTGTTGTATTGCTTTTGCATCCTCATCAAAATCATATTTGTGTAGATTTATTTTTGGATTCTCTGTTCAGTTATAGTGATGTATGGATTTATCCTCTGCCTTTAACAGTCTTTATGACTGTACTTATATAATAAGTCTTGAAATCAGGTAGTCTGATTCTTCCTACTTTTCTTCTTTTTCAAAATTGTTTTAGCTGTTCTAGTTCCTTTGCCTTTCCACATAAATTTTAATATAATATTGTTTATGTCTTCAAAAAATCTTGCCATTATTTGGATAGAAATTGCACTAATCCTATATACCAACTTGGGAAGAATTGACATTTTTACTATGTTGCATTTTCCAATTCATGAACATGGTATGTCTCTCCATTTATGGGGACTGTATTTGATTTCCTTCATCAGTTTTGTAGTTTTCAGCTTACAAGTAATATACATGCTTTGTTAGATTTACAATAGGTAGTTTAGAGTAGCTTAGGCCTAATGGACAAGCCTTGTCTTCAGTTTAGATGATGTCTGTTATGTTAATATGTAGTTCTTCACTAAAGAAACATCCAAATGTTGATTATATTTTACTTTTGGTAGAGAACTTTGTTTAAGAATTAGGAGAAATTTGAATGCCGCAGTTCAAGTTAAGTACCCTTGTTGCTTCACTGTAAGCTTTGTTAGTAGAAAACTGTTCTGTCCTTTATATGCATTGCAGGCTATTTTCTCTTTCTAGGTCATCCTAAGGAAATTGTTAGAACTCCTATTCCCAGGTGTGTGTGTATGTGCACATGTGCACGCATACATGTGTGCGTGTGTGTGTTTCCCTAAAGGAACAATGCTAGTGACCTTCTTTGCTCTTACTAGTCAGTTTGCTTTAACTGTGCTTAGTATTTTTCTCTTTAAGGCCATCCTTGGCATCTGAGGCATTGAAACTGACATTTTGTTAAGAGATGCCTTACAATGGGGCCTCCTTTTCAGCAGCTGGGCCCTAATTCACTTAAGAATCCCTCACTCCTGGTTTCACAGTCTTGTTCTTTAAGGATCAGGTATACTTTTCCCATGACTATCAAACAGAAGCCATCAAAGAGAATAGAAACTATTTGAAATAAGAGTGTAGGTTTTTTTTCACTTCTTAAAGATTTGCAGCATATTCTTGGAGAATAAGTGTAGTGAAGATTAGAATTACATATGCCTACATTATACCTTAGGTTAGTAATGTATGCAGGTTATATTTTAATGTTTATGATCTCTATTTTTTCTTTTTAATAATTGTTCCTCTTTTCTGTGATTGGGACTCTGCTTTTTATAAGTATTATGTTTGAATGTTTAAACTGGCTTCATTGAGGTATAAATTACATACATAAAATTCATCAATTTTAAGTGTACAGTTGGATGAGTTTTGACATGGGTGTGTGGCTGTGGGAACCATCACCACAGTCAAGATACGTAATATTTCCATCACCCCCCAAAATTCCTTGTCCCTTAAGCATTTAATCTCCTCCTTCTACACCTGGCCTTTGGCAAACACTCATCTGCTTTCTGTCATGATAATTTTGTTGGTTTTAGAATTTTATATAAATTGAACCATATAAATATCCTTCTGTGTTTGACTTTTTTTTTTTTTTTTTTTTTTTGCGGTACATGGGCCTCTCACTGTTGTGGCCTCTCCCGTTGCGGAGCACAGGCTCCGGACGTGCAGGCTTAGCGGCCATGGCTCATGGGCCCAGCCGCTCCGCGGCATGTGGGATCCTCCTGGAACAGGGCACGAACCTGTGTCCCCTGCATCGGCAGGCGGACTCTCAACCACTGCGCCACCAGGGAAGCCCTGTGTTTGACTTTTTTTGATCTGTATTATGTTTTCAGTATTCATCTACGTCAATTCATATTTTGGTAGTTCATTCTTTTTTTTTTATTATTGTGTAGTATTTCATTGTATGAATGTACTACAGTTTGTTTATCCCATCCCCACTTAATGGACATTTAGATTGCTTCTACTTTTTGGCTACAGTGAATAAAACTGCTGTGAACATTTGGGTAAATACCTCTGAATGGGATTGCTGGGTTGTAGGCTAAGTATGTACAAGGTATGTTGAATTTTATGAGGCACTAGGCTAGAGTCTTTTGCATTTCCACCAGTAGTGTATGAGTTCCAGTTATGCTGCAACCTTGCCAAAAATTGGTATTATCAGAATTAAAGATTTTAACAATCCTAATGGGTGTGTGATGACATCTCATTATGCTTTTAATTTCCCTAATGACTAATGATGTTGACCATCTTTTCAGCCCTTATTTGTGATTCATATATCTCCATTGATAAAGTGTCTGTTTATATCCTTTTCACATTTTAAAAATTGGGCTGTTTGTCTTTTTATTGGGTTTTATGAGTTCTATACACACACACACACACAATTCTGTATATTATATATATATACAGTTCTCTCTGTATAGAATTCTCTGTGTGTGTGTGTGTGTATGTGTATATATATATATATATATAAAATTATGTCTGTATACACACATTCATATATAAATATGTATATGTGTATTTGTGTGTTTTGTGAATATTTTCTCTGTCTATACTTGCCTGTTTTTGTTTGTTTTAACAATCTCTTTTGAAGAGGAAAAATTTTGTTTTGATTAAGTCCATTTTATCAGTTTTTTCTTTTATGATTCATTTTCTATGTAAGAAATAGTTTGCATTAAATGGTCTTATTAGTTTACTAGGGAATGGAGAGAGTGATATAAGAGCCATGAGTCTCATATTCTGATTTCTTCAAAATATACCAACACTTCATAAACTTAGTGAAAGAATCTCAGTACTTACAAGCTTGCTTTTTATGGCCTATGTCATTGTTGAAAGTTTTTTTGGGAATTACCTACCTGTTAGCTAAAAATAGGTGTCTGGAACACAGAGAGAGACCACACTAAGCCTTATAACTATGATATTGATCCACTCAAAAGTAGTAATTTGAAAGAAATGAAAGAAAATAGCAGTGAAACTCAAAACTGTGTGAAGGGATGGGCAGAAAATTTGGCCTTTATAGTAAATTTAATAGACAATACAATTTAAGAATGTGGATGATTGACAAAAACTTAGAGGAGAAGGAAAAGTGGAGGAGAATAAGTTTGAATTGACGTATGTTTTGGTGGACAAAAGAAAATGTGAACTTTTAAAAAAATATATATTTATTTATTTATTTTTGGCTGCGTTGGGTCTTCGTTGCTGTGTGCGGGCTTTCTCTAGTTGCGGCGAATGGGGGCTACTCTTCGTTGCGGTGCGTGGGCTTCTCATTGCAGTGGCTTCTCTTGTTGCGGAGCATGGGCTCCAGGCGCTCGGGCTTCAGTAGTTGTGGCACGTGGGCTCCGTAGTTGTGCCTCACGGGCTCCAGGGCACAGGCTCAGTAGTTGTGGTGCACGGGCTTAGTTGCTCCGTGGCATGTGGGATCATCCTGGACCAGGGATCGAACCCGTGTCCCCTGCATTGGCAGGCGGATTCTTAACCACAGCGCCACCAGGGAAGTCCCGAAAATGTGAACTTTTAAATAGAACTTTGGTGTATATCTTTTTCATAGTAAGTAAATTCATTTATAACCTCTTTGTTCCCACAAAACATCTGAGGCAGCTTACACAAAACACATTGATTAAAATAGTTAAAAAAAGAAAAAGGAAAGAAAGTTAGGACAAATGAACAAATCATAACTCTCAAGTGTCAGTCATAGGATTGAGCTTTGTATTTGGCTATAAGCTTTCTGGGAATAAAGGCAAAAAGGAAACCAGTCATTTACATAGAAAGGAGGGGGCTGTACCATTTTCTGAAATCCGAGACATAAGAACTGTGCTGTACCAGATGAGTAAAAATTTTTACTGATGGAGGATGTATGAGTTAATATAAAAAATTTAAATCACCAAAATGATAAAATCTTTCAGTATATTTGAGACTCTAACGTTAAACACTATAGTAGACATAAGTGATTTGAACTCTTTTTTTTCAATTTTTATTTATTTAATTTATTGAAGTATAGCTGACATATTAGTTTTAAGTATACAACATAGTGATTTGATATTTTGAGAGATTATACATCATTCAAAGTTGTTATAAAATATTGACTGTATTCTCTGTGCTGTATATTACATCCCTGTGATTATTTATTTTATAACTGGTAGTTTGTACCTCTGAATCCCCTTCACCTAGTTTGCTCTTGCCTCTACCCATCTCCCCTTTGGTTTGTTCTCAATATCTATGAGTCTGTTTCTCTTTTGTTACATTTATTAGTTTTGTTTTTTTAGATTCCACATATAAGTGAACACATACGGTATTTGTCTTTTTCTGTCTGACTTATTTCACTAAGCATAATACTCTTCAGGTCCATCCATGTTGTTACAAGTGGCAAGCTTTCATTATTTTTTACGGCTGAGTAATATTTCATTATATATATAGTATATACCACATCTTTATCCATTCATCTGTCATTGGGCACTTCCATATCTTGGCTATTATAAATAATGCTTCTGTGAACATAGGGGTGCATATATCTTTTCTAATTACTTTTTTTGTTTTCTTTGGAAAAATACCCAGAAGTGGAATTGCTGGATCATATGGTAGTTTCATTTTTAATTTTTTGAGGAACCTCCATACTGTTTTCCATAGTGGCTGCACCAATTTACATTCCCACCAACAGTACCCGAGGGTTCCCTTTTCTCCACATCCTTACCAACACTTGTTATTTGTTGTATTTTTGATAATAGCCATTCTGACAGGTGTAATATGATATCTCATTGTGGTTTTGATTTGCAGTTCCCTGATGATTGGTGTTGTTGAGCATCTTTCGATGTGCCTTTTGGCCATCTGTATGTCTTCTTTGGAAAAATGCCTGTTCAACATATGTATATGTATAACTGAACCACTTTGCTCTACACCTGAAACTAACACAACATTGTAAGTCAACTGTACTCCAATGTAAAATAAAAATCAAAGGAAAACAAAAGAAAAAAAATGAAAAAAGAAAAAAGAAGAAAAATGCCTATTCAGGTTCTCTGCTCATTTTTAACCAGATAATTTTTTAAACTCTTTTTTATACATCTTGGTATTTATGTACTTATCCCATCTTTCTGTTGTTCATTGAGAAGATACTGTACTCTCAGCATTGTTGCCAGGGCTTTGAAAGGATACAGGGGCACTTAATGTTGTCCCTGTAACTTGAAAGCTTAAGTTCTAGACAGAAAGGCAAATGAACAACAGGAAACACTTAGAAAATAATTACACATAAGCTCAAATGTACTTGCTGTAAATACATTGATGTGGACTGTTACTGGATCTGGGTCTTGATGTATTTGGCTAAGTGGGAAATAAGTTGTGGGGTTGGTAGGAGTTCTGCTGCTGCAAAGGTGAGGTGCACCTGGGCTTCATCCTTTCAGTTCAGTTCAGAGCCCAAACAACATTGGACTGGACAATCAGAGGCCACTTTCATACCCTCTGCAAAGGATAATCACAACTGATACCCATTAAAGAACATGAATATTAACATGAATATTTTTATGACAGTTGAGAAACATAGATTGAAAAGATGAGATGGTTCTTTTTCATCTTTAAACTCTGTGTTTACCATATTACTTTGCGTATTATAAAGACTTAATAAACATTTATTGAATGAATGACTAAAAAGAAAAATGGGGAGAGAGGTGTTCTATAACCATTTGTAAGAGAAGTAAAATATTAATCAATAAAAATAGAAACCTTTTTAAAGAGTTTTAAAGAAAGGATTGGATGATGAGAGCTGTTAATTTTTCTAATACAGTTATGGTGACAACTTGTCAGTATTGTGTTTGTTAGAATCTAGTTTATCTTTGGGACTTAAGTGAAACAATACTAATTTATAGAAGTTGTATGTACTTACAGAATAATCCCATGTGTGAAGTCACTTGTCACTAACCTGGCAAAGAAGCCACAGATTTCGAATAGCTGAATGTAGTTGCAGGTGAAGCATTGCTCCTTAATTATCAGAGTTCTTTTATTACCAGTCAATTTGCTGGACTGTTAAATATTTGATATTTCTGGCACCTAGTATAGTGTCCAACAGCATATATGCAGTGTGTAAACAAATGTTTCTTAAGTGCTTTCTACATATGGGATGTGGAGTAGAAGTGGTTTAAGACAGGATTCATTTTTTTTCTAATTTATTTTTTTAAAAAATTATTTTACTGAAGTATAGTTGATTTACAATGTTGCATTAATTTCTACTGTACAACAAAGTGATTCAGTTACACATATATATACATTCTTTTTCATATTCTTTTCCATTTCGGTTTATCATAAGATATTGAATATAATTCCCTGTGCTATACAGTAGGACCTCGTTTATCCATTCTATGTGTAATAGTTTGCATCTGCTAATTCCAAATTCCCAGTCTCCCCACCCGCTTTGGCAACCATAAGTCTGTTCTCTATGTAAAACAGGATTCTTGATACAAGTAGCTTATGTACTCTTCCAGTTGACATGAATAGATACACAAATAACAATTAGTATAGCATTGTAAAAACATAATTCAACAGCTATGCCAGTTTGGAGAAGGAAAGGGATCTCTAATTTGTTAAAGGAAACACTGATTAATCTTTAAAACAAAGATAGAAATTCATTAATTTATTCAGTCACTTTTTACTGGTTAAAAAAAGAAAAGGAAGCATGCATCTTTTTGCACTTCTTTTGACAAGTATGTGTGCAGCCATCTAACGCCTTGCTAATCCGTTTGAACACAAAAATTGTAAATCATTATTTTAACAGGAAGTTAGCCTTTTGCAAATAGGTGAATATTTATAGCCAGAAGGTTGCTACAAGGCAGCTCTTATAGTGTCAAATAAATGCTAAAAAATCCTTCACCAAAGAATAGGAGGTATTTATAAATAAGAAGGCTTAAAAATGTCCATATACAAATGCCATAATAGTAAGATTGAGTGGAGAAGATAACTGGGCAGAAGACCACATGTACACTAGACAAAATGTAGGGGAAATTTTAGGGAGGAAACTCATGTAGGGAAAATTTCTATTAGTCAAAGGGGATTTTAGGTAAGAAATCTAGGTCTAAGTTAAAAAGATAAGGGATGAATTTAGAGGGAGGATAAGGACTGAACCTTGGGATAGTAATGGGATAAGGTCATGTTACCTATACTTTTAAAATAATTAATTAATTAATTAATTTTTGGCTGTGTTGGATCTTCATTGCTGCATGCAGGCTTTCTCTAGTTGTGACGAGTAGGGGCTACTCTTCGTTGTGGTGCACGGGCTTCTCATTGCAGTGGCTTCTCTTGTTGCTGTAGGCGCGCAGGCTTCAGTAGTTGCAGCACACGGGCTCAGTAGTTGTGGCTCATGGGCTCTAGAGTGCAGGCTCAGTAGTTGTGGTGCATGGGCTTAGTTGATCCGCGGCATGTGGGATCTTCCCGGACCAGGGCTCGAACCCGTGTCCCCTGCATTGGCAGGCAGATTCTTAGCCACTGCACCACCAGGGAAGTCCCTCCTATACTTTTATATTCTTACTCATTCATTAATATTTCATGATAGCCGCCTCAATCCACAGTCTGTAAAGAGCAACTTAGGAAGTATTTTTCATACTTAAGTTTGCCTAGTTGTCAGAAAAGAGATAACTTATTTGCTTGCCAAACCTTTTTTTTTCCCCATGTATCTACTCATACTCACATGTACAAGTGATGAGGATGATGGGGAGCCAGTTGTAGGTCTCCTTCCTTCTGAGGATGTGCCTTAGGGCACTGAGATGAATTATTCTGGAGCACATTTTCCACAGTGCTTTCTGTATTTGTACACAGTTTACTTCTCTGAGATGTTCAGTTTTCCAAAGAATTAAATATTTGATATGAATTTTATATGCACATGAGTTGGTGGAGGTGGCACAAGGTGGGCTTTGACATGGGAGAATTTGTGAGGACACGGGTGCAATATTCAGTTTTGAAGTTCTGAGAACCCAGAATGGATAGAAGGAGAGGGGGGAGTGTGAGCCACGTGCCCTTGAGCTTGGCCGTTGTTGGGAAAAGGCTGGCCCAGGAGGACAGGGCAAGGAGAGTGTGGGGAGTTGCCATCAAAGTCTAGTGTCCAGAGGGTACATAGCACTCAGACTTACTCCAGACTGATGTCAGTGTCCAGGATGGTTCACTGGTGTATGGGATACAACAACATGAGTGTCTTCTTACTGCCAATGCTGCCAGGTCTGTGGTGACATTGATACAGTTTTGGGTTGTCTCCTTGTGTGGAGGAGGAAGTAGCTATGGCTGGGGGAGTGGATGTTGGTCTCAGGAGCAAGGGTGGTCTCTCCGGGCCTGGTGACTGGCAGTACCCAGGCAGGGAATTTGGGCTCCAGCCAAGCGATCTGGGCCCCGGAGTGGGTCCCATTCCAGCAAGTGCATTGAAGTGAGCTCGCCCCAGTCTGGCAGGGTCTTGGACAGAACCCTTGTGGGCCTGGAGGCAGGGGCAGGAAGGACAGGTGGGATATAGTAGTATTTGCGTTTATATTTAACCTCACCTTTTGAATAGTCTTTTTATATTTGAGCAAGTTTTCCCAATATAGATCTAGCCTTGCTAATGTAGGAGTCAGTCTTGCCAATATGGAAAGCTGTACTCAAATTTTCATCCTCTTTTGTAGCCAGATTTATAGGCATATGACTTAGACTTAACCTGTTAGACTCACTTCCAATGAGACTTCGGTTAGAACTGAAGAAGCAGATTCTGCAGAGAGCTTCCACTTGTGCTGGTGGAGGTGGGGGGTGGCAGCAGGGACTTCCCAGTGGTTGATTGCAGTGATGGCCATTTTCTAATCACTCCTGTATTGTGACATGGTTGGAACTTTGTTCCTGGAAGCTTAACTTTGACCGTATTTCTTCGTCTTCCCAATAATTTTGTGAGATGCCCAGTAATCTCTTAAACTCCTTTTCTGCTAATCAGCCAGGGTCAGCTTCTTTTGTGTTCAACTAAGGGCCATGGCTGGGCCTGGCTTACCTAGGAGATAAGGCAGCAAATGAAGACAAGGCTTCATCAGAGTCCACCTAGTAACTTGCTGCAGCTGAGTGTGTGGGGTCAGCCAGTCAGTACCTGCTGCTGAGTAGGAGTGAAGCTGGCTAGGGATTAACTTCCACATCCACCAGGACTCATTTCAGATTGCTTTTTGGGGGTGAGTTGGAACAGAAATGGAAAACAACTGTGTTGATAATTGGTCTGTTTGGCTATTGAGTGTATGAAACAGTGATTTTAGTTTTGGATATGTTTAGTTTGGGGTTCCAATAGAATTACTCATTTTTGGAGATATCTGGCATGTAACTGGAAATGCAGTTCTAACATTCAGAAAAGCGATAGGTGATAGAAGTGATTTATTCAACTCACGGTTCTTTCAAGGCTCTGTTGAAGTTGGATGAGAGCAACATGGAATGAGGAGAGGAGGGTTGAGGGCAGGCCTTGGGGAGTGTTCATACTTGTGGGAAAGATTGGGGAAGGAGAGCATGAAGAAGCCTGGAAAGAAGTGTTCTGGAAGGATGGAAGGGAGCTCAGTGGGTATGCTGTTGGGAAGCTGAAGGGAGGTAGAGAGCTCCCAGGAGCAGGTAGGAACCAGCTCCTACGAAGGGCGTAAAGACAGAGGAGAGGCCTTCGGTATTTTTGTGACTTTGGAGAAAGTCATGGAAAATAGAATAAAACCTTACAGTAGCAGAGCGAAGGACTGAGGTAATATCTGGAACAATAGAGGTTAAGTGGAGATTCTGGTCAGATATTGTTAGACAGATTTGGAATCTAAATCATAAAATAAACTATGAAACTAGGGAACAACCCATATCTTTGTCCTTAACAGTTTTTTATCAGGCTTTTTTTAATTCAGGTTATTAATAAGTTCATCTGAGTCATTGCACCGATGTATCATATCCTTTTGTTTTAATGAGACAACAGCTCTCTAGTGCGGAAAATTTGGGAAAATATTGTGCTTTACGATTTTAGTGTTCATTAAACATTATTATGTAAGCTGTAAACAAATGTTAGAGAACTTAAATGTTTGTGACATCTGTGTTTTTATCATGAATGTTAAGTGTTCTCTTGTATTACAGTGATCATTGTTAACAGTTTGACCTCGCTCTGTATTTCTGCCAGACTATTCAATGATAGCTATTTGCATTCTGTCTTTTCTTCCTTTTTTTTTGGTGATATGCGGGCCTCTCACTGCTGTGGCTTCTCCCGTTGCGGAGCACAGGCTCTTGCACGCGCAGGCTCAGCGGCCATGGCTCACGGGCCCAGCCGCTCCGCGGTATGTGGGATCTTCCCGGACTGGGGCATGAACCCATGTCCCCTGCATCGGCAGGCGGACTCTCAACCACTGTGCCACCAGGGAAGCCCTTTTCTTCCTTTTATTCTAGGAACAGTGATGAGGAACAGTGACTTCATTATTATTGAATGAGAGGCTTGACTGCTGTGGTTGGTTAGAACCTCTGCGGTTCAAGATTTTCATTTTTTCTGCATTTTGAAGTGCTGTCTTTTTATATTTTCATTTTCTCTCTTTTAAAGAGCTGTCTCTTTATGTTTGATATTCTGATAGAATTATCTACTGAAAATGAAAGTCTGTGCTCCTTGAATTCTGGATTCAAAATAATCATCTAGAATAGATATGATACTAGAGCAAGATGAAAGATGCCAAGATGCCAAACTTCACTTACAAAGGTTTATTATCAACAAGACTGGATCTTGATTTGTACCAGTCTTAAAAATGTATCTTGCATTGTAATTTGAGCTACGGTATTTCATCAGACATACAGTTTAAATTTATAGGATCCTATTTTTTTGCCTTAATTTATGTCATCAAATAGAAGACACTAAATTCAAAAAGTGTTTCTTAAAATAAAGATATATTTATATGTTCTGTCATTATTTTTGTGCAGAGTGTTTTAAAATGAATTGTTCTTAATTTGTGGAAGATGATCTGAATATAATTACATATCATAGAACTTTAAGGATTCTTCAGTGGTCGTCTAGTTCAGAATCTAAACCCTCCTATAAATTATTCCTTTATGTACATGAAAGCTTAAAGTATCTTTTAGTTATTGGTTTTGTCTGTGACCTGATCCTAGGCAGCATACATGGTGGTAGAGTTAACTCCTGCCCCGTCCCCAAGATGAAGGAGGTGAGGCCCGGCAAGGCTGACTTGCACCTGGGTGGCATCTGGTGAAGAATGGAGGTCTGCTAGGGGTTTTGAATTCCTACCCTGATATCTGTCTTATTTTAATAAATTATTCTGACAGAGATGTTTATAAGATAATTCATATGTCTAAAAATTAAATATTTTTAAAATGTTTTTTGTCAGTAGCTGTATTGAGTTTGGTAACTACTGAAATACAGAATTTTTTTTTTTTTTTTTTTGCGGTATGCGGGCCTCTCACTGTTGTGGCCTCTCCCGTTGCGGAGCACAGGCTCCAGACGTGCAGGCTCAGCGGCCATGGCTCACGGGCCCAGCCGCTCTGCGGCATGTGGGATCTTCCCGGACCGGGGCACGAACCCGTGTCCCCTGCATCGGCAGGCGGACTCTCAACCACTGCGCCACCAGGGAAGCCTCCAGAATTTTACTTAGACACCAAGTTGCTATACCAAAAAAACCCCCACAAAACTTTTAAATCATTTTATTAGAACTCATATGTCAGAATTCAGTGGCAGTAATACCATTTACATTTTTTCTTGATGGGATTTCCCTGTAGTGTATTGCTAGTCTACAAATGACAGCGTTTTATGCTAAACAGGTTTTTTTTCTAGATGCAGCAGAGCTCTGTTTACACTGTGACCTTTCAGAATAAATTGGCAAGCATGTCAAAGCTAAGAAGTGTTGGAAAAACAGTTTCTTGGCAGTGAATCTTTGGGATGCTCCATTTACTTGAAATTTTAAACAGTGAGCTAAAGGACCATGTTGAAGCATGAATGTTGCAAAATGATGATTAATGAGGAGCTTGTCACTTGGGATTCACTTCAGGTCCTGTTTACAGTGTTAGCCCAGAGTTACTCCTTGTAACACAAATGGATGATTTTTATAATATGAACACACAAGGTTAGTATAGTAAGGTAGTAATTAAGCAACACAATAAAAGCCTCATGTCCTTTGCCTTTTTCACTTTGAAGTTGACTTGTTAGCCTATCAGAAAGCTTATTTTCATTTCTTCATTAGTGTTGTACTGAGGTTTTGAGGTATTCTGACAATTTATATTTATTATATATATGTATATATATTCTTTTTTTGTCTGAGAAGTTCTAGGTTTAGGAACATATTTTAATAGACTTTTATGTATTTTCACATAGTTCATCATTATTCAAATAAGCATGTATATAAACTTCATTTTAGGCCAGTGAGCTGAGAAATGCTGCAGTTGATAATATATAAAATTAAGCAGGATCAATATGTTGATGGTTAACACGGAAGAAATCTAAAAGGCCCCAGTGCCAAATATGAGACAACACAAACTTTACATTAGACCCTGTTGTCCTGAATGGGGTTGAGGGTAGGAACCTTGACATTTGGAACAATGTGAATGTAGTGGGTGAGGCTGTGGTGAAGTCGGGAAACCTGAGGGCAGCAGAATTGGGTCTGGTAAGATATCCACAGTCACTGGGCTGTAGGATTTAAGTTAAAGATATAGGGCCTAAGTCCTTTTGAGATAATTATGGTGAAGGAGCAAACTAAGCTTGGTACGTGCAAAGCCAGGGGAAGCTTCACGTTGCCCGAATGAACAGTTTAGTGCTGAAGGACCAGGGCTGTCGTGGAGTAGCTCCTGGAGCAGTGCTCACTGTGGGGAAGGGTGCAGGTTAGTTCAGTAATGGTCCCACAAGCCAGTCAGTCAACCGGTTAGTGCAGGAGCTTGAAGAGTCTGTGTCTGAAGGTGGACTTAGACATTTTGGCTCTGTTTGGAGGTCCTTCTTGTGTGTGCCTGCATGTGTGTGTGCCGTAGACATGCCTGTGGGTGCACATGGGGGTGTGTGTGTATCCCACAAAGTTTGGGCTTGATTGAAGCCCCATCAGTTCTATTCAAACTATGTACTGAGCATTTGCTTTTTAATACCTTATTTCCTAGGAGTAGCATTCTTGTGTTTTGACTTTGGGCTGACCAGAAATCTTTGTCTATGAGGCCAGCTGTGGGTGGATGGATGCAGAGGTAGAGATGGGTGTGTTTTAGCCAGCATGGATTGTGAAAAAGCACATTTATTTCAGTAAATTATGAGAAAAACAAAACAAACAAAACATGGATTTAATTTAAACATTAGATACTCCCAGAAAGTAGAGATTCTTTTCACTGTTTATTTACTCAGGTTAGCTCTCTGGAGTTTAACTAAAAGACCAACACAAATCAAATACTTGTTTGTCACAAAGACGTCTTACAGTGAGTGCTTGAAGTAATATACCTTATTAATGTAAGGATAGTAAAAGTTTTTTAAGCTGCATCAAAGGAGAGATTAAACAAAATTGGAAGTCTGGCCAGAGAAAAACAACCAGATTTTATATATTTAGTTAATTATATGAGAACAGATGCAAAAGTTATGAGCAATTGCCTGACTCCAGAAGATAACCTGAGAAAGTGCTAAAATAAAGGTATTTAAACTTGTAAAGTAATTGGTAAATAGCAGATCAAGGGTAGAGATCTTTGCAATAGCTTCACTAAAAGACTCTATCAAATTTGGGAAACTCTTATATTAAGGAGATTAAATTACCATTAAATCAAAGAAATGCTTACACAGTAATTCTGGTCTATAATTTAAGGGGATCTTATTTATGCAGAATAATACATTAAAAAAACTATCAAGTTGGATAATTCAAATTAGAAGAGATTGGAACATGCATTTCTCACTTAAGTTACTTCACCTGATGCTAAAATACTTTTTCATCAGCAGTCTTTATGAAAAAGTTATTATTAATCTTGATGCAGACAGTATAATTTGAGACAACTAAACTATATTATTATGAAATGAGCTAACAGGAGTCTCTTTGGATCTTTTATGTATTTACAAACAAATGCTATTCAGATAACTAAAAAAAAAAACGCTTGAATGGTGTTCCCTCAAGCACGAGGTAGAGGAATAATGAATGAATGAATGAATGAATGAATGAATGAACGAACAAACAGACATACATAAAACATTTTTTTCTTGGTTAAGTAGGTAACTATAGAATTATACTTAGGAATAGTTTTGACTTTTCAAACTTTTCTGACATAAAGTATGTACTGTATCTAGTTGTTTTGGTCTGATTGTATATTTAAATTATATTTTTATTTCCTTTCCTTTTTGAGCAAATAATATTTGTTCATTTGATTTGGATTCTAAACACATTTTTTTTCATGGAATTATTTTAAATGTTTCGTCGTGTGGTCTATTTTATAATAACATTAGACATTTGACTCAAAAGACTGGAAATCTCCTTCGAGCATGTGAAACATGTGGTCAACATAAGTTTAATGGTCTCTTTAAAGACCAGATAATTCTCAGAAGCTAGAAGTTGTTAATAGTCCAGGTAACGAAGAGGGTCATTTAGGAATACAACTCCAAGGTACTTTCAGGAGGCCAAGGATCGGACAGACAGAGTGGCAGAAACAATAGTAAATCATGCTTTTCAAAAATAGTGTACCTTCTTATTAATTCATTTTCTCTCCAGTGGTCAGTTGAAGTGTTTTAAAATAGATGGAAATTCAGAATGACAGGGTCTTTTAGTCAAATATAAACCTTTTTGTGCCCAGAATGGACTCTGTACCTAGGCTTCAGAGTCAGATATCAGTTTTATGTTATGAAGGAGTTTTAAAACTTATGTATTGTAGACAGCTGAGTCAGCACTTCTTTTCACACAAACATTAAAATTCAAGTATGAGGTTTGAAGATATATAAAGTAGCTCATATAGTATTTACTAGGATATAATTTACATATAATGAAAGTCATACATTTAAACTATACAAGTCTCTAACATTTGGCAAAAGTATACACTATGTAACTACTACCCTAAACACAGTATAGAACATTTCCATCTTCCCAGAAAGTGCCCTTGTGCTCTTTGTAGTAGTTCTTTCCGGTTCTCAGCCACAAGCAACCACTGATTTTGAATGTTATTGATTAATTTTACCTATTTTAGGATTTTATATGCGTGGGGTCATATAGTATGTATCCTTTTGTGTCTCATTACTTTTGCTCAGCAAGATGCCTCTATGGTTCATCATTTGTTGTGTTTTATTCCTCTTTATTGCTGAGTAATATTCCATCATGTGAATATACTGAAATGGGGAAAAGATTTGAACAGGCATTTTACAAAGACATATATATTAATGGCCTATAAGTATGTGAAAAAGATCCTCAGCATCATGTGTCATACAAGGAAGTGGAAATTAAAGCCAAAGTGAGAAACAACTGCACACCCTCTAGAATGGCTAAAATTAAAAAAACGTTCACGCCAAGTATTGGTGATCAAATTGTATTCTCATGCATTCCTTTTGGGGGTGTAGAATGGTGCAGCTACTTTGCAAAGTAACTTGGCAGTTTCTTATAAAGTTAAACATATACTTACCGTATGATGCTGCAATCTCACTCCTAGATATTTACCCAAAAGAAAGCAAGCCATATCTGTACATAGTCTTGTTCATGAATATTCGTAGCAGTTTTATACATAATATTGATAGCTCCAAACTAGAAACAACCCAAATGTCCGCCAACAAGTCAGTAGATCAATACATTCTGATATAGATTTGCTTTTGTTTTTGTACCTCAGGTTTGTCCTTGGCTAACTTAGAAATGTGTAAAATTTTCAGAAATGTAATACTGCAAGATTCTTGAAAAAAAAATAGCCAGGTCTTTGTTATATCAAAAACTACAATAGAATCCTATTTCATTTCATTCCTAACATAGTATAAAACAGTGGCTCTCTGCATTGTGTATGTGACCTATAGTAAGCTGGAGAGCCTGATTGAAATTGTGGCTCAGCCATGTTCTGTCTATCTGAAAAGGGTTCCCTTCTCCTGGGTTAGAACTGAATCATCTACAAAATGAGATGGATTTCTGTATCCCTGGCACAAATTGGCTTAAATAATGAAGTAGTTTGTTTTGCTTCCTCTCAGATTCTTTCATTCTTAATTTTGTTACAAGCTTTATTTTCCACATTTCATAAGTATTCAAGATGATTTGGGGAATGGGTATGTCAAGAACTGTTAGATTGCTTTAAACCAAAAACTTTTCAATTGTATTTTAACTGTATCAAGTCTTAGCCTTACTGAATTTATATCACTGTTGTCTGTATTGCAGTCATAATCATTTTTGGGTTTGTGGTTTATTTATAAATGAAATTAAGCTGTATTGTATGAATTCTTAAGGATGATGAATTAAGAGCCGTGTTAGGACTACTTACTCAAATGGTAGAAAATTGTAAGATCAGAAGTCAGAATTCCTGAATCTTTTACATATGGTTTGTGTATTGTAATGCTGCTTTTTCTTGAAATAAGAATACTATAAATTTGAACCTCATAAATGAAACTTTGCAGATTAACTGCAAATTTCAAGCTGTTTCAATTAATTTAAATTTGTATGGAAAACTCAAATAGTGATTGTTTCTTAAGGGGACTCAGAGTTCTGTGGCTACATCTAGACAGTAGAGAAGCTAGATTAAAAACTAACTTTAAAAAAGCCACTTATTAAGTATGTGGCTTAATTTTAGACAATTGGAATTGATATACATTTTTTAAAATCAAGGATTATTTATACCCTGGAAGTGGTTTTCTTAAAAAATTATACACACAACAGATGTGTTAAATTTGTCATTGTCATATTGCTGACATGTAATCAATTACTCTCCAGTAATTGAATATGAATCAATACCAAGACTTAAAGTTGTTTACTTTCCCTCTCTACCTTGCTTCATTGTTTCTAAAATTAAATCTAGGGAGAATAAAATTAACAAACAGAAATTGGTGTGAAATTGGTCTTAAAATCCTGGACTATATATTTCAAGGTAAATTAATCGAGTCCTCATGTAAAGGTATTTTGAAGAAAGAAATAATAAAACCATTAATAATATTTGCCTAAAACATTGATTCTCAAATTTTTTCTACTAGGGCTCCCTCTCCAGGTTTTCTCAGCTCCTTGACAGCATACCCATACTACTGTGGTGGGACTCGAGTGTTCGGGGCGGGGAGTGCAGCCTGATGTCACAGTTGTTTCTTTTGGGGTGTGTGGAGGGAGGGCATGAACTTGGCAGTACAGCCACTAAGCATGGTTCTCCAGGCCTCCCCCCGAGAGTCTAGTAGCTATGAATATTTACTTTTAAACTTTTTATTTAGGAATGGTTTTAGACTCATAAAAGTTGCAAAAATAGTGCAGAGAGTTTCTACTGTACTCCTCACTTAACTGTCCCCAAAGATAACACCTGACGTAACCACAGTACTATTATCAACTAAACTACAGACCTTTTTTCAGATTTCACTGGTTTTTACGTGTACTCTTTGTATGTGTGTATGTTTGTGTTCTGTGAAGTTTTACCACATGCATTGATACTTGCAACCACTACAGTCAGGATGCAGAACTTTTCCATCAGGCTTAAGAAATTTTCTCATGCTACTCCTTGATAGTAATACCCTTCCTCCAACCCTGGCAACCACTGATATGCTCTCTATCACTACAATTTTGTCATATGGGGAATGTTATATAAATGGAAGCATACCATTGTAGGCTTTATTGTGTCTCCCCAGAATTCACATGTTGAAACCCTAGCATTCAGTACCTTGGGATATGACTGTTTTTGGATACAGGGCCGTTAAAGGGGTGACTGTGTTAAAATGAGACTGTTTGGATGGGCCCTAATCCAATCTGACCGTTGTCCTTATAAGAAGAGAAAATTTGGGCACACAAAGACACACCTAGGGTGCATGCACGCAGAGAAAAGACCCTGTGAAGACAGAGAGGGCACGCGGCCAGGAGAGGCCTCAGAACCAGCCCTGCTAACCTTTATCTTGAGTTTTTAGTCTCCAGAACTGTGAGAAAATTGATTTCTGTTGTTTAAGCCACTCAGTCTGTGGTATTTTTTTATAGCATTCCTAGAAAAACTAATACACACAGAGTCTATAACCTCTTAAGATTTTTAAAAATTCAACGTAATTCTCCATCTACTAGTGTATCAGCTGTTCTTTCCTTTAATTGCTGAGTAGAATTCCACTGTGTGGATGTTCCACAGCTTATTTATACACTCACTTGTTCAAGGACATTTGGGTTGCTTCTAGTTTTTGGCCTTTCTGAATAGAGCTGCTGTGAATACTCATGTATAGGTTTTTGGGAGAATGTACGTGTTTATTTCTCTAAACACGCAGGAATAAGATTCTTGGGTCATGTGGTAAGTGTATGTTTAACTTTATAAGAAACTGCCTAGCACGTTTCCAGAGTAGCTCAACCATTTTGCATTTCCACTAGCAATGTGTGAGAGTCCAGTTGCTCTGCATTCTTAGCAGCACTTGGTATTGGCAGTATTTTTTATCATTGCCATTCTATTGGATGTGTACTTGTTTCTCATCATGGCTTTAATCTGCCTTTCTGTAATGGCTAATGACGTTTAGTATCTTTTCAGTTACTTGCCATCATTGTCCTCTTTGGTGAATAAGTTGTTTTTGATTTTAGTTCACACGTAGAGCATTGCAAGCCTGGAGTCAGGGCCAGAAAGTTGACCTTGAGGATGGGGATGGAGATCATTTGACATTAGGGGATGTGGGGCACTCTAGAGGCTGGTGAGTTGTTAGTTCAGCCACAATGAAGTAGCCCTTTGAATTGAGTTCTGCACTTCGGGTCTGTCCTTGGTGCTGTGCTTTGTGTTGTGATAAGACAACTTAGTGCTTGAAGGAGAAATCCATCTTGCTGGAGACTGTTAAAGTGCATGAATGTTATTCATGAAGGTAATCGGTGAGCTGATTCTACCCCTTCACCCATTTGCTGGTAGAGTTATACGGGTTAGTTGGTAAGTAGCTGGGAAACTATACTAGAGTCCTGAAGACACTGGATTGAGGTCTGAGTCTATAAATAAGTAGTGGTAAAACCAAAGCAATTTTATATGAACTGTTAGCTTTTGACGTGAGTTTCTCACATCTTGAAAAGCAAGAGAAGCAAGTTAGACTAAAGGAGTAATACATGTAATTAAATCCCGTAATGTAGGTTTTGAAGATTATTTGAATAATGAATAATGTAAAAATGTATCCTCTGTTGACTTCAGGCATTTTCTTCAAATAAACGTATCCTAGCTTTAATGGGACTGGTTGCAGAATCAAAACAGAAAAGCTTTTGCATGTTTTGAAGATAAACTGTTTCAAATCAGACCACTTTCTCACTTAGTATTCATAATGTTATGGATTTTGTAGATGGCAGTTTTAGGGACAGGTTTCAGAGTGAATGCTCCTGTGTTCGCACACACACATAACCACATGCAAATGCACACGTGCAAATGTAGGTACACACAGAGGCAGCCTTCCTTCGGCCCCTTCACCTCCCTGTCCTCTGGATTGGATGCTTCTCCTCTTTGCCCCGGCTCCCTTCTCTAATGTGTCCAGGTGGAAACTGGTCAGTTACTGTGCTTGTACCTGCGGTGCTGTGGGCCACACTTGGAGAAGCATTCACAGAGCCAGACCATCCTTCTCCACTTTATACAGCAACCATGAGCCACCGCTCACAGGCTGAATGTGCTTCCTGGGGCTCTGCCTGTTTCAGTCGTTAGTGAGTAGACTGTCTTGACATACACTGTTACAGAAAACTTGAGCTGTTTGTTTTGAGAGAGAAGCCTAGTATTTGATCACTATGCATTTAATGATGTTTTCATATAAAAGCTGCTGAGTGTGTGTTGGTCTTGTGACCCAGACCTGGCTGTGATAGCTGCGTTTTGCTCCTCTCAACTCTCTCCTTCCACTTTTGAGCATAACATGGGCACTTTCTTTTAAGTCAGGATTAAAAAATGTGTGTGTGTGTGTGTGTGTGTGTGTGTAGGTTTTTATTTCTATGTCTATTTTGGACCTGAAATAATAGAATTGTATGAGTAGTTGTGGCTGAAAAGCAGCAAGACTGAAGCATCTTTGTAGATGTGGGTTTACCGTAGGAACTGTAAGATATTAAAACATTTATTTTCTCCCTTAATATGGATATAGCCTATTCCAAGTAATATGTTATCACCAATTTAGCCTTTGTAAAGTTAAGATGAATGGAATACTGGCATTTGGGATTTCTTTTTTGTGTTCATCTACTTTTGGCATAAATGAACTTGAAAGTATGAGAAATGAGAAAAGCTTACATTTTGAGTGGTAGATTATACAGTTGCTTTCATGAAAGAAATTTTCTTAGATTCTAGTAAAAATACAGCTTTTCCTAAATTCTTCTACCATTAAGTGCCTGCTGACTCAGGGGTTGGCACACTATGGGGCACAGACCAAATATAGCCAGCTGCTTATTTTTGTAAATAAAGTTTTATTGGAACACAGCCATGCCCATTTGTTATGTATTGTCTGTGGCTCTGGTGGCAGGATTTGAATAGTGACAGAGATCGTGTGGGCTTCAAAGACTAAAATATTTGCTATCAGACTGCTGACCCTAGTGCTAAATGATAGCACAAAAAATGCATATAAATGTTTGTTTTATTTTAAATTGTGTTGAAAGACTAGAACTCTTTTCTGGTTAAAAAGTTAAGCTGTCGCTTACACTGAAGGGAGCAGGGCACATATGTTGGCAACTTTGGGGGTCCTTTCTTTACCTTAACTAGTGATTATGTATAACCTTAAACAGCTGGAAGTTTTAATCATTGAATAAATGTGACAGACCGGTGTCTTTTAAGATGTTAACAGTTAAATTATACAAGACCCTCAGAGCAGGTGGTTGGAACCATTTATTTTCACATTTTATTTTTCTTACTCCACAATTTATAGCAAATTATCTTATGTTTTATGATTTGGAAATCAATTTTTCCCCTCAAAATTTTTTTTTATTTTTTAAAGATTTATTTATTATATATTAATTTATTCATTTTTGGCTCCATCGGGTCCTAGCTGTGGCATGCAGGATCCTCGTTGAGGCATGCGGGATCTTCCGCTGCGGCTCATGGGCTTCTCTCTAGTTGTAGCATGTGGGTTTTCTCTTTAGTTGTGGCATGCGGGTTTTCTCTTCTCTAGTTGTGGCGCGCAGGCTCCAGGGTGCATGAGCTCAGTAGTTGTGGAGGGCGGGCTTAGTTGCCCTGCAGCATGTGGGATCTTAGTTCCCTGACCAGGGATCGAACCTGCGTCCCCTGCACTGTAAGGCGAACTCTTTACCACTGAACCACCAGGGAAGTCACTGGAAATCAATTTTTAATTTTTCCCTTACAGCCTGAGTGAGCCTGTTTTGTGGCATATCTGGAGAGACTTGGGTTTGAATCCTGCTTTTTCCGCTTAATAGTTGTGGGGGCAAGTAACTTCTCTGTGCTCCCTTGTAAAATGGGGACAGCAGTAAGACCTACCTCATAGGGTTGTTGGTTTTATACATGTAAAGCACGTAGTACAGTGCCTTGCATATTGTAAGTGCTTACTGTATGTTGTTGTCAGTATGGTTTGCTTTTATAATACTTCATTGAAGCTTCTCCAGTCACAAGGGGGCAGTCTCTGTTATTGAAAGCAGTGTGCTTGGATGAAGGTAAAGCAATCAGGAATTTTCCCTGAACCCATAGCTCTTTCTGTAACAACAGTAACTGTCAAATGATGCCATTCCTATGAGTTATCAGAGTTGAAAACCAACGAAGCACCTGCATTTCTGAAGTACCGTGAATATTATCCATACAGTACAATCAAATTTAATTATTGAGTGACAGATTAATTGAGGCAAATGCTTCTTTTAAACACTTGATTTAATTTTTCTTTCTGTTGCCTGCTTTCTGCCATTTATATATTTTTCTCTACAGCTTGAGCTTCTGAAAGTGTGGTGTGCCTTTTAATATGTCAAATTCCTGGGTCTCTGCTCTGACCTTACTGAATCAAGATTGCTTGGGATGGGCCCCAGGTGATTCTTATGCACACTGAAGTCTGCGAACCAGATCTGGGGACAAAGTGATTTGAGATGCAAACGATTGAGTTCTCTTTTCTAGTATTTTTGGCATGAGGCTGGAGGAGAATGAATTTCTGTCAGTGTCTTAGGATTTGCTGAGCTTTGCACAGGGCCTGTGGAGGAAGGCCATCCAGGAGGCCATGGGGTCTGAACTGTGGACCGTTCTTCCTCTTTCTTGCTGTCCTGGCCTCGGACTCCTTCCAGTGCCTTGGATTACTCCTTCCCTTTGACCTCCAGATAAACTGCTTGCACTGAGCTGACCCTGTTAGGACAGCCTGATAATTTCTAGGGAACTTTGGAGACTAAGCAGAAAACAGATACTTAAAGGAGGAGACAAACATTGTGAAATGTAGGCTTCTGCTTCTAAGAATTCTAAAGAAGGATGTGAGGAACCTTTGGAGTCTCGGCTCCCCTTCTTCTAGCACCTGGTGTAATGTGCGTGGCTAGACTGTCTCCAGGCTTCATCCCACGCTCCTGCCTTCTTTATTGCCACATGGAGGCCATCTACCTGCTCATTTTGCTTCACTTCAAGACAGTGCTTACTGTTGGTTTACTTTAAAAATTTCCAGACTCCATAGATCTTCCCAATTTAGCTTCAAGATCCTCACCAAGTCAGTATTTCTTTGTCAGTCAGGGGTGATTAATACTTAAACAATCTTAATAAATACTAGATTTGCTACTCCTTTACTTTTCTGGAGCATTCCATTAGTATAACCCCCAAAATGAGTTTTCCTTTTCCTTCCCTTCATTAAGCCCTCCACAGAGGGAAGCATCACAGTCTAACCGTACGTTATCTCATGTTGTTTGTTGTGTAACGGTCTTCAGAATTGGGCCCAGGAGAGGAAGGGTGAGGTGGTTTTTCTGACTTGGGTCTCCTGCCCCATGATTGCAGATGCTGAGTTACTCAGTGACTAGTGCTGTAGGATTTGCCTCTGTGGGAAGGTTACAGGTGTGGCCAGGGAACCTGCATGTTGGGAGGGCCTTTTCCGTGTCCCCTGACTCTGGAGAGGCCCATGTGTAAACTATTCTATTTTTAAAGTCTCTAAGAAAGACAGTTTCACAGCCTGTCATGATAATCTGTTCCTTTTTCTTTTTCTTTTTTTTTTTTTTTGCTGTATGCGGGCCTCTCACTGTTGTGACCTCTCCCGTTGCGGAGCACAGGCTCTGGACGCGCAGGCTCAGCGACCATGGCTCACTGGCCCAGCCGCTCCATGGCACGTGGGATCTTCCCGGACCGGGGCACGAACCCATGTCCCCTGCATCGACAGGCGGACTCTCAACCACTGCGCCACCAGAGAAGCCCTCTTTTTAATTTTATTTGTGTTTTGTCTGTGTTGTGCCTTTGTTGCTCCACGTGGGCTTTCTCTTCGTTGGGAGCGTGGGCTGCTCTTCGTTGCGGTGCGCGGGCTTATCATTGAGGTGGCTTCTCTTGTTGCAGAGCATGGGCTCTAGACACACAGGCTTCCAGCATTTAATTTGCATTATAAATTTTAATGCACTTCTGTAACATCATTAAGCTGTTTTTTTGAAACACACATGAGGTTTCTTTTAAATAGTTTCTTAATGCTGATTGATTAAACTTTTGGTCCGTTCTGACTTTGAGATCTTTCACTGCTCCCATGTTTGTGTGACTAGACATTACCCATATCACTTCTGGGGCATTTAATCTTTTAATCCATCAGTGGGCTTTTTTATATTTCATGAGTATGGTGACTGATCATTTTTAATTTAGAATTCTCTGGAGCTGCTGATTGATTCTTCTTGGCAGCAATTGGCAAATTACATTCAGATTCTAGCAAAATTATGCCATCCTCTTTTCATTAATAAAATTGGGTCTAATTTCAACTTGTAAGTTTTAAATACTTCTCCTGTGTCCTCCTTTTGTTCTTTTCCCATCTTCTCTTTTCATGTTTGTCTCTTCCTTGGATTCACTCTCTTCTCTTGTGTGTTAGAATGAGGAGGCTAATATTTGGTTTCAGAGCTTTTTCTGAGTTTGCCAACAGTGGTATTGACTAGGTTGTAATTTTTAAGAACCGTGGGGACAGCTTTATTTCAGATGAAGAGGATTTGAATGAGTAAAGGTGTGAAAAAACCACATCATATCTTATAAATCCTTATAAGGTCCCTAGGTCTCTTGCAGAGCATAATGTGATTTGTCAGTTGTCACCCTTCGTGAGCTACAGATGTCATTGATCATGAGAAAGAAAAATCCCTATTTAAATGTTTGATCATTTGTCTTCAGAAAAAGTGATTTTCAACTTTTTTTGGAGTCACAGAACTTATAAGCAGTAATGAGTTGGATTCCCCTTGGCAGGACTGACCGCTGGGGAATGTTCATGGGTGAAATATAGACTGACTTGCCTTAGATTGGTTGCTGCTTCCCCATCCCTCCCCAGGCTTTCGACTTGTGCCCTAGGCTTGAATGTTGACGGACAGAGGGCCTGTGATGGAATATATTTGTGTGGTGCTTTTCATGTGAAGGTTTAACCCTTTTTTGTTGTTGTGGTAAACATTTATTTTACTATTGAGCAAGAATTTGTGTGAAAGAATAAAAACAGGACATTTTCTTCATAGATCCTTTTATTTAAAGTAAATTGCATGAGCTCTGGGAGTCTTGCGGGTGTGTACATACCTAACAAAAATTGTTGTGTGCACTGGTTTTGAAACTGGAAGGAAGTGATACTACTTTAGGATTCTCTGTTTCTTGTTTTTGCAGTTTTAATAGAAAATAGTTATGCAGACTAGGCATTTTATTATTCTGCTTAGGGGTGAGGTTTTGGGATGCTATTGTTATTTTATTCACTCTTTGTCTTCTTCAGTTACTCTGTGTTCATCTGGTTGACTCCTATGTGTTTTGTTTAGACTTGCCCTAGCAGAGGTAGAGTGACAGAGGTGCACAAAATTGTTTGGAAGGGAGGGTTAAGACCTAGAATTCATTTTCAGTGTAGAGTTTTGAGATAATGTGATTGAAAGAGAGATGATCTGTACATTAGCAGCTAACAAAGATCCTTGGGAAGGATTTTTAAATACAGTTGACCTTTGAACCATATGGGTTTGAACTTTGTGGGTGCATTTATATGTGGATTTTTTCAGTAAATACTACAGTATCTGGTTGAATCCACGGATGCGGATCCCCTGATGTGGAGGGCCAAATGTAAAGTTAACAGGCAGATTTTTGACTCGGGCGGGGGGTGGTGGTTTGGTGCCCCCATGTTGTTCAAGGGTCAACTGTAAATTCTTCTCTAATTCCACTCCCTATTTAAATGGTATTTGTCACTAAAAGAAGTTAAATGTTTTCCTAACAGCATTTTAAAAATTGGTTTAAGAACCAAGAGACTTCAGAAAGTCTCTTTTCAGTTTTGAAATATTTTAAATGTAGTCTTTTGCCTAAATGCATAAATTAAAAATCCATTAGTTATTTTTTCAAATACATGACTTGCTCTTTAAGGTTTCTTCCAAAACCCTAAAGAATTCTCTTGTTGGTAGTATATCAGTGACCAAAGTCTCTCCTGTTGAAATGTTCAGTTTTACAAGCTTTGCTGCTTTGAAACTAAAAGTTCTTCAAGGAAGGGTTATTGTTTGGGCTAGGTTCAGGTACTCTTGGATCTCAACGACTGTGTGGAGGGAAATGAAGAGAAGGAAAATTGTTGCTGAAATTGACATGGGAAGTGCTTTCCTGGCTCTTCAAACTCCAGTAAAGAGGTGCTGGCCTCTGGAGTCACCTACCACGCCTGGCCTGCAGCTGTAGCTCTCTTTGAGCTTGATGAATATGAGCATATTTTTAACTTATTTTAGAAATCATCCTAATTCTGGCTTGATATTGGTTCATAGAAGTCATACTACCTCAAGCATGAAGGAAATAGATTTAAATGTTCCTTGAGATGTTTAGTTTAAAATGATCAGTTTCTGAAACTTGGATTTTACACAGTCTGTCTAACAGTCTTTGCTTCTTTGAGCAGAAATGTATACTAACACTGGGAGCGGGGGAGTGGTGGTGGTCCTGCCTCTCTAGGTTGATTCCCCCAAGTTAATGAACCTTGCGTCTTGCTTTTGAGCTTTTTAAGGAAATACTGCATCTTAGGATAGAAATCACTTAGTCACTGTTGTATCAAACATTATAGTTGGATTTTTTGAAGCTTTTTTTTTTAAAGCTAATAACTAGATTATCAATTTAAAAGTCAGGCTTATTTAATGTGGAAAACTTTTGAATGATCAGTGCTTATTTTAAAATATTTTAAATTACATATATATGCATATATATTTATAAATGTGTGTATATATATGTATATACATATATACACGTGTGTGTGTGTGTATGTATATATATCTATATCTATATCTATCTGTTTCCTGATGACTAGAGTAATACATGTTCCCTTTGGAAATTTCAGAAAATACAGAAAAATGCCAGTAAGAAAATTAAAGTTACTTAAAATCCCATCATTATAGAAATAACCACAATTTACATTCTGGTAAATAGCTTTCCATTACTTTTTCTAGTTCAAATTGTATTTATCTTAGGAGAAAATTCTAAGCCAAACTTCCAGCCAAGGCTGGAGTATTGATTATTAGCTGACAACAAGAGAGAAATGTGAGAAAAGGAGTTAGAGATTGGTGCTTGGTTTGGGATCATATTCCCCTTTAGTTCTCTCTTTTGAAAAAGTAGTTGTTTGCAGACAGTTGATTTATTTTGAAGCACAGACATCCACTCCTCCATGCCCTGGACTCAAGAGCTTTTTCTGGGTTGCAGGGTATCCAGTACTCTGACTAATCCGTCTTCGTGACCTCTCTTGTCATTTAGGGAATACGTTTGACTTTCGACTGGCAGCACTTCGAATGATTCCATCAACTAACAAGACTGTACAGTAACCGTATTTGCTGACCAAATTAAATTGCTTCCCAGTAGCCGTATTTGTTAATTTTCTGTGAAGCTCTCTGTATAAATCTTTTCCCTATAGAGATGCCTGCAGAAAAGTCATAAAGTAAGACCTTCCTTCTTGCCATCTGACAGCAAAATTCTAATAGCACTTTTGTGCAGAATAAATGTCTCAGAACAGAAATGATGCTGGTTTGGCACAAGTGGCACTAGAGCCTCTCTGACGTCAGGAAACGTCTGCATCTCTGATGTGGTGTCTCCGTGAAAGTGATGGAATTACAGGGGCTGGTTGTTCTTTGCTGAAATCAAGTGCGTTTTGTCATTTAATGAGTCAGCAATGTGGTGCTGATTGTAGCTGCAAAGGTCCCATTGCTCATCAGCCCATATATCTGTGTGGGCTTTCACATCTCTATGTGCTCTTTCATTCTCAGGGGTAACTTAAAGAGAAGCCCCATCAAAGAGAACCCCTTGCCCACTGCCAGAGCGGTAGCTGTCTTGGCTATGAATTGTTCATTCTGCCAAACTTAATGGTCAGTATCTTTTTCTTTCTCGCTTCTGAGCTTACCAGAACAATTGCAGTAAACCAAATGGGAGAAAATAAACCATTACATTTAAAAAAATTGGTTTTTTGTTTGTTTGTTTTTGCACACTGAAAATAGTGACTCCTATAAGGGAAGTAATAATATATGATAGTATGTAAAAGGTTTTGATTTTCATCAGTATTTTGTTTAATCTAAGCGATCTAAGGAACAGTGGTTATGTAAATAGACCTGTCATACTTCCCTACAGAATTATGATAGGTTTCTGGTTTTACAAGTGTTAATGGATAATTTTCAAAGAGTTAAAATCATCAGTCTCAGGTAAATATAAAATGAATCTGTGTGAGAGATTTTATTTAACTCATGAAATTAATGAGGAAATCAGTAAGATGTTATGGCTGGTTCAAAGAACATTTGAGACATCAGGCATATATAGGTAATTTAACAGAGAAATGCTTCTAGGTTAGATAGAAAATTGGTTAATGCCCATCAGAGACATCAACCTTTGTGGCTATCTGTTCCACCAGACAGACAGTTTTTGCATCTCATTTGGATAAATATCTGCAAGTTCACAAGCTCCTTCTCTCATCCTGAAAGTTTAATCCAGAGTAAACAATGAGTTGCATTAGGTCCATTTGCTTGGTATGCCTTTTACCTCCCTGTTTGATATTAAAAACATGGGCCCAGATGTTTCACAAGTTTGTATACCTTTTTTCTGATATGAAGAAAAGGAAAAAATAAAAAAAAAAGAAGGGACATGATGTTTGCTTTTATTACAAGAAAACGAAGGGGGAAATTTTAGGAAAAAAGAAGATAGGTAAGAAATTTTTACTTTCACAGTGTTTGATGTAAAAAATCAAACACATCTCATGTTATAGAAGAAACAACTTTTTTCCTTTTCTCCTGGTCTGTAATGTTGATGCTCCTCTAAAACCCAGTGGATAAGCTTAGCTGTTGTCAACTCATTCATGTTCTAGGGCCTGAGTTTGTTCCACAGCTGAGTAGAATGAACTTTTTTTTTTTTTTTTTTTGCGGTATGCGGGCCTCTCACTGTTGTGGGCTCTCCCGTTGCAGAGCACAGGCTCCGGATGCGCAGGCTCAGCGACCATGGCTCACAGGCCCAGCCGCTCCGCGGCATGTGGGATCTTCCCTGACTGGGGCACGAACCCGTGTCCCCTGCATCGGCAGGCAGACTCTCAACCGCTGCGCCACCAGGGAAGCCCTAGAATGAACTCTTAGTAGAACATGATCCAGTTAGCATTTGAGCAGTTGACTTACTGAGTCATTTTGTATTTTGATTCATTTGTGAGACCAACCCAGTTGTAAGAAATAAAAATTTTTTTAAAAAAGTGTTAAGGGACTTCCCCGGTGGTCCAGTGGTTGGGACTCTGCGCTCCCAGTGCAGGGCGCCCAGGTTCAATCCCGGGTCAGGGAACTAGATCCCGCATGCTGCAACTAAAAAAAGATCCCTCATGCCGCAACTAAGACCCAGCACAGATAAATAAATAAATATTAAAATTAAAATAAAATCAGTGTTAAAATGTCAAAAACGGCCATGTAATGCCACTAAAATAATACTAAATAAACTTTGTATTAACTCTGTGATGTAGAATCTTAGACACTTATAATGGGCGGGACTTAAGAGGTTTCATGTGGTTGAGGAGACTGAAGCCCAGTGAGGCTGAGTGACTCCACTGGCTTATTCCGGGAAGAACGAGAACTAAAATCTGTGCTTTTTACTGTTGATCCAAGACTGTGGCCTTTTAAATGTATGCATAATTGTGAAATATAGTGCTCAGAAAACTATAATCTTGGCTTAATACTTATTTTGTCCTTATTATTTTACTAACTGTGCAAGGTATTTAAACTACAAAAAAGACAATATACAGTCTGTACTCTTGAAGGGCTTAAGATCTAGCTGAAGAAACTGAGTATTATTTTTTAAAGAATTCACAACACAAGGAATGATACACACAATATTTAATGAGTGATTAATGGAAATAAGTGCTGCAGGAGTTTAGAAGGAAGGGGTCAGAGATGAAGATACTAAAGAGGTAAAAAGCCATGCAAAGTAGTACATGGAAGTACCCAGAGGGCTGGAGAGTCACGATCAGGAAGCATTTCTTTTCTCCAGGGCACACTTGGTGTAGCACCTCGCCCACTTTTGTCATCTTTTTTTTTGGTGGGGGCCGCACCGAGGCTTGCAGTATCTTAGTTCCCCGATCAGCCATCGAACCCATGCCCTTAGCAGGGAAAGCGTGGAGTCCCAACTACTGGGCCGCCAGGGAATTCCCTGTCATCTCATTTAATCCTGGTGGTATCATTTCGGTTCTGCTGTTGGTGCAGTACTTTTACTTGCTGGTGCTAGTAAAAGTTAATTTAAATTGAATTTTGGTTACATTATTCATATATTTTAAAACTTTGGGTGACCCTGACAATCCATTAAAGTACATTTATTGATGTTAAGGGTGGTGACCATATGTAATCCTGTCTAATCATGTGGTGGCACCAACTTACAAATATATGTTTCCTGAAAGAATCATTGAGTGGAGTAAGAATCCTGGTATTATGGTGTCTAAATATATATGGTTTCGGTTACTTGTGGGAGAGGCAAAGTTGTGAAACAGGGCAAAAGAGTTCATAGACACGTGCTGATTTTACAAGGGCATTTTGTACTTTAGTTTTAGCAGAAAAGTTAACATTTTGATTGATGCATTTATTAAGGTTATAGGAAGCAAAAGCTAAAATTAATATTTCACAGTTCTAATTGCTTTAGTTCTAATGGCTTCTCTATGCATGTTATGTGTTCTGGTTTTTAAATATTTAAAATTCCATCTCTAGGGCAAAGTGGAAGTGAAATAACTTAGAGTGTAGTGTTTTGTCAATGATAGTCTTCCTTGCCCCCCTTTTAAAGCAGAATGATGTTCATGTTATGTCTTTCTAGCATTAAGAGAAATTATTTGCTAAGGTGACAATTTTTCTGAACGCTAACAACACCTGGAGAGTGAACATTTATAAGGTGTGACTTAATGTTGTGTGTTGTGTGGTAGTTATAATTGATAATTCTGCTTTCTCCTGTTGAATATCTAATTTCTAACTCTCGTGACATGTCTTTCTGAAGTATTATTTTTGGTAGGTTTAGGAAGATTGCAGAAAGATGGGCATTTTTGTGTTTGCCAACATTCTAATGCTGGAAGGGATTCAGGATAACTCTAGTGTAGCCCTTCATTTTTGTAATTGAAGAAAATGAGACCCTACCTGGGGACAGAAAAAAAAAAATACACACACACTCCCACATGTACATATATACACATCTGTAAATGTTTCCATATCTCTCTGTGTGTATGTGTGTGTATATGGTAAAATCATGGGTTCATAATGATACTTTCCGTTCTAACTCAGCATCTTGGAGCTCTTTTTAAATACTGTCTCTGGCAGTGAGAAACACAGCACCTATTATCCTCAATATGGTTTCCTATTTGCTCAGTCAAAAATAATTTGCTGTAGGTAGATCTGCCAACCGCACTGCTATCTTTGCTGCTCACCACCTCTATGCCAGCCCCTGCCACTGCCTCGATGGGTCCAGGCCTCTGCCTCCACCCCCAGCCCTTCCTCACTGCTGTGCCTGTAGCCACCCAGCTGCTGTGCTACTGCTCAGTGCTGGCAACAGAAAGGCAAGCTGGGAAGAGAAGGGCAAGTTATAATTCTTTGATACTTCACAGATAGTACCCTCAGCCCTGCCACATTTTCTTGAGAACATATTTTCGAGATTCCTCTCTGTGTAATAGCCTCAGAATCCCCAGATGCTTGCTCATTCTTGTGGTTGGTCCTGGCTACTGTTTTCACAGAAGGGAAACATGAAGCTCTCATTATTTTACCAGAGGGGTTGTGTTTCCTGCAGACCAGGGTAGTTTTTTTCCACTGGAGAGAAGAATGGGCATCGTTTTCCCTGCAGCCTCATACTCCACAGTGATGTTGCTGAGGGTCTGGCATTCATTTCTGCTGGTGGAGGGAGGCTCAGCCGTGGTCCTTACAGCTCTTTAGTTCAGCTCCTTCAGCAGGCACAGTCACAAGACCCATTTCTTGGTATTCATGCCCTCAGAGCTAGGGGCTGGCCGGGTCAGGGGGAGTTGCCCTAGCCAGCATCGTGTTTGAAAATTCCTCTTGTAAAAACTCCAGCATCCTGACCCTTGAGGATAAGAGGAGTCCATTCTGCTCCTAAACCTATGGCCTTACTCTTTTTTTTTTTTTCAGCTATTCAATTTAAGGCAAGTTTACTACTTCTTTTGAAGCTTCAGTTTCTTATCTTTTATATATGTATATATATATTTTAAATTATTTTTTAATTGAAGTATAGTTAATTTACAATGTTGTGTTAGTTTCAGGTGTATACCACAGTGATTCAGTTTTATATATATTTATATACATATAAATATATATATATTCTTTTTCAGATTCTTTTCCCCTTTTAAGTTATTACAAAATATTGAGTATAGTTCCCTGTGCTATACAGTAGGTCCTTGTTGGCTATCTATTTTATATACTGTAGTAGTGTGTATATGTTACTCCCAAACTCCTATCTTTTTTGTGCCTCAGAATGATAAGTGACATTTCTTTTTAGTTGCAGGAAATAGAACACTTGCCTCAGAATAGCTTGAACATGAAAGAGTGTATGTGACATACAACTGACAAAATCCAGAGCTTGGTGGGCTTTAGGCCTGGCAGACTCTGGCTCTCTTTCTCTGTGGTTCTCTTGGCTGTGTTCTCTCTGTATCAGCTTTGACCTTGGGGAGCTTCCCTTATGGTAGCAAAATGGCTGCAGTGGTTCCAGGCTTCACATCCACATACCACATGGTCCAGAGGGAAAGAGAATAATAGCATTTTGGTTTTATGTTGATTGGACCAACTCAGGTCATGTGTTTATCCCTGAATCAAGGATTATAGCAAGCAGGATGGGATTATGCTGATTGGTTCAGGCCAGTTCAGACCTACCCTTAGAGCTGAGGGTGAAGTCAGTTTCATCCAGAACAACAGAGGTGCCACAAAATAAAGTAGTCTTCGTGGAATAGTGATTGTAATTTCAGCTTTCATAGCATTTAGGGCAATATATTTATTCATTAAAGATGAAAAATTTTTTGTTTTTTAAATACTTGGATTAAAAATGTTGAATTATATATATATATATATCTCTTAAGCTAATTTCTTTACCAGTGTTCTTAATTTTTAGTTCCAGGGTCAATCTTACTTTCATAGAGTAGTTGTGAATCATATGAAGTGGATAGTAACCATTTAAGCTGGAGGCTAGATGAAATCGAGGCTAAGATCAGATAAGATTTTACTCTACTTTCATGTATAATACTTTCATGAAAATATGTTTAAAGGTACAGTGTCTGAAAGGTAAATAGTAGAACATGTTGAGTGGGTGGTGGATTGTGTCAGTTTCTAGAGAGGTAAGAAATAGCATACAGTCACTTATTTGGGCTTATAACGGGGGCAGCTTTGCTGGACACAGGCAATGAGGCGGGTAGGTGAGAAGTATCAGAAATATCCATTCAGTTATTAATGGCGACTCGGTCCAAGGCTGTCAGTTAAGCAGCCGTTAAACTTAAAATTTCTGCACAGGACTTTGCTACTTTCCTGAAGTAGGTATTTGGGAATAGGATCTGCTTACTCCTCCCTCAAGATGAGTGCAGACTCAGCCAGCCACCTCCATTCCTCGTGTGTTATCCTGGCACCCACCAGGCTACCGTGTGCTTGTTCACCGTGCTGCACCTACACTCCTTGATGGAAGGGCAGTCAGATATTGGGGTGGAAGGAGGTGTGGGTCCAGGTGTGGTTCCTTCAGGGAGCAGCGAGGTCTCAGCCCTTGAGCCTCACCAGCAAGAACTCCTGGAGGCCTGTCCTGGCCAAGGTCTCACACACAGCCACTAGACCACTGCTTGAAATCATCTTTCCAGCGATTTCTGTAATATATACAAGTGTATGATATGTGACAGTTGAGAGTGGCTTTAGTGAGTTTTTGTTATGGGACTGGGCCTCTTTACCTTTATTCGGCTCTGACTGACATCTGGGTATATTCTGGTGTGTCTGTGTAGATTTATGGAGATAATGGCTCTGGATGTGGTGTATGGTGCTGACCCTGGTCCCAGTTGCTCTCAAGTAGCTCATCACAGAACTGACACGTGTGACACAATTGAAGAACAAAGTGACACCTTATGTGGCAGTGAGTTTTTGGAGATTCAAAGGAGGGTCAGGCCCTTATGGTCCAGAGCTGAGAGATGTGTTAAGCTGTGTCCTGAAGATGGGCAGGATTTGGGTAGCTGGAGAGGAAAAAGAGGACAGGCATTGCTGAGAGAATGGGCACGAGGAAATGGGTGGGAAGGTGTGATGAATGAAATAAACATAGGAGATAATGATCACATTTATTTAACTGAAGGAGCACAGGTGGAAATAAAGTTGACTAGGATGAGATAGGGTGAGACATTGTAATACAGGGGTCCCCAACTCCCAGGCCGCGGACTGGTACTGATCTGCGACCTGTTAGGAACCAGGCCACACAGCAGGAGGTGAGCGGCAGGCAAGTGAGCGAAGCATCATGTGCTGCTCCCCATCGCTCGCATTACTGCATGAACCCCCCACCCCCAATCCGTGGAAAAATTGTCTTCCACAAAACTGGTCCCTTGTGCCAAAATGGTTGGGGACCGCTGTTCTTTTTTTAAATATATTTTAGGTGTCTGTTTTTCTTTTTCTTTTTTTTTAAATTAATATATTTATTTTTATACAGCAAGTTCTTAATAGTTATCGCTTCTAATAGGAGGCTAAAGAAGCAAGGCAGAGAGAAGTTGTAGGTTGAAAATATGATATTTTAGGAGACTATTAAATTAAGCTTCTCAGCAGTAGCTTCTTTAAGTAGAGAAAACTGTTTCAAATGATTTGTTCCAAATTAAGGAAATGTTAGGGAATTAGGAAAACCTTTTACCTTCTTATTAAAATGGCCCATAACTCAAAAATATGTATATATGTTTTGATAAAATAGTTTCATATATTAATCATTGAAGAAAAATAGTTGGAATGAGTAACTTTTGTTTTTTGGTGTTATCCTAATAGATAGCAAAACTAGTCCCAGGCTTCCAAGGTTAATTTTGGGAATAGTTCATCTTGAACTATTTATGCCATTTGTTTCTTTTTCTTCTGGAAAGTGAAATAACCAAATCGTCATTCAATTTTCTGAAGTGAATTTGAAAGAATTAAAAAATACTGCCTTCTGATGTATAGCAAGCACTTTTCAAAGTACAAACCTCTAAGACTATTTATTGAGACAACGCATTATGGAAATTTCTATAGAAAAATCTAACACAGGATGTGTTCCTGGCAAGAGATTTTATTCAATAGGTTACTTTTAAATCCAGTAACTTTTATAAGATATCTAAATTTTCAAATCAACAAGAGTTCCACAATATCATGTAATGAAAATAGAATGTCTGTTTAATACTTAGGGTTTCTTTTGGGCATCAGTGTTGTTTCTGAGAGTAAATTCTGAAATAGGGTGGCGGTTGGTTGGGAAGAGGGATACACTTTTGTCTAACAGCACTTCTGAGGATCTGTTTTAAACCTGGGATAATGTGAAAAAAAAATTTAAACCATCTTTAAATCAAATTAAGGTTTATGTTTTCATTTTGATCAACAGGGATTAATTTGGCAAGTAAACAGTAATGAGCTGATATATATGTTAATTTCTGTCTAAGGGTTGACAGTTTAGCCTTAGGTGCTGAATTTGTATCAAAGAATTATGATCAAATAATTTCTCATTAAATTGGCAAACATTTGCTTTAAAAAGTCCTCTAGAACAATTAAAATTACTTTATTGTTGTTCTTATGCTTGACTCTAAACTTGAGAAACTAAATTTCTAATTGCAAGGAGATAAAATGACAAAATGTGTTAGGATTATTCAATTATTTTATGTAAATACAAACCCATTTACTTTAAGGAGAACCATCACATCTTTTAAAATATCAATCAACACCTTTCTTAGAATTGCTTTCATTGAGCTAACGACTAGATATTTTTATTCTTGAAATATTGCATTTTTATTCTCCTTATTAATGGCCCTCCCTGCAGAGGAGTGAATAAATCATGGGGCTGCTAGTAGTTCTAAGTGCTTTTCAGAGAACGTTTAAGTGCTTGTAATCACTAAGCAAAGGAGAACTATAGATTAAATGTGTTATAAACCACACATGGAAGCAATGTCTTTTTTTAATATCTGTAACTTTAATGGAAAGAAAATGTTAATTTAGGGTAATGAAATAGACCTCCAAGTATGATCGGTTAATAGACCATTAGGTTAATTAAAATGAGGATATGTATCACTGTTGTGCTAGAACTATCACTGTGGAAGAGACAGTTTCATTTAGTGCTTGAATAGTAAAATTCAGAATGTGTCACTCCCAAACCAGATTTACTACACAACAGAACAAGATTGATGACAAGGGTAATTCAGTTTTGTTTCATTTACTTTTACCTGTCACATCGCTTGTCATTCTAGAGAGCTTGTCACTTAAAGGTGAAAATTTATCCAAGCTTTTAAAAATCAATTAAGTGTAAATTTTGTTACTTTCCTCTCTGCCTATCATCCTAGCTGAATTAAACACAAAAACAAGACTTAAGTAATAGGCAACATACAGATTGTAATATAACTTTCAAAAAGTTAGCAACTTTAAATTTATTAAATTGTAAAAGATGCAGTTGAAACAACCACTACAACTTTTTGGTTATTAGTTCTTTTCAGTGTCTAATATCCAAACCTTTTGGAAACTAATTTTTTATAGCTATCTACTTGGCCGATTTACTATTTGAATTTACTAAAAAGACTTTTTGATGCTTTTTATGATGCTTTTTACGTCTTCCCTATGAAAAGTCTTAACATTGTGCCAACCATAAGGTAGATTTTCAGTAAGTGCTTCCTATTTTGATTTAAAAGGCTTGGCATGTGTTTAGACAGAAATTAAGTTCACTATACTCCTGAGCTCTTCAGTTTCCCCCATCATATGCCTCATGTAACAGATTAATTTCTATTCAGATTTTAGATCTAGAATCACAGCATGGGGCCTAAAAGTCAACCAGTGTAGTCACTGCCGGTAGCTTTTTGTCTGGGACCTAAAGTATGCATGCAGGCACTAAGCGATTTACAGAGTAAATGCTTTCCCCAAAGATATATATGGTCGATCAGTCAACCTAGTATTTATTGAATTCTAGTACTGAGCCTTGTATTACAGTGGGTACTTTCATCTGCTTAAGGCTTTCTCTGGGAAAGTTGTACGTGTGCTTGTAAAAGAATCATCTTCTCTCCTTACTTTTAGAGATAAGGAGACACCTTTTTAGGAAGGTGACATTCTCTTTCTCTTTTGTTTCATCATCTTAATTCTGGGAAGGTCTTTTATTTTTGCCTTATGTCTCCATTTTTCTTAAATTTACCTAGATGATATTTAGTAGGAGATATTTAATGAGTTTATGTAAGTGTATGTATTTAATATTTTTGATTATTTATGAACATTAACTTAAATAAGCTTGATATAGGAAAAAAATTAATGATTATATTAGGAAGTGAATCTTTATTCTGTGATCGGGTTTACCATAGAATTTTTCTGAATAATTGCCTTAGAGCGTCTGACAGGGACTTTCGTCCCACTTTTTTCACTGAAGACTTAATTTAATTTTGACTTGTCATAAAGTATCTTAGGTTCAACCTTGGCATTTGTCATGCATTGCTCACCACCCAGTTCTTTCTCTTTCTTGGTTTCCATTCCTCAGGGAAATAATCTAATTGATGTAGATCAGTCAAAATAAGCAAATTCATGTTGAGGTAACAGAAATGACCCACATACCTTCTTGTTCATGCCATGTGGTCATCATGGATTGGTTGGGGGCTCTGTCCCATATTGTCCTTATTCAGGGACCCAAGCTGCACTCATCATTTGAAGCATTGTCAGAAATAAAGTGCCCACGTGTGCACCAGCCTATCCAGAAGTAACATCACTCTGGCTCATATTTCATTGACCAAAGCAAGTTGCTGGGCCACCCATGGCATTGACAGAATGAAGATGCATAGCCCCCCATGTGCCCTGGAAGAGAACTGCAGTTATCTGGGGGACAGACACCAATGACTACTGCAGTTGGCCCCTCCAGCTATCAGCCACTCACTTCACTTTTCTTGCCACATGGAATACACTCTCTCTTTTCCTGGGAAACAGTCTATGTCCTTGGCTAGGTGACTTCCACTAACTCCTAGTAGGCAAAGTATACTCTCTCCCCCCAAGGCAAGGCTTCCATGTGACTTGCTCTGGCCCATGGAGCATGTGCAGATGTGACGTATGCCAACTCTGGGCAGGAGCTGTAGATGTGGTTTGTGTGATTTGGCTTGAATTCTTTCTAGATGGGAAATTCAAGCTCCTTATGCTTGAATCCCAGTGTGAGAAGACGTGTAGAGTAGACCTGCAGCCTGGAGCAGACCTTAACTCAGCCTTTACCTTCCAGTTACTATGAACTGTGTGATGTGGTTGGTCACCGACATTTTGGATATGTTACTACTGTCAAGAGCTTACTTAACACAGTGGAATTTAGAGTTAAGAAAACCTGGGCTTGAGTGTTAACTCTGCTAGTTGTGTGATTTGGAGTAAATTATTTAAATTCCCTTAGGCTGGGTTTCTTCATCTATATAATGAAGATAATAATGCCTACCTTACAGTTTTGATGTGAGGATTAAATTGAATGACTTGTAAAATACTTAGAGTAGCGCTCAACACGCGAGAAGAGTCAATGAATGTCATTTCCCTTCCCTTTACCTTAGGCCCTGCCTGCAGCGTTAGTGAAGTTGTTTCAGTACAGGATTACTTGAAAGGAATTAATTAATTAATTGAAAAGAATCAATTATGAGATTAGAAATTGGATAAAATGCTCTTTTTAAGTGGACCTTTTTAGCCCCAATTTAAGAATTTCCTTCTGAAGAGAGTCCGAAATGCTCCCATACCTGATCTTTTTCACAAATGATGGTTTCCCATTACAGTGATATGTCAGCTAGGTTTTTAACTGAGCTGAAAGGTTCCCACTACAGCAGGCCTACCAGCCCTGCAGGCATCTGAGAGACTCTCTGCCTGTTGAATAGTCAGTCAGGTACATCTAGAGCCCCACTGTCACCACCAGCTCCCTCCTCCACAGAGGGTGACCTGCTGCACTGGGACCAGGACAGTTAGCCCAGTAGCTTGCGGGTGGCCTGTGGTTTGCCTGAGCTCGAGAAGGTGAGACATCTGTATGAGATCATGGCCTGAATGAACCTGTGCCTGAAGCGGAAGAGATTAAATAACACAGAACACTCATAGTGTGTGTGTGTTGGCTGGTTAAAAACAAGATGAAGTATCGAGTTCACAAATAGACAAAGAAGTATATAGAGAGTCTACACATTTTGAGCCTTGTAGGATAGAAAGAGACTAATTCTCAATCCCTACAATGAGGGTAAAACTGAGAAAGAGAGAGAGAGACCAGTTAAAGCTCAACTCTGGCAAGGATCAAATCAAAAGTATGGTTTCACGCCTTACAGTGTTCCTGCAGCTCTTTGATACTGTTTCCTTCAGAAGGTGGCATGTGCTTGGCTAGTGGCAGAGTGGGTGGGTGTGACGGCACATGACCTCCAGGGACGAGTTCACCCTGGGCGTTGCGCCACCCTCCTTGTTCTTGCTCCTACATTGCTCACATTGAGAGAAGCCCGCTGCCGTGTTGTGAGGACACTCACGCAGCCCTCTGGAAGGGTTCACATGTGGAAGAACTGAGGCTGCTTGCCAGCGTGAATGAACCGTCTTCACACAGATCTCCAGCCCAACCAGCCACAGTCAGGTCCTCTGAAGATTGTGATTCTCACCACTGGGCTCACTGCAGCTTAAAGAGAGACCCTGAGCCCGAGCCACCGAGCTGAGGCACATCTTGTTTCCTGGCCCTCAGGAACTGTGAGACAGTACCTTTGAGAGTTACTACACAGCAGTAGATAACTAATGCTTAGTGAAATCTCTGAATAGATTAAAGTATCTTTTCAGTGATGCCCAGTATAACCTTTCAATATACAGTATGTTCCTTCAATTGGACAAAATGACTCAGAAAAACAGTTGTTACACTATAATTTATGTTTCATTTGTTCTTGGATAAAATGATGTTTTTAATAAAACACTAAAAAGGGTACAGGGGTTAAAAAGTGTAGCCTATTTTGGAAAAAATAGTATAAACTGTTCAGCTTTATTTTTATCTGAAGACTTTTTTATTGTTGATATTTTCTTTTGTTTGATTTTCTACCTCAGTGATTTTCCAAATATTTCCTGAGCCTAAAACTTAAAACAGGTTGTATCAGGCTGGGTTCCTCAAACAGACTCAATAGAAGATAAAGGGAGGTGGGGAGAGAGAGAGAGAGATTAAGAAATTGGTTCATGTGACTGGGAAGGCTGTCAGGTCTGAAATCTGTGGGTGGATCTGTCAGCTGGGCAGCTGGAAACTCAGGTAAGAATTGAAGTGGTTGTCTTTGAGTCTGAAATATGTAGGGCAGGCCACCATACTAGAAACTGGCAGGATTTCTAGATTATAATTTAGAGGCAGAATACTTTGTTTTCCAGGAACTGGTTTTTGCTCTTAAGGCCTTCAACTGATTGAATGAGGCCTACCCCCATTAGCAGGGTGTGGCTCACCACCATTAGCAGGGGTAATCTTAAAGTCCACTGATTGTAAACGTTGATGACATCTACAAAATACCTGCACAGCCATACCTAGATTAGTGTTTGCCCAAACAACTGGGCATCTAGCCTAGCCAGGTTGACACAGAAAGTTAATCATCCTGCAGGTGAACAGGGTGGAAGGCACGGAGACCTAGAGACGCCTTCCATAACCCATTCGTATGACGGCTGTTGCCGCCCATTCTTCCTGATTCTCTAGTACATTTGATGCCATGTGGTGGGGATGGTAACATATAAGCCAGAGTAAATGGCTTTTTGGTGGTCTTCAAACTGTCTGGGGGCTCTGTTTCTCAAATTTCCATTTAAAGAAAAAGTAAATTTTGTTCCTAATTAGAGCTAAAAGTAGCTTGTTAGATATCAGAGGGAGGATGAGACTAGAAGAATTTCTCTACGGCTGGTCACTTGCTACCAATAGAAAAGTTAGGAATGTGTTAAATTTATTGGAGTGTTCAATTCAGTGATAGTTTATGGCGGGCCCTTGTAGAGCCTTCTCAGGTATTCTGGAATATACGCAAGTCTCAGTAAACTCCTTTGAGAAAGAGTCTCTGCGATTTCACAGACTGACAGTACTTGCGGAAGCCACCGGGGTATTACTCTATAATGCTTGTTAAGTTCTGTCTTCTTTAGGACGTTAAATATTATATCTACTGGATTTTAAACCTCTGTCATTTTAAAGAGTGTCTTTTAAGAGTTAACTGATTTAGGTCTTTGGATAGGCAATTTGATTTTACTTCTTTTTTTTTTTTAATGCCTTTAAATTGAACTTTAAGGTTGACTTCTAGGTATAACTTATGCAATCTCTCTGTGGGTTTGATTTATTGCAAAAGTAATATTATTAATTTTATGAGATTGCTTCTAAGCTGTGTTTTCCTTGCTCTTGGATTTTCCCTGTGAAAAATGCAGAAGGATTCCTTAGCCAAGTTTTATTGGGGTATGATCAGTTTTATGAAGCCTGATGACTTCTTATTCTGAGTTTTACCTGAGCGATGCTCCAGCTTAGCTGAGGGGCTCATAATGTCGAGTGACTCTCTGGTCAGCACCTTTATTGATTAATGACACAGATGAGAAAAATGTACCTTGTTGCAGCAGGATTAGACTCAAGGAAGCTAGGAGTCCCTCATCCGAAGATGGTTGAAAGTCAGTATTTAGGGTGATACGATTCATGAAAGATGGAAGAGTCAGGGCTAGTTAAGCAACGTGGGGTGGAGGGAAGCACAGAGGAGGCTCAGGTCGGGGTGTAGTCTTGAAAATAACTTGTGGGAAGGTGAAGCCAGCAAAACGTTACATGAAAACCCTGGTAAGTAAGCGGCTCTGCTTGCCTAGTGGGAGGATGAGCACTTCCCGATGGTCTCGGTATTTGGCTGTCAGGGAGCCGGTGCCGCTTCCTGCTGGTCTCCCTGAGATGGTTGGACCCTGTGGTTCAGGGCGGTCAAGGGCACTGCAGTTAGTGCTAAACAGTCCTTGCTCTGACAGGTACTGGCCACAGAAGCTTCTGGCAGATGTGCAGGTGCGGCCTTAGTGTTTCCGAGGACCTGACTGGTGTTGCAGGGCCCTGGGCAGGCCCCGTAGCTGAATCCCGTAGTGAGTTCAGGGGAAATCAGCTATCAGAAGAGGAGAAATACTAGACATCAGGGTGGGCTGTTGTGGTTATCTTTTGCTAATCACAGTCACCTTTGGTGAATTTTGAGGGTACGTGCCTTTAATAAGATAACAGGGAATTCATGCAAAAAGAATTTGTATATACAAATGCTGGCCTATCTCAGGTGCAGTCAATGCCCGCTTTTCTCTCCTCGTAGGATTGCATTAGCCAGCTCTGGAATAGTGTGTACATAAAAATGATAGTGATTCAAATCAATTTACGTAGACTAGTACCTGGAAAATAAGAAAAGCTACCTGAGGAATTAAACCATTACAGAGTAAAACAGTCTGACATGAAAGACAAGCTGTAGTGTAGTGTTTAAAAGCTTGGGCTCTGGGGCCAGACTGTGTGGGTTCAGATCCCTCTCTTACTCTTCAGGCATTCTCGTCTACCGTTTCTTTTTCCGCAGTGTAATGACGGTAACAGCAAAAGAGTTTTAAATGAGGTATTAGTAAAAGGGTACCTGGCACACCTGCTCCGTGCATGTTGGTTGTCTTGGTGGTGGTGGTAAAGATGACACTTCCGTTCTGTCTGCCCGAATAAGTCGGACAGCTACAGAATCTCGATACTTAGCTAAGCTTATACTGCCATGACAAAACACCGTAGATGGGGTGGCTTAAACAACAAAGATTAATTCTCACAGACCTGGAGGCTAGGAACTCCAAGATCAAAGTGCAGGCCAGTTAGCTTCCTGATGAGGGCCCCCCTACCTGGCCGGGGGTAGGGTGGGGACATGAACGATCTCTCTTCCTATATGGCCAGTCAGTCCTGTTGGGTTAGGGCTCTCTCGGTAGGACCTCCATTAACCTTAATTACCTCCTAAGACCTTGTCTCCAGATACGTTACATTGGGTGGTAGGGCTGCAAAACACAAATCTGGGGAGACAGTTCACTCTGTAGCACTGGATAAACATAGATTGTGACCATTTGGCAAAAATGAGAGGAGAATGTGACAAAAGATTAAAATAAAACCTGTGGAGGTACGAAAAGATGAATGTTGTAGAAATCTTCTCGTTTTATGAAAAACAAAGGAATGAAGAAAAAATAATTGTGGGCTTTCAGAACAACTGATTTGTTAGCATTCTTAGTTCTATCCATTTGAAGATGTTACTGGATTCACCAAACTATTGTCCTAAAATCTTTGAATTAGTGTTATAATTTTGCACTAATGTTTTATCCTATTTGACAAAAAATGAAAGGACTTCATTGGTATTAGAAACATGAAATTAATTAGTCTCTTTGTTACCAGTTATCAAAACCATAAATGATCCTTTCGTACGTCTGGCCCAGCCCTGATGTAGGGTTGTGTCAGGAGTTCACTCTCTTAGCTGTTTTCTCTGTGATCCAGTCTTGGTTTCTGGAGGCTGCTGCAGTAGAAGAAGAACTCAGTGTTATAGGGGTCTTTCCTTTGCTGCTTAAAAGACTCCTACTTCCCGGCATTACCATCTTGACCATGACTTCTCCCTATGATGGTGTTAATGTAAGAGGGTCACCCAGCATGCTGTACAGGTTTTTATTCCCTCTAATAATTATTTCTAACAAAAAATCTCTGACGTTGTTCTTTGCTTATAATCTGATTCCTCTTGAAAGTGATGTCGTTGACAAAAAAGGGGAAGTTTCCAGTTAATCAAAATTAACTGTTTTGGAGAAAAGCTGACAGCTGTTAAACGAATGTAGTCCGACGTCCCTTGCTACATGCCGCTCTTTAGTTTCTGGTTTGTTATGTTGCATGTTAGTGTTGTTTATGTCGAGGCAGCTTGTGCTCAGCGGTGAGAAGGGAGCCAGCTTCCTCAGTGGGTTAAGACAGTTTTGGTTTTGGGGCAGATTAAGGACGTGGTGTTTTCTCAGGGGCAAAGGAGTCATGGAAAGAGCACTGGATATTGGCAATCTGGGACCGAGCTGTAGTCCTGGTTTTGTTACTGATGACCAGCACGGTTTCCTCAACTAGAAAACGAGGGAGATTAGGCTGGATCATGTCTCTCGGTCTTTTCTGTCTTTAATTTAGCCTTTTTGGTTCTGTGGTTCAAAACTTTTTGGGTAGGTGGAGGGCAGGAGAGGTTCCAGCAGATGCCTTGTAAAGCATCTTCAGAGTCCAGACTGTTCAGGCCACCGCAGCGATGCATGTTAAGTATTGAGTATTAATAGGCTCTTAACCCCACGTGAGCCTCTTCCTCCATGGGGGGGTGTCCCCTCTTCAGGGGGGTATCCCGTCTTCAGGGGGTGGTGGCTCTCAGTGCCCAGGGGCTTAGCTGGCTGGTTCAAGAGGAGGGACGTGGTGCTGTTGCCCCTCTCCCTTGCCTCGGGGTTGGGCGGGTGCCCCTGACGTGGCTGGGGAACCTTTCCATGTCTGGCCCGTGCCTCTTCCTCCTTGGTCACACTGCCTTCTTCTGGTGTATCCCCCAGCAGGGACGCTCTGTGCTGTTCCTCCTCTGTCAGGCCACTCCCCTGAACGGCCTAACTGGTCACGTTTCCTTACACACAGTCACAGTGCCGTATACTCTCCTTCGTTGTGATGTCTTTGGTTTGTGTGGTCATTTGATGACTCAGTTCCTTCCCCTGTAGACTATAAGCCCCATGAGAATGTAGATCTTGCCCAGTTTTGCTGTCTTTGTATTTATTTCTAGAGCATGGCTCAGTATGTATTTGTTATGAATGCAGGAGCCAAAGCTCCAGAGCCTCTTGACGTGGGATGAGTGATGGTAACAACAGTAACTGAGGCTGCAGAGGCTGTTTGTGATGTGAGTCCAGTGCTCCAGGCAGTGTTCTCGTGCTTGTATCCCCGTCCCCATTGTCGTTAGTATTTTCACAGTCACCATTACCACCATTTCTTGAGTCTTTTAACCCAGGCATGGACCCTAGAATCCACATCCTCGGCAACTGTGCTCTACAAGTGGGAACATTATGGAAAAAGACCAGAAGCTTCCTGTGGCCTTTATTACCCAAACCAAGTCCTGCTCTTTGCTCTTCAGTCTTTTCTCTTCTTTGTTGTGTTCACCACTGCCATCAGAGTGTAGGGCTTCTCCTGTAGTTGATTTTGGCCCCACATCTCATTTCCCGGGAAATTTCTGCATATGGAGACCCTTTCTTTCTCCTGTGAGGACAGAGCCTACCTCTTTTTACATAAGCAGAGAATGTCAGATACCCTCCTTCCCAGATTTTCTTGAAGCTCGGGTGTGGGCATTAGATGCATTTGCCCCAGTTGCCAAATCAGAAGCAGGTGATGCAGAGCAGGAGGTACCAGGTAGAGTCCATCTGCTGAGGGTTAGGCGGGAGCAGCAGCTGGGCTTTCAGAAGGACCACTGGCAGCCGTTCCAGAGACAGGGTCGAGGGCCTAGGTGCGAACTGCAGAGTCTGTGCCTGGAAACAGAGCAGTGGCTTCTCCGTGGGGCCAGTGTTGGACATGATTTGGAGCTTGTTCCTGACCTGCTGGTCTGAGAGGCAGCCTCAGGCATGGGCTCCACCGCCAGGCTGGCTGCTTTCAGATCCCAGATTGAAGCCCAGCTCCACCCTTCCCTGCATCCCAGCTCTGTCCTTCCCTACATCCCAGCTTGCCCCCTTCCTGCATCCCAGCTCCCCCCTTCCCTGCAGCCCAGCTCCCCCCTTCCCTGCAGCCCAGCTCCCCACTTCCCTGCATCCCAGCTCGCCCCTTCCCTGCATCCCAGCTCCCCCCTTCCTTGCAGCCCAGCTCCACCCTTCCCTGCATCCCAACTCCCCTCTTCCCTGCAGCCCAGCTCCCCCCTTCCCTGCAGCCCAGCTCCCCCCTTCCCTGCAGCCCAGCTCCACCCTTCCCTGCAGCCCAGCTCCACCCTTCCCTGCAGCCCATTTCCCCCTCCCTGGCCCGTGGCCTTGCCTGTCCTCACCAGGTTCCTCTCTCTGGCCTCAGGTCCCTCAGTGTCAAAAGGGGAAATGACAGTGTGTACCTCATGAGGCTGTCATGAGGATTAGAGGAGCTAAAGTAAAACTCTTACAACAGTGTCTGGCGTGTTTATTGTTGTGTGTATTAGGGTTTTCCATCGTTCTTCTCTGACCCTCTGGGTAGTTTCTAAAAGCACATATCCTTTTTAACAGATTACTTTTTCTGCTTGAATGTGTTGGTTGGAATCTGTTGCTGACAACTTAGTACCCTGACTGATGCTATAACGTACACTTGTTGAGTGATAACTGAGGGTGGGTCTTGTAGAACCAAGCATTTCTTTTTTTACTGGGCAGTTACAGAACTGTTTCCTCATGCGTGTCTGGGGCCAAAGTGCACATTCTTTTTATCGAGACACTGAACTCACTTGCTCTCTCGTTTCTTTTGGATTGACTTGCTTCGTTCAGGATCTCAGGCTTTGACCCCAGGCTTATGGCCACATTTGGTCATAAACTGCTGCAGAGCCTCCCCGAGGGTGAAGCAGTTATGGGGGAGGCGGCTCTGCAGGGACATATGGTGTGTGGGTGGGGATCTCATCCACTGCCGCCATCGCTGGCCTCTCCGCATGGTCAAGGTCATCGCTGGTCCTGGTGCCCACTCCTGCCCAGGGAAGGACCGCGGGCCTGCCTCCCCCTGCAGCCGCCTCTGCCTGGGAGACACTGCTTCCTGGACCATTAGCTCTGGGTCCCTGAAGCGGACACTTTCCAAAGGGAAGACGTTGTGCCAACTGAACTATTGGTATTCTCACAGCAGGGAGAGTTGCACCACCCTCCCTCCGTATAAAAACACTCCTGAATCTCGTTTGTGGTTTTTGTCAGCATTACAGTGAGAACTGAGAGTGACATTTAAACCTGGGAAAATTCAGCCCCGATATTGACTGTTCATGTGAAAAACTTGAAAAAGCAGGTAGAACACTGTGACCTGAGTGATGTGAATTCTCTAACCAGAGTGTACAGAGCAGTCAAATATTTGACTTACTGATTTTTGGAGAATTAAGCTGTTTTGTATGCAAGGTATGAAAATAGAATGAGTTTTTGTCCTTGATTCAGAATGAGTACTGAGAGCCAGGGTCTGATGCTAGAGATTTGAATTCATGTTGAATATTTTAACAAATATTAGCAGAAGGGATACTCAGTTTTCCATGTGTTTATAGCTATGTGTTTAAAACATAATACTTTGTACTTACATATTAATTTCTCTTTTGAAAATGTTACTAATTTATTAACAAATATATACTGTTATTAGGAATGTAGCAAAGTATCTTAAATCTTAAAAAGACTCCAGCTACACAGGGTTATAAACTTCGTCTGTCCACATTTGAACATACCTCGTTCTGTACTCTCATCCTTTTAAATTTTGCTCTTTTGTAAAATTACCCATCAAGAGCTTTATCTGTCAATGTCTGGAACATTGGAAGCTAAAAATAAAGTAGGTTGAGTTACCCTGACCTGTTAAAGAAGGCATTTCATTTTAACTGAAGTTCACCTTTATAAACATAGATTATCTTTCGGACAAATAGTGTTCAATAAATTCTGCTTCCTAAAACAATAATGTGGGTAGATTTGACCATTGTGGCATTTTATCAGAAGTGCTTTCCATTTCCCCTTAATCTTTTCAGCCACAGCTTACAAATATTTGAAAACGCTTTTATTTCCTCACTCTGGATAACCCTCTTGTCCTTGCTGCCTTCTTTTCTCCATGGTGCTATGTTCTGAGAACCAGGTGGCTCTTCATTTAAATTCCATCACAAATTTGTTGGCTTGGATTTTTAGTGGGCTCATTGCTTTAAGTAAGATGTGGGGGGCAAAATTGTTTTCCTGATTGTTTAGGTAATTTCTAACAAAGCTAAATACTAGAACATTGCTGCTTTGGTAGAATGATGTGTAGAGAGTAAAGAATCATCATATTTCAGAATGGCTTTGGAAACCTGAAATCCCAGGATTCTGCTTTAATCTTTAAATTCCATTGAGAATTTATACCGGAAAAGGTATTTATTAAATAATTGCATGTAGCCTCCATGTTAGCAGATATTAATTCTAGTTTGGTGGAATTAATGTCCATTGTCTTTTAAAATCTTACTAGATTTTAGTTAAAATTAACTTTAGTTACAACCTGTTATTTTGTGCTTTTGTTTTTATGGTCCAGTAGTGCCTGGATTCTAGGTTTTCATGAAGGTCATGCCTCCTTCTTGGTGTTTGGCTCTTCACGTATTCCTCCTCCCAACTCCCCTTCCTCATACGAACTTCCCAGAACAAGTCCCTGTGGTAGCTTCCAGGGTGCAGTTACAGAGATGAATAAATACCACCTACTTAATTCTGTGAGATCAGAACCTAATTCTCTATACTCAATTTTTGTAAAAGTATTGGTGGAAAATTATAATGATAATAATAATTGAGTTGGTCCCATGTGACAGTTGCATAGTGTGAGATATTAGCTTTTTTAAAAAAAAAATCCAGAGTCTAATTTTTTTAGTCCCTTGGAATTTTAGATCTTGCCTTTCTCCAGGGAGCACCTGGTTTGGGAAAGGTGCTTGGCTGTTGACATGGGGTGTGAGCTTCTGGGAAGGACACCAGGATGGGGCACTAAGGGGCTAGTGGAGGGAGATGCTAAGGCAGGGGGAGAGCAGGAGAGCCAAGGCAAGTAACAGGGCAGGAAGGCAGAACGGTTGGGTGGGAGTGGAAGAAGTGCCCTGGAGAAAGGGAGGAGGAGGTCAGAGAGAGAGAATCTAGAGAAAAGTGAGTAGTGAGAAAAAGAATGGAGGTAGAACGGGTTCAAAATAAGGTGGAAACATTGGTAATAAAAGCATGATTAAAGGAGAGGAGGAGGTACAGAGTAGGCAAAACTGAGAATACAGCTGAGAAGCGTGGGGAGAACGGAAGGGATTGACTCTCTGTCTAGTGTTTCGCTGACATGGGTGTTGTCCCTGCTGAGGCTGTTCTTTCCAGTTGCATGGAAGGTGGAATCCTGCAGTGCAGGGCAGGCCAGTGGTGGTGCGTGCTTCACAGCTCCTGAAGGAGACTGGAGAAACAATGGTGTGCATCCTTCCACGTTATAAAGTTAAATTGAACCAGGTGAATCATCAAATTACCTTCTTTTCCTTAGAACAAGTTAAGTGTAACACTTCGGTAAGAGAGCTTCTTTGTGTGATGATAATATTTATTACATACATGAGAAGTTGAATTTTACATATTTCATTCAAGATAAGAGAGGAAGGGAAACTTAATCCAGACATTTGAAAAGATGCAAGTTATTATAAAGCAGCCTTTAGTAGTATTTATTTGGGAACACTTGTTCTGGGATGCGCAGTTTTTCTGGAGAGCTGTCACTGTTGACCAGCCAATAACTTAAAACCTGTAAACAAGGCCTGCCTTTAACTGGAGTTATTCTGGAGTCAGCCACCAGTTAGGTGACTTTGATGGATGGATAGGACAGATAGATGGATAGGATGGAGGGAGAGACCTTGAGGGTCTACTTGGAGCTGGAAGTGTCAATTTTGCCCCAGAGGGCAGAGAGGGACCTCAAAAGAGGCCAAGTTTTGCCTAGGGCTGGCCTTCCCTGCTGAGTGGAGGTCAAGTGTGGAGTAGAGATTGTCAACCAGCTGGCCTTTAGTGGGTCCCTACCAGGTTATTCTGCTTGTTACATCCTAAAAAAGGAGCCTTTCAGAAGGATTTGAATTTTTATGTTGGGGCAGTTTTATGTGATGCATCATTCGACTGGGGGGAAGAGAGGAATTTAATCAGTATGAAATCTTAGAATGTTCAAGTCTCAGGGTAACTAATTAAATATATCATAGGCAAATGTGAAAATTTGGCTTTACTATTCTATTAGATTAAACATAAAAAGGGGTAGTCAAAGAAAAAATTATTTTGCTTAAAATAAAATCATAACTTTTAAAAGTTTGGTTTGGAGAAGAGGAAGCAATTGTATTGTAAGTATGTAATTATCTGCATTCCTTTCCAACCTCTTTGCGATCAAATTGGTTTTCTCCAAGAAATGCAGTTATATGCAGGAGGCCACTTTTTGTTGAATTCCTGTGTGCTGCAGGCAGTGCAGCCCACAAACCTGAAATCACAGATGTACTGCTGTGATTTATAATAATACCCATTAATTACAGCTTCCTAGTAAAGGCTTTTGGTTTTCTGCTTCAGTAAACCTAAATTCTCCTTTTGAAGAATTGCTTCCATTAGGTCTTATGCTAAATAGTGAGTCCTGTCTTTTAGAATCTTATCAGGGGTACTTGATGCAGTAAGGACTTCTCAGTTGGCTTTAAATGTGCAGCGCCGAAGCTCGTTCCCTTTGTAGGATGCTGAGGTAACTGGAGGAGCTTCTGGTCTGTTGATGAGGAGGTGCAGATGGGAAACTGCAGAGCCTTAATCAGATGTGTTTATCCATCGATGTCTCCCACCCCCCGAGCACCGTGCCGTGCTGTACTATGCCAGGCACAGCTCGGTGGTCCTCACCCCAGCTGATCTTTAGGTTCACCTCCAACCAAAACCCAAAAACCCTCCAACCCCACCCACAGCAATTAAATACCGGGCCTGGATGGTTTCAAAGGGCTGGCTCCTTGTTGAATCTAATGTGTAGCCAAGAATGAAAACACATATCTGTTCAGTGCTATTTGGTGGCTTTTCCCTTGAAAAGTTAGTCTTTCTCTTTCCTTTGTTTTGGCTTCATATTCCCATATTCCTTCAGGAAGTAGAAAATATGATCAAGCAAAACAAATGAACAAAATCAGGTTGCGTTCTTTCCTCTTGGGCTTCTGTGATGGTCTAATTCTATTCAGGGACAGGCATTTCCCTGGCGACTCCCTTAATTTTTCTAGCTTCACCATTTTTTTACCATGTGAAGACTGTCTAATCCAAGGTTTCTTTGCTAAATTCAACCGGTTTCTAACCCTGTCAGGGACCTGCTTCTCAGTGAGGCTTTGTTGACCTTTTTCCCTGTGAATATTTAAGATTACATTTTGACCTAGAAAAGTTTTTAAAATATGGATTTATAGTGCTTTTTATTACATCTTTTTTGCAAATTACTCATTAAACTTCATTTTTTTTAGATTTCACACACCTGAGGAATTTATAAGTATTATCCACTCTGTTTATAAGGAGGGGAGGTGTAGTAAATACAGATTGATCTTGAATTTGAAAATAGGGTTAGTGTTTGTCAACTACTAATGCTGCTTTGCTGTCTTTTATTTGGATGTATTTGGAAGTAATCTCGCTGTGGCGGGTGGTCTAAAATCCTCCTGTAAGCAGTTCTGAGGGGAGGATGTTTATTAGTAACCATGGTAGTGGCAGCCGCAGCGTTAGGCAGGCCTGCACATGGTGCCCCATGTGCACACTAACATCGGGAGGAGGACGCGCTGTTCCTGTCCCAGGTTTATGGGCGGGAGGAGAGTGGACGGTGGGGAAGAGCCAGGCCTGTGGCTTCTCACCCCATGGCTGTGAGGCTCGCTGCCGGCACTCCTTCCCTCCTAGGAGCTCTCGGACAGTTTGGCCTCCGCCTCTCTTGTTTTCTTTCCTCGCGAGCGCCAGGCAGCCTCCTGCCCTGGGCGTCCTTTCTTCACATCTGATGGACAAGGCACTGGGGTTGCAGGCTCTCTCGGGGCTTGGCAGAGGGAAGGGGCTCCAGAAAGGCTGCAGGGAGCGGTTACGACGGTCCCCTTACAGGCCTCAGTGCGGTTTGGTTACTGTATTCTGGTTTTTGTTTTTGTTTTCGTTTTTTGCTAACACTCTTATTGAGATATAATTCACATACAACAAAATTCACCCATATAAAGTGTACAATTCATTGGTTTTTAATAGATTCATAAAGCTGTGCGCCATCACCTCAATCAGTCTCAGAACATTTCCATTGCTCAGTCCACTTGTCTCCCTGCTTCTAGGTGTGCCTACTCTGGGAGCTTGGTGTAAATGCAATCGTACTGCACGTGGTATTTTGTGACGGGCTTCTCTCACACAGCGTAGTGTTTTCAGGTTCATCCCTGCAGCAGTACCATCCGCACTTGGTCCCCTCTCGTTGCCTAGTGACATTGCAGTGTGCATCTGTAGCGGTCACTGAGTTAGTGTGGGGACATAACAGCCTGGGGAAGGTGTTCTGGCTTCTGTGTCTCATCCCCTGACTCCAAGCCTTGTCCTGACAGCTGCAGCCAGGGCCGAGTCTGCAGTCATACCCATGAGGACAGGCCCATCTGCATGCTCGCCGGGGTGAAATGGAGCCAGTCTTCTTGATCTCAGAGAGACAGCAGTGAGCGGTCCTGAAGAGAGATCTTAGTTCCCTGCCCAGGAATTGGACCTGGGTAGCCTGGATGAAAATCAGGAATCCTAACTGCTAGGCCACCAGGGGCTAGAGACTAGAAGCAAAGTGGCCCTAGCTCTTTCCCCCGTTTGAAAGCAAGAATGTTTCAAGGAGGCAGAAACTGTAAAAACAGGTACAAAGTTTATTATTAAAGACACAGCACAACGGGGAGAGCACACAGAGAAGCAGTTTGTTTATTTAAGACAGAAGCAAGGCAGAGATGCACACCCAGAGAGACAAGGTGTGGGCGTCCTCTCTAATGAGGAGGAGCACAGTAAAGAGGTGATTTAAATCACTTATATAGGACAGTCCTGCTGGGTCTTTGACCAATTATCTCATTTCTTTTTTCACACCTGACTCGTCCCTGACTGGTCTCCCCAGCATGGCATGCACAACTTTTTGCTAAGATGGATCCCACCTCAGAGGCCTGTGGGTGCATGTCCACGCTTATTATGGGGTGGCACCCCCTCCCTTTTTGACCTCCAAGGAGCCTTTCTACACATGTGCAGACATGGAAGTTTTCCTTGACCTCAGGAGTGGGCACCTTATCTCTTTGCTTCAGCAGAGCTCAGCTTCTGCCACTAGCTTTGTCCTTGGAGTGTCTGGGTGAGAACAAAGCTTCACGTTTACTCCACTTGACAAACACCAGATGTCTAGTCCAGGGGCCCATCTATCGCCTACCTCAGTCTCTCCAGCATTTCCTACTGAGTGCACAGAACTGGGCTAGATTTTTTTTTTTAATTTATTTTTGGCTGCTTTGGGTCTTCATTGCTGTGTGTGGGCTTTCTCTAGTTGTGGTGAGCAGGGGCTACTCTTCTCGTGGCGCGCGGGCTTCTCACTGCAGTGGCTTTTCATGTTGCGGGGCATGGGCTCTAGGCACACGGGCTTCAGTAGTTGTGGCATGCAGGCTCTAGAGTGCAGGCTCAGTAGTTGTGGCGCACGGGCTTAGTTGCTCCGTGGCATGTAGGATCTTCCTAGACCAGGGCTCAAACCTATGTCCCCTGCATTGGCAGGCGGATTCTTAACCACTGGGCCACCAGGGAAGTCCTGGTCTAGATTTTTATCACACATACGTGGAAACACATAGAAGACATGGTGTCATGTGTGACCTGTGCTGTAACTCAAGTTCAGGGGAAGGAAAGTATTGTTTCTGTGTGTGGGTTGTGACTGCCAGTTCTGGCCCCTCGGCCTTACTCTCCTTGCAGTGGCTTTGGGTGCTTTATTCAGCAAGTTCATCCCCTCCCCTGCATGAATTTAAATAGTAAAATATGAATCTGAGTTGTTTTGGAATTTTTTCAGTTTAAGACTAATAAATACTAAAATATTAGAATCTTGAAGGTCATAGGTCATAATGGATCTAAAAACTTAGAGTATCAAGTTATATGGAAATGTTCACAAATGGTACATTCGGTCACCAAAATTGCACAGTGATAATGTCCTATTTAATTCAGCTGGAATTCAAGTTAAAGGCACATTTAATGGATGGGAGACCTCGTAGCTTCTGCATATTCTGATAACCGTTGCATAAATACCAGTTGCAGTGCTTGAGTGAACTACAATCCACAAGAGAAAGTCTCTTTAGGATGCTTTGAAATGCATTCATCTGCTTCAGTTAGATGTTCTAGCTAGCATGTCATCCTTTACTGTTGGTTAATGTTATATAATATTATACCATATAAAATATTCACAACATCACTGTCATTATATTTGTAATGCGGTGTCATTAGCTGTGAAAGTTGAATGCTCAGCTATGTACTTCTCTTGCTCTTTGCTAAAAATTGTGTAGGATGTCTTCATCCATTGGTTTAAATATCATGTAGTTTAAATAATATGATTATGTGATTTAAAACTTTATAATAAACTATAAGAAACTGGGAAGAGATCTTAGTTACTAATTTTGTAAAGGAGTTGGATTTTAAGAATTATGCGAAATTTAATTCCTAGTTTTTGAAGTACGAATAGTACTGTGTGGTTATAATTTGAAGCCTATATATTCGTTTAAAAGTAGTATAAAGATATCTTCAGAATTAACAGCATCAGAAATCAAAAATGTTCCTTAAAACTTGAAATCCATAGAAAGTAGTTCTCTTCCACTCTTCAAAGGAAATTAAAATGCCTTCCATTTGTATAGCATTTGTTTTAAAATTTTTAAATGAGTTATTTTATACTACATTCACATGTAATTTTTCACATTCACATGTCTCCTAACAGCAACAATAGTAGTCATAGATATTTAGTTAAACTGTAAATGACTGTAGGTTTTTAAGTGTAGAATGATAGGAAGCTATAGTAGTGCAAGTGAGTGGTGATAGGGGATTTGTTTGTTTACAGCCAAGTAGTAACTTCTATGGAAGAAGTCAGCATAAAACAAGTAGTGTGGGGCTTCCCTGGTGGCGCAGTGGTTGAGAATCTGCCTGCTAATGCAGGGGACACGGGTTCGAGCCCTGGTCTGGGAGGATCCCACATGCCGCGGAGCAGCTAGGCCCATGAGCCACAACTACTGAGCCTGTGCGCCTGGAGCCTCTGCTGCGCAACAAGAGAGGCCGCGATAGTGAGAGGCCTGCACACCGTGATGAAGAGTGGCCCCCACTTGCCACAACTAGAGAAAGCCCTCGCACAGAAACGAAGACCCAACACAGCAAAAATAAATAAATTAATTAATAAACTCCTACCCCCAACATCTTCTTAAAAAAAAACAAAAACAAACAAGTAGTGTGTATATGTGATTATAAGCAGTATTTTTTTTCTTTTTCCTTTTTTTTTTTTTTGCGGTACGCGGGCCTCTCACTGTTGTGGCCTCTCCCGTTGCGGAGCATAGGCTCCGGACGCGCAGGCTCAGCGGCCATGGCTCACGGGCCCAGCCGCTCTGCGGCATATGGGATCTTCCCTGACCGGGGCACGAACCCGTGTCCCCTGCATCAGCAGGCGGACTCTCAACCACTGCGCCACCAGGGAAGCCCTATAAGCAGTATTTTTAAAGTAAGTATCATACACCCCACTTAAGCTATAAACTGTTTACGTTTTAGATAGCATCATATTCCTTGCCCATAGCCATAGTAGATATTCAGTGCATCAGTGATAATTCAGAATCATGCACTGCTCTGAAATATAAATAATAATCAACAATAGAATAACAGTAATGGCTGTGGTTGTTTACTATAAGCCAGATAATATGCATATGTTTAACACCCACAGTCCTGTGAGGTGTAGGGATTTCTCGATTTACAGATTAAGAGCTGAGGCTCAGAGAAGCTAAGCAACTTTCCAGAGGTCATGTAAACTTGATAATCCCATTATCTGTTTTCCCCACCACTGTCATACTGCTTTGTCTTGTTATTTTCTGTTAGATTCTTCTTAAATTATGAAATACTCTACGTCTGTTGTAACAAGTTGAAAAAATAAGGGGTATATCACCTGTATATTTCTTGATACACACAAAAACACATAGAGATTAACCTGACCCTACTAATATTATTTAATTTTCCCTTTATAAGAATGTATCTTTCCTTACCTGTAAATTTGAAAGTGAACTTTAGTGGGGTGGGGGGTTGGAATTTGTATCTACTCTGGAGTCACAGAGACCTGAGTGTGAAGCTTGGCAATGCCAGTCTAACTGTTCCCTTGGGTAGGCTTCTCAGCATTTCCAAGCCTGTGTCCCTTTGGCTCTGACGTGGTTGTCCCTATTTTGTGGCTGTCTTACTGACTCTCCTGGAGAGTGAAGAGACTCGATTAAACTGTATTCTAGTTAAACATTTATTATCATCATTCCGTATAAGTTTTAGTAGCTGGTCTGAAAATGGGAAGAAAGTGTATGCATTAAGAATAGAGCATCCTTTTTATCACGTATATAAATACCTGTTACTATATTGTGTAGCAGGAACTAACATACTGTTGTAGGCCAATTACACTTCAAATAAACAAAGAAACAAACTCATAGAAAAAAAGATCAGATTTGTGGTTACCAGATGCAGGGGGTGGGGAGAAGGGGGCATTACGTGAAAGTGGTCAAAGGTACGAACTTACAGTTATAAGATGAATAAGTACTAGGGATGTAATGTAGCACATGATGAATATGATTAGCAGTGCTATATGTTATACATGAAAGTTAAGAGAGCAAATCCTAAGGGATCTCATTACAAGAAAAATGTGTGTTTTCTTTTATTTTGTATCTGTATGAAATGATGGATGTTCACTAAACTTTTTGTGGTCATCATTTCATGATGTACATAAGACAGGTCATTATGCTGAACACCCTAAACTTATACAGTGCTGCATGTCAACTATGTCTCAGTAAAACTGGAAGGAATGGAAAAGAATAGATCATCTGATTTATTTGAGTGTTGATAATTCTGAGCATTAAGTGGTTGTCTTTCAAATACATGTGTGTGTACATGTATACACATATATACATATGTATAATAACACATTGGAAATTGCTTGATTGACCATAGTTACTTGGTTAATGTGTTTGTGAACTGCTCCAAAAAAATCAAAACTTAAAATAATTCTTTCAAGAAGAATAGGAATTGGAAAAGTTACATGTTGACTGCTTTTATTCATACCCTTTTCATGATTCATCTTGTATCTCAGGTCTTAACTTGAGTAGAAAGAGAACTAATGATTTTTTCTGTCTGAGCAGGAAATAATTTGCAGCTGTTTCTTGGAGATTTCTAAAAGATAGACTTTTAAGCATAATCTAAAATGCTGTTACTACTGTCTTGCAGGGGGCGAAAGCTTTTTTTTCCCTTTCTCACAGCTGGATATAATGTCCTATATACATGTGGCATTTAAAGAACATTCGAGTGTACCACAGTCCTCATAATGGTGCTTAGATGGCTAAGGGGATTGTAGATAAAGACCTGACAGCATATTTAAGTGTGTGTGGTGTGTGTGTGTGTTTAAGATTTGCGAAATACTTTGCCTGTTGAAAATCTAACCAACATGTATTGTGTACCATCTGCAAGGTCACCAGCTAGAGTCCAGGCAAGATGAAAAGATGAGTAATGTAGCCATGAATATGGAGACCATGTAGTGTGACAAGAAGCGAAAACAAATAACTACACTATCAGCCTGAGCATGGCATTTCCATTCTAGAAGGAGTAGTTACGGCATTCAGCAGAAGGAGAGGTGATACCCTGTTGAAGGAGGCAGGAAAGGTGTGATGGAAGAAGAGACCATCTGAAATGCGCCTTAAGGGGTGAGTAGGATTTCCTTAGCTGGAGATGAGGTGGAAGGATTGAGTTAGACAGGTGATCCAGGTGGAGAGAACCTTGTGGACTGAGAGTTGGAGTCATAGATGCATGACGTGTGTTTAAGAGCAGAGGGGGATGGTGGGAATGTCTGTGTGGATGTGTACAGTAAAGAACATGGAGAGAGAAAGTGTAATGAAAACTTGGGTATTGGTGTTTGGTGATGAATGGTTGGGGTACTGTTGACAAAAGTGAATTCAGAATTTTGTTTTTAGTTTTGGGACAATGACAAATTTGGTTTCAATATCATTTTGAGTGTACCTGGCATATTCGAGTGGAAGTGTCCAGAAGGAAGTTATAAATCTGAGTCTGTAGCTTTGAAAGGTTAGGGCTAGAACTCTTTGAAGATTAAATACAGAGAGATGATACTTCACCTTTTGCTTGGACATGGGCAGTAGTAAACCAAAGAAATACATGAGCCAGCTTTAGAAGGAAGCCTAGGAGGGACCAATTTAATAGATGTTGGTGGCTAGCAGGTTCCTGTCCCATGGAAGATGGAGGAAGATGCGGCTAGAAGAAAGGTATGGGAGACAGTGCAGTCCACTGGGGCGTGAAGGTGCCTGAGCCGGAGGGATTGAGGTGTAAATGTCAGCAGTAAGTTTGGGGATTTTTTTTTTTTTTTTAAACACAGGAGAAATAAGCATGCTTATATGAAGAGAAAAGAGGAACCAGTAGGACCTTGAATGATTTAAGATGCAGGTGAGAGCAAGTCATCTCAAAGCTGCAGAGCAAGGGTGCTGGAGAGGAAGAAGCAAGATGAGAGGGCACCACCCTAGGGACAGCGTCAAGAGACAGGAGGAGGCATTGTCTTTGCCTGGGTCCGTCTTTCGTGGACCCAGGAGGAAAGGACGAGAAGGATGTGCCACATACAGAGATTTTTTGAGCAGGGAGATTGGGGCCAAGTCAGATGGCCACCTTGATCCTCTTAGGAAAGTAGATTGTTTTTTTGTAAGACATTTTGGATGATTCCAGATTATTCATTTTGTAAACTGTGGTTTTGATTAAAGCCTCGGGATATGAACACAATACAGTCTTTCATTAAAATGTTTAAACAGCAGCAGCAGCAAAAAGAAATGCCTGCAACATAAACAATATATCTTATAATCCTATCAGTGGGCTGGTTTTAAAAGGGACACACAGATGTCTACCTGTATATCTTAGAAATTATATTTAACAAAAATATTACGGTGAACATGAAAACACGCTAATCACATATGATATATAGCTTAAAAAACCCCCACCTAAATCAAAGTTTATGACTGTCAGATAAACCAGAAGCTAGGATTTCCTAGTGAAAATCCTGGTGGAGGAAAGGATTGCTAGTGAAAGGCAGTGTTAATATTGACTGAATTCATTGTAGATTATGACATTCTGTGGGCCTGGAAAGCAAAAGAAGGAACAGAATGGGATAAGAGAATGGGAACAGTGAAGGCGATTCTGTTTGCTGTGTTGCATGTAGGGCTTTTGATTGGGGAGGCACTGGTTGTTGGCGGTACAGCATCATCCATCACTGAGGCTTGGTGTTTCATCCAGCAGAAGTATCTTTGTTGTAAAATGAAATATTTATTTTCTTTGAAACGTTACATAACTTACAATGCAGTGTGAGCCAGTATTGAACAGAGGCACAAGAAGACAATTTAATTGTGATGTAGAAGTAGTAAAAAAAAAAAAAAAAAAAAGTAAATAAATGAAGTGGCCTGAGTTTGACGCTTAAGTGACTAAGATATTAAGTAGTTCTGATGTCATTAAAATATTGTTAGGCTTTGTATCATTTTATTTACTGATTTAACAGTACCTCATGATATTTCAAATACTCTATCCTATGATTGTTGGTTGCTATTAATAGTTAAAAATTTATTTACTTCATTCTGCTTATTCACAAACAATATTTTGACCTTGTTTGAGTTTAAATAGATTTAAAAGCTTTAGAACATGGAAAATTAAAATCATGTTTTTCACTGGGATGATTGTACAAAATCTTTTTATAACAGATTCAGAAACCTGATGCATTATAGTATTTACACAGATGTTCAGAAAGTAAATAATAGAGGCAGGGATTGTTGTAGGGATTACACTGTCATTAGCTGTTGTAGTTGCTGTGTTGTTCTTGTTGTTCTAGAGTAAGAAGGCGTAGATACACGTCTCAAGTAAAAGTAGTTTGTTTGGGATGAGAAGACATATGGCTTCTTATCACCCTCAGGATAAAGAATCCCGATTCCTAACCATGATCTAAAAGCACAGTGTGGTTCCTGTCTGTCTGCTCAGTGTCATTTTTTGAAATCCCGTTTCCTGATGGCTCACTAGCCGTTCCATCCTGTCCTTGTTTCAGGGCCGTTCTTTTTCTTCCTTCCCCTGGGACCGCTCCTTTCCAGCTTTCTGTGTTTACACTTGGACTTCAGGCATTTGTTCTTCCCTCATCCTGTAATGTTTTTCCCCAGATGTTTAGGTGGTTTGGGCCCTCACTGTATTCGGGTCTCTCTCCTCAGGTGTCATGTTCTAAGAGAAATTTTCCTGCCTGCAGTAGCCTGGACCTCCCAAGCCTTCCTCATCACCCCTCCCCTGGCCATTGTCATTACTGCACTTACTGTCCTGACCTTAAACTTTGTGTTTGTTTACTGTCTCCACCACCAGGGGGCAGGGACTTTGCCTTATTCATGGCTCTGTCCTTAGCACCTAGAACAGTGACCCATTATTGATGAGTGGATGGATCGTTGCCAATGAAGTTGTAAAGACATTTACTGTGGAGCTGCTGTTTTGGGGATATTTGACTAGTGGTTTAGCCGTGTGGGGTGATTAGTAGAAGGAGGCCCAGGTTCTGCGACCCTGTCACATAAGCTGGGAAATCATAGCTTCACATCCTTCTGGCCACGGTGGTTAGTCTAGGATATCTTTCCCCAAACTGAGCTGATAGGCAGAGCCTGGGCTCTGTTCTGTGAGGCCTGCCACTGCCCTGTTTGCTGTAGCTCTTCCTGAGATTCTCTGAGCTGCTCCAGCCTGGACTCCTTTTAACAGTTGCTGTTTTCCTCCTCAGATGGTTAGACTTTGGTGTCTGTTCCTTGCCTTTGAGAGTTCTGCCTAATGTAGGTGGACAGAGACAGGTCCTGTAAATTAGTTCAGCGTTTGATGTTTGTAACCATTAATGTAGATCTGAGTGGATATTGGTCGATGGAAAGGGCTGGTAAGTATAGTGCTGTATTTTCTTGTTCTTTGAGTTTTAGGTCTCCAAGGCAGAATAGAAGATAGGAAAATGTTTAATCAGTATTTTGAGAACTCTTAGGTCATAGGAAATAGGAACGTCTGTAGTGGTCCACACATTACCGATCGCTAGAGAATTATCCATTTATTTGTTTATTTGGTTTATTTGGTAGGTATTTAATGAGTGCTTACTGTGTGCAGGACAGTTCCCCTACATGCCGAGGCTAGTTCATTCATTTGACAGAGTCATTTATTGAGTGTAAACTCTATGCTGCATTTATGGGGGCAGAGATGAGCAGCCCTCAAGGAGCTTGGAGTCCAGGAGAGGGAGAGTGACAAGCAAACATACACGTGTGCGAAGCACAGGAGGGAGTCATCAACTGTCAGGTTATGGCTGGGACAGATAGGTGATGTTTCCTGGGAGGCTTGTAAGGAATGGAGGGGGGTGGAGTGTGTAGAGGGACGAATGGAATCCACAGAACAGAGGCGTGGAGCTCCTGGAGCCTCCTGGACCAGTGCTGAGGATGGGGGTTCAGAGTGGCTGGAGTGCAAAGCCTCAGGGAGGAGGAGTGGGTGAGGGATGCTGCTGAACGAGAGGCAGGAAGAGGCAGACCACGCTAAGGGTGGGGGTGTATCTTGAAGGCAGGGAGGAGTCACTTACAAGATTTATTCAAGGGAAAAGCAGAGCACGTTAGACCTATCGCTGGCACGACAAAGGGGAGTGAGTATAGGGTGGAGGTGCATGAGACTGGGGGCAGGAAGCAGGAGAGCAGACACCTGGAGCCTCCTGTTCTTATACTCATCCTTAGGGAGAGATGATAATTAAGAGACCCAGCCCGAGCAGAGACGTGAGATTTGGCTTCCAGAGGACGCTGGCCGCCGTGGACACGTTCCTGATGTGTCCAGTGAATGTGACATGGCCAACTTCCCCAGCAGTTGTATTGTCTTTATAACCCAACCAGTCATATTTCACACTGAGTGACAAACCTGTGCAACAAACCTGCATATCAGAAATGAGATCTTGGAAAACACTAGAACACCAGCATTATTTCACTGAGTGAAACAGCTTGGTCTGGTGAGGTGCATGTCAGGGGAAAATGGATCAAAATTGAGTAGATACTCAACAGATATTTCTGTGGTTGATTATTTATATAAAAGTTGCTGGAGCCATAATCTCTTCTTCCCCCCACATAGAGGATACATTTAATTTCTTCTAGTTCGAAGCATAAGGATTTTATTCATATTCCCCAAATAAAGCATTTCAGAAAAACTTGTTTATTGAGTGGCAGAAGCATTTAATATTTATTTTTGTGACATTTATTTAGCCATTGAATTTTTAGTCACTGTTGCATCAGAAAAGCAAGGTAAAAGATCACTAGTGAAGTTCTGACAATTCTGCTAGAAAGTTACAACAAAAATGTCTTCTAATCAGCTTAATAGTAAATTTTAATTGGAACAAACGTGCAACTTGGTTTTGAATCAGTGTCTTCAAGTCTGCCCTCTTCTATGAAATGTTCACATAGTAAAGATGGACAAGAAGGTGGAAACTAGTGTAAGAGAGACATAATCTAACGTGTTTCAAGGTGTCCATGTGTATTTGTATTAATGAATGTATATGTATTTCTTTTTAAGGAATTGTCTAGTTTCGGGATAATATTGTAGAAGAAATGTAGAAATGTGTATCATGTTTGGGGCTGAGTTTATTTGATCAATGAAATTTGGAACCTAAAGTAATTATTTTTATGGTACTATAAGCACTGTGTTCAGAAATAATGAGAAGCTGATGCTTTGTGGAGGTGGCATTTTACTAAAAACCATATAGTAATAAATATATATATATATTTTAAAGGAGTAGATTGGATCCATTGGGAATTGAAATAATTTGAGAAACCAGTAAATGTACTCTTAGGGTAATTGCCTCAAGAGTAAGCATATTAACTCTGAGTGAAGCTTGTCAATTTATTTGAAATAATAGAAGTAATAGTAATGGTGATGGTGGTAGTTTTAGTAGTGGTTAATAGTAGCAACAACTAGTACTAGCTCTTCGCATGGAGCCTGTTGTTTTGCACAGTGCATATTTGCTGAATAAATAATTGAAGGCATTTATTATATATAACATACTATATTATATATCTATAAGTTTCTTTCATTTATTATTTTTAGTTCTTACAGTAGCCATGTGAAATAGGAACTAGTCCCCTCATTTTACAGATGAGGAAGTTGAGGCCCTAAGGAATTAAATAATCACTTCAAAGTCGTAAGCTAGTGAGGGCTAGGATTTGAATCCAGGCATGTGTGACTTGAAGCTCAGGTGCACACTGTTCACTACTGTGTTCCTCCTGCCTGATTTCCCCTTTCAGCCCCACACACATTAAAGTCCTAGTGTGTAACCCTGAGGTTGGAAAGGAGAATCCACTAAGACAGAGGCCAGTGATGGTGTGGTGTTGCTACTGGTGGTGTTTGGAATCCTGGTGGCTCAGTGTTCCTGGGATTAATTGCCTCGGTGGCATTTCCTGTCTCTCCCCTTCCCCCCTCCCCACCCACCTCCCGTCCCCACACCCCCCCCCATCATCTTCAGTGTAATGTGAATGAGGACAGTGGTTGTGGGTCAACTCCGGGGTTTATACAATAGGGTTTCAAGGCTGTGCCTTTTAAAGCAGAAACTGTGGTTAGCTAAAAAGTAAAATATAGGTTCAAGTCACCTGTAATTTTACTGAAAAGTCTGTGATTCTGAGAGTATGTTTGTACTTTGAGCAAGTGACACATGTTACCACCTCAGATTAGGAGTCCTGCCTGGTAGAGGGGAGCACAGGCATCACCCAGGAGGTCAGCCCACTGTGGCCTGCAGGTGTCAGCGTCACCAAAAAGGCACTACTCTCACAGCTGGCATGAAACAGCACTTACCCACGTGGAGAGGACGCAGGGCAGGGACGGCTTCAGCAGTGCACAGGGCCCCCCAGGCCAGCGGGGTTGCAGGAAGGTGGTTTGTTTGTTCCCCTCTGTGCTGCGGGCAAAGGACCTGTCCCCTCCTGCCCACTGCACCGGCAGTGGGCTTGGCCAGGTGTCACCTGACACACAGGCTTGAGCAGAATGAAAAAAGTGCACCTCAGACCCAGAGCAGGGAGAGAGATTCCCAGGAGAGCGGTGAGCATTGCGGGCTGTGACAGCTCATCCTCTCCTAAGGAGATGTTCCAGCCCGAGACTTAACTCTTACGCGGCTGCTCAAGGGGTGACAGCTTCCCAGCGATGCTTATGTTGTGCCAGAAATATCTCAGGGGTGGAGATGTGTTGTTGGCATTAGTCTGACAACTGGATTAGAGGTTTGTTTGTATTTTTAACTGAGCGTGTGTCCTGCTTTAAAAGCCTTAGATTTATACTGTGTCATCAGTTATCCTTACAGATAATCCTGTTTTCTAGTATTTTACCAGTTTCCTAAACTGTAGCACAGGGAGTTCATTGCTTTGCGCAGTTACTTGATACTCTGTCAGGATGGAGAGGGAACGTGGGCTGTTGGCTCTGTTTCCCAAAACTAACCACGGAGACACTGCAGACGTAAGAGGAAAGCTTGGATCTCAGGAAATAATTAAAATAGCCATGAAAACTCCAGGGGTGGGGAGGCTGCTATGGGTTGGTGTGCGGGTATAGGTGGTTTAGCCGTGGATATAGGGTGGCCTGAGGACTCAGGAGAAGATGCATTGTTTTACGTTTTTTCCTTTCAAGTTTTGTTTTTGACCTGACTTTTTCCAGTGGCTTGAAACAGTGACTGCCTGCCCGTCTGCTCCAGAAATTGATGTGGGTAGGGTGCTGTCAGGGCCGCACAGGGGCCCTGCTGGGGTGAGGAGCTGAGAAAAAGCAGGTCCCAGCCAACCAGCAACCCCAGGGCCCTTGTTCCTCCTGGGGCTTGAGGATTGCATGGAAATTGCCTCCTCCCGGTGCTGCTGCTTTTAGAGTTCAGTGGCTAAATAATCCTTTCCAGTAAACAGAAGTGGTCAAGAGTGGTTATTTGGTGCCTGTGGCTAATCCCTCCTCCCCCTTCCTTCTCAAATTCACAGGGAGGGATAGGACTTGAGTTTGGGCCATTTTTCACAGGTTTCCAGATCTATTAGCTCATATCCTTTGGTGAATATGACCTCATAGCCCAAAATAATTAGACACATGAAGATACAACTACTATTGAAAACATAAAAAGATAAACTGAATGGTGTATGCTTTATGAAGTAGAATCATTAGAACAGATGGATTAATAACGTAAAATAAACGTAATACATATATTCAGTGATAAAAGGAGGATACTTAGTATTAAGAAGGAGCAAGAAGTCATAAAAAGAACGAAGTGGAAATACTAGATATGACAGATACAGTAGTTGGAGTTACAGAACTTAATAAATCAGATAAACAAGATGGATACAAGTGAAAAATGAATTATTGAACTTGAAGGAATTCTGAAGGCAAAGGAAAAGCAGGGATAGAAAATAGCAAGTAAGCTAAGAAATATGGAGGCGAGACATAGTGGTGCCAACATTCAAAGAATAGAATTCCAGAGGGGAGAAAAGAAATTGGCAGAGAGAAGAATATTTGAAGAACTAATGATGGTAAATTATTCAGAATTAAGAAAGAACAAAGACTTCAGATTGAAAGGACTAATAGAATACCAAGGAGGAAAGATAAGAAAAACCCACATCTTGGTAGATTAGTGAAATTTAAGAATATCGTAGCCAAAGAAACCTAAAAACTTTTGGAGCGAAAGAATAGATTATCCACAAATTAAGATGAATTAGAGTAAGTTATCTTTTAAGCCCTGAGGTTCTCGGTTATTCTGCATATGTGAAGTGAGGGAAATCATCTCTATAATATATAATTTAAAACTTGGAAAATAAATTCATTAATTCATACTGCATCTGATAAAGTATTTCTCAATGTAATAAGGGACATATTTTCTCTATAACCTTCCTGCTTGAAAAAATATTTTCAATATGTAATTTTATGATTTTGTATAAATATTTGGGAGAAGTTGCTGTTGTTTTCATTAAAGAGATACATTTCTCCTTACCTTTTTTTTGTGTGTGTGGTGGTTATAGTTCTGATTTATCTCCTATTGGGGCATGCACAAAATGTGTTTTTGCGACCACATGTAAGATGGATGATTTTCTGTTTCTAATGATTGCATGTGACACTAGTGATTTTCAGTTACTCTTCTTCATGCTCCAAGATTTAAATTATTTAAATAGCATGTTATTACTGCTTGTGTTGGTACCAGAAAGAAGTCATATTCACCTTTGGTTCAGAAATCCCCTGTCCAGTAGAAATAAAATGTGATCCACGTATGTAATTTAAAAATTTCTGGAATCCACACTAAAAAGGTTTTAAAAGAATGAGATTAATTTTACTGTCTTTTATTGAACCAATATTTCAACATGTTATCAATATACAGAATTTTTAATGAGCTATTTTACATTCTTTTAGTTTTTAAAAATTTGGTACATGTTTTACAGCACATCCCAATTTGGACTGGCCACATTTCAAGGACTTAATACCACATGTGGCTGGTAGCTACCATCCCATCAGTGCATCCCTACAAAAATGATGGCTCAATATTCTGAGAATTGTTGGGTGACTTCAGAGCTTCTTGCAAGGCTTCAGTTGTATTAAGGGATCTTAGACCTTGGTGGTCCTGTAGCAAGTGACCCTTGTATCTATTAATTGTAGCTGATAATAAAAAAGCACTAAAATTGCAAGACATTGATTGCTATAGTTTTCAGGGTAGAAATTTTGTTAAAACACAATCTACAGAATGTTCTGAGAATGGCTGACTAGTTCTGCAGCTTTTTTTTTTCTCTTTTCTTTTTTTTTTTTTTTCTTTTTGCGGTACATGGGCCTCTCACTGTTGTGGCCTCTCCCGTTGTGGAGCACAGGCTCCGGATGCGCAGGCTCAGCGGCCATGGCTCACCAGGGAAGCCCAGTTCTGCAGCTTTATTTCCTGTGTCCAGGTAGTTCTACCTGGATGTCTAACAGCCAGTTCAAACTTAACATGGGCAAAACTGAACTCTGACCTTTCCTTCTAGATTTGCCCCTGCTGTATTAGTGACAAGCATCTCGGTTCTCTCCTGGCATAGGGGCCAACAGCTCTATCGTTGACTTCTAGCTAGAAAGTTGGTGAAAATTCATAGTCTACTGTTGCAGATGTCCAGTTGCCTTAAGTCTTTCATTGCCTATAATTTTATGATGATGTATCTTTAATGAAAAAAGTCTGCTGAGGAATTTTACATAATGTTAATATCACTTAAAAAAAGTTAAACTCAATGGAGATTTAAGACAAATATATGTGTTTTTCAGTCATTGACTTTTAAATTTGTCAGCTGTGTGGTAGTACACATGCCAACACTATTGAAGCATCTTAGTAGGACTGATTATAGTTTATGCTGGCATTCATGAACATTCGATTAAAATGAACAAACTGAGGGGGAAATGTAAGCAAGGCACAAATAGCAGAACAGAAAAAAACCAAGCTTTGCATTTGGTGAACTGTGCTTTGTCTAGGGGATCTTGTGGCTGTTCATTCGGAACATTTTATTGGAGAAAGTAAACTTTAAGAAATGTAAGATGCAAATCTCTCTCTCACCCCAATTGTATAACTGTTGTCGACTCTTTAATTGCAACAAAATGAGTTTTTACTTAAGCATTGACTGCTTCAAGATAATACTGATTTTGATTTGGGCCTTTCTGTGTGTAGTGAATTTTTTTTTTTTTTTTTGGCTGCATTGGGTCTTTGTTGCTGCGTGCGGGCTTTCTCTAGTTGTGGCGAGCAGGGGCTACTCTTTGTTGCGGTGTGCGGGCTTCTCATTGCAGTGGCTTCTCTTGTTGCAGAGCACGGGCTTTAGACATGCGCGCTTCAGTAGTTGTGGCACGTGGGCTCTACAGCGCAGGCTCAGTAGTTGTGGCACACGGGCTTAGTTGCTCCACGGCATGTGGGATCTTCCCGAACCAGGGCTCGAACCCGTGTCCCCTGCGTTGGCAGGTGGATTCTTAACCACTTCACCACCAGGGAAGTCATGTAGTGAGATATTTTGGAACTAACAGTGCCTGCAGGTTTTTGTTCCCTTTCCCCTTTCCTAAGATATGTAGTAAAGTGTGAAGATGTCAGATATAAAGGATGGCTGTTGCTCAGACTTGTCCTTTGCTTATCTGGTTATCCATCAAACACTATCAACCTGTTCGTGCCAGGAAGTGTGAAATAATGTCATTGGAAAACTGTCTGTCAAATGTATGTCATGGTCTTTTAAAAGTCTCAACTAGCGGTTCTGATGTGAAAGGATGTTTTACAAATATGCTGTGCTAAAATGATTACTCTTACGAGATGTATCTTTAAACGTGCTTACTTTACCCCCCTCTTGATTTCATTCCTTGGTGCTTTGGGCTAGATTAAGGTGCACATAATCACAGTATGTATGTCACCATGGTCTGGAATCCACACCCTAGACAGCTTGCAGGGGAGTGTCTGTCACTCAAACGGCAGCTCATAACTTTGCCCTGTCAGGACGATAGGCGCTTGTTATGATAGCCACATTATTTTTAAAAACCTTCTCCAGCTAAACCAGCAGGGAAGGATTCTTTCAATTTTCAGACCAGCATTTCTTCTTTACCACAGACTCTACTTATTGTCTCCAATTTTTTAAATAATAGAAAAGGTCATAGCCTAGGAAGGAAATAAGGAGTAAAAAAATTTTGACCTTTCTTAGGAAAATGGAGTTTTGCTTGCAATTTTCATTTACTGGTGATCTAAATTAACTATGAATGACTTTATATTTTTCTATTAATAAATTAAATTTAGTGGTTTGGGTTGGTGTTCTTAAGGGGATTTGAAATGTCTGAGTTTAGAAATGAGAAGACATCAAGCATCCAGGTTGCTACTTGTGATAATTCTTAATTTTGAAAAAAAAAATAAAAGGAAGAAAGAAAAGAAGAGGATTTGGGGTACTCTGTTGTGTTGGTTGAAACATTTCAAAATACATTTACTTCATTTTCCTTCATGCTTCTTCAGTTGTAGTGAATTTTGTCTCCAAATTTACGGTGAATTATTTTGAAAATCATCTTATCTGATGGTGGAGTGCTGAGGTGGAAAGTCCAGTTGGCATTGTTTAAATGTCCTTATCACAGTAAAGACATTATACTTCTCTATTGCCTTCTAATAATGAGTGGTGGTTATTCATATTTATGTCCTAGTAATGGAAAAAAATATTTTCTGTTCTGATTTGTTTTAAATATAGTGATAAGAAATTTTATAATCATAGGGCAAGGCAAAACCTTCTTGTCTATGCATTATTGAAAGCTGGTCAAATATTTTAAGAAGCTCCTTTCAGAAGGGCTTAAGTGTAGAAATTCTTAAGTTCTTTTAATTTAAATTTAAATTCTTAAATTCGTTAAGTAGAGGAACAAAATTCTATAATAGTCCTACTTATTTTTAAAGGAAAACTGTAAGACTTATTCATGGATAGAGAAAATAGCTTAAATTTCAACCGAATTGAATGAAGCCAACAGTAGTGCAAAATTTGATTATTTCAGGTTAGGGAAGTAAACTGAGAGTGAGATGTGGAGGCACGCTGGGCTGTTTGCACTGAACTGGAAACATTTACTTCTACAAAAGCAGGGTCTTTATCAAGGAAGGAGTCAAGGTGCTCTGAGCTGGCTGAGAAGAGTAGGTCACAGAAGCAAGGAGAGGCAGCTCTAGTGCTCAGTAGTGAATGCCTTCTACAGCGCGCGTTAACATTATCATTTGGAGGTATGCTGTGAGCCATCTGGGCTGCCATCCTAGAAAATACATGGAAGTTCAGCTGTGGGTAGAAGTAGAGTTGTTTTTAATCACCTCCGGCTCTCCGGGTCTTCAAGTGCATGCTCAGGGACTGTGTTCTGTCACCCAACAGTCCCTGTCACTGAGGCTGTAATGACAGTCCTTGTCCACCCCTGTCGCTCCACTCCTCCGGGCCCTGTCTCCATGTCCAAGTGCTCATGAAAGACCAAATCAAGGGAAAAAGAGTTGTCATAGAAAAATGAAAGTACTCATACATATCTTCTGTGTGTCTCTTCACCTGTTAGTTAAATATAATTGTGGGTCCTTTGACATTAATTTCAGATTATTTAATAAATTAATGTTAAAGGATTAAATACAACAAACAGAAACGGAATAGTTTCATTCTGGAAAACCCAGATAAGTATACTTCTTACATTAAATAAGTTGACAAATGTAAATTTAGGTAAATACGGTAGAGATGTTTTGGGGGACAAAAATGATGAAAGAAAATATGGTAATAATGAATAAGGAACATTAGAACTTCAGTTATTGCCTCACAGATTTATTAAATGGATGGAAAAGATATATGGCGGAAACAAATGTCCGGTCTATCCCTCTATAATTGTGATAGTTACATGAAGTGACACAGGACTTGGCCAGTGAAATGTAGCAGGAGCCAGAATCATCTCAGCCAATCCCCTCATCCCAAATGTACCAGCAGAGACTGCTTTCAGGGGGGCTGTAAGGAGTAAAAGTGTGGTCATGTGTTTTCTAAAGCTATAAGACGGCAAAATCTATGGGATTATACATCTTCGGGCATATATAAAGTATGTATAGCACAATGGTGCTGTTTTACTCAGTGGTAAAATAAACATTTTTATAGTAAAACTAAGAAGGACATGTTCTAAAATCAAGTATAAATGTGGGGTAAATTTTTACGATAAATACTAAAATATTAAGGCATAAAGGTCACTGGTTCCCTGGTGCCTTTGGCTGAATAGTTCTTGAAGCCCCTGATGTGCCTCAGGGGTAATAACCCTTTTAGAGAAAGTTATAGAATTGGAGTCTGTGTAGAACTCCTAGCAGAATGCTCTGCATTTAGTAAAAACACGAGGAACGCAGGTCGTGTTGCTGCCACTCTCATTCCCACACAAAACAGCGGTCCTTTAAGAGGACAAAAGATCGACAATTCAGTCTCTTGGGTGCCAACATGTTGAATTCCACTTGCCAGATCTTGGTTTTGCTTGTGAGAAGTCTCATTGTGAAACTGCTTACTATAGTAGTTTAAGAACTTGGTACTCAAATTATCAGAGTATTCTAGAAGTAAAATGATTTTATGGGTGTTTAACTCTAAGGGAGAAAATTCAGCGATCCGTGTACGTTTAGCACCGCGTATCTCTTCATTCCTTTTTCCCTTGCTCAAGTAATTGTTTTGCATTTTTAAATGATGTAGAGCATCGTTAAAGTGCTTAGCTTAGCCTTTGAATAACAAGCTTTTTTTCACACCATAGGTTTCATGATCAGAAATCAGCCCTGGGATGTCTGCTTGCACTGTTCCCAGGTTTACTCTCTCAGTTCTTTGTATCATCCAGACCCCTGAACTGGAAATACCTTGTTAACTCTGCATTGCTTAACATTCTTTGTTAATTAAACTACTTGGGCGTGTTTAGAGCTCAAGTGGAACGTATGCATTTTGCTTGACAACGTTGTTGGCTGGTGTTTAGAGCCCATGTACTAGAAATCATGTTTTTGGGCAGCTGGTAGAGAAAGATCCATGTGCCAAAGCATTGCATGATGAAACCAGCTCTGTTGTGAAGATCCAGTGAAATGATGTGTCTGAGCCCGAGGAAAACCGGAAAGTGCTGTAGGCGTCTGAACATGAAACCAAGGAACAAATTGGGTTCCAAGAGCAGGACGAATAGAACGTGGATTCTCACTGTTTGGGATTTGTAATTGGGGTCCATTGCTATTATAAGAAAATGCAGTTCACAAAGACTCAGGATTTTCTGTTGTTAAAATCAATGAAGTTAAAAGAGCAGCTGCTTGTAAAAGTTAATTTTACTTGACATCTGCCAGTCCCAGTAATAAATGAGAGCATTCTGTGGAACATCCTGTTCTCTATAGAACTGTATCTTTTTGTTACTATGAGGTCTTGGTTAAAATAAGTTGTTGCCTTTTGGTTTCAAAGGTTATTTTCTCGACCTATAAATTGTGTGTCTCTTAGAATATATACATGCTAAGGCATATATATGGAATCTAAAAAAAGAAAAGTGGTACTGATGAACCTAGTGGCAGGGCAGGAATAAAGATGTAGACATAGAAAATGGACTTGAGGACACGGGGCGGGGAGAGGGAAGCTGGGGCGAAGTGAGAGTAGCATTGACATATATACGCTGCCAAATGTAAAATAGCTAGCTAGTGGGAAGCAGCAGCATAGCACAGGGAGATCAGCCCGGTGCTTTGTGACCACCTAGAAGGGTAGGATAGGGAGGGTGGGAGGGAGGCTCAAGAGGAAGGGGATATGGGGATATATGTATGTATATGATTCACTTTGTTGTACAACAGAAACTAACACAGTATTGTGAAGCAATTATACTCCAATAAAGGTGTATTAAAAAATGAATATATGCATAAGCATGAATTGTGCATCTTCAATTTAGTAGAAAAGGGTTGGTGTGCTTGATGTTAAGTTGATACTCCCTGGCAGTTAGGAAGTGCAGGAGGAGCCATCTCAACTGCTGTATGAAGTGAGGAGAACGTAAAGACATTTTGAAAAGCATTCCCTATGTTTTTCTTTAAAAAACACACCTATCAGAAATTTGTCAGCCACACAAAAACCTGCACACAGATATTTTTAGCAGCTTTAATCCTAATTGCTAAAACTTGGAAGCAACCAAGATGTCCTTCAGGTGGTGAATGGAAAAAAAACTGGTACATCCAGATGAAATGAGCTATCAAGCCATGAAAAACATGGAGGAAGCTTCAGTGTTCATTACTGAGTGAAAGAAGCCAGTCTAAAAAGGCTACATCCTATATTATTCCAACTCTGTGACATTCTAGAAAAGGCAGAACTATGGATACAGTAAAAAGATCAGTGGTTACCAGAAATTAGGGGGGAGGGAAGGATGAATGGGTGGAACACAGAGATTTTAGGGCAGTGAGACTGTTCTCTGTGATACTACAGTGGTGGGTAAATGTCATTATGTGTTTGTCCAAACCCATAGAATGTACAATAGCAAAAGTGAACCCTCTGTAACCCTAGGTAAACTCTGGACTTTGGGTGCTAATGATGTGTCAGTATAGGTTCATCAGTGGTAATAAACGTACCAATTTCATGGGGGTATCAGGGAGGCTCTGCATGTGGGGGGCAGAGGGTGTATGGGAAACCTTGTACCTTCCTCTCAGTTTTGCTGTGAACCTAACTAAAACTGCTCCAAAAAATAAAGTCTGTTAAAAATAAAAAGGAAAAAAAACCCAAACCAGAACAAAAACTACCTAAATTTGGAGTCTTTGTGAATGGATATGAATGCCCTACCCTAATATCACCGGAAGAGTCTATTCTGCTTTGAGTGGAAGAAGATTATATGAAAAAAAGGGTCTGCCTTGTGCTGATCACCTATCTCGGATTTCTTTTAAGGCACAGCTTTGATAGGAGTGCACATGGTCATTCCTCCTGGGTTTGTAAGGAAGCTGAAGTGAGTGGTAGAGGGTGAAAACACCAGAGAACAAAATGGAGCAATATTTTCGAAGTGAGCATTGTTTTCCTGTCATTTTTATGTGTTTTAATTTATCCAGTGTTGGGTGAGCAGTTCAGAGAGAAGGGATTTATTATTTTCAAATGAAGCCACTCTCTTGTTCTTCATTTTCAACTGATTGCATCACCCTTGTTTTCCACAGGTCTGCTGACTCTTTAAAAGCTGTTTTCTGTGTTCCTTACATGCTTATTAACTCCTTGTGTATTCTCGTTCCCTCCCTTCATGCCCATCATCTGAAGAGGGAAATCATAAAAAATTTTTTCTTACTATAGGCCCTGTTCACAAATACGACTTCACAATTGCCACTGGCTGGCAGCAGAGTCTCCTTTAGGATTTTAAGAGCAACAGTCAGCCTCACAACTGGTGGCAGAGTGCTTTCCTCAGGGAACGTTTTTTTCAACGTTGTTCCAAGTGTGCGAGAAAAGAGTTAAATTAGAGGAGCTGCTGGTTGTATTCTCATTCTCTCCCTTCCTCACCCTTCTCTCTTCCTCCCTCCCTTCCCGCCCCCACAAACCTGTAATTGCATAAAATCAGTATTATTTTGGCAGAATTCCTCATTTCTCTCTCCCAATGGGGAAGCACACACCCTGCAGGTCTCCAGGGCAGATGTTGCCATGGGTCCTGTTCTCCCCTGGGTGGGGCTTGAACCCTGAGCTCTAAGCAGCACTGCCACTGACATTCCTGCCTTACGCACATTCCCTGGGAAACCCAGCCCTTCCATGGTGTATCCGCTGCTTGCTTGCTGATCACGCCTAAATCTACACCCTCAGCTCCATACCCTCTCCTGGGCTCTAAATCCATATATGTTTCGTTGCCTCTTGGATATTCAAAGGCACCTCAAATTCAGCATGCCTAAAACTAGGAATTTTCTTTCCTCTCTGGATTCTCCTCTTCCTGTGGCCACTGTATTGCAATTAATAGAATAGTCAGCCCACCAGATGTCCTCTGTCACTCCTTCTGTTGTGGGCATGAAGTTATGCGGAGGATTCCTCCTTATTTCCTTTCTTTTGCTGCTGCCTCGTTCTGGATCTTGGGTCCCTGGATGGCCCTCCTCCAAGCCATTCCTCTCCCTTTGAAAAAATCTCTCAGCCCTCCTTCCCTCCCTCCCCTGAACTATACTTCACACACAAATGTATGCAAAATAATGTAACAAACGCCCTTGTACTGACCTCCAGGATCATAATTCTAAAGGTTACTTTTTCCATGCTGATCTAATTTCAGCAGGACGTCTAGACATTGTTTTCTGTGTTTGCCTTACTCTTGAAAAGATCTCAGAACCCAGAATGCTGTACAGCCAGGCTTTTCCATTCTTGAGTAGATTAATTTTCTAATTGCTATTTGGGTTTCGTTTTCAAAACTTTACGTCCTTTTTGGGGTAGGAGTGTTTCGAGACAAATATTTTGGACTCATTTTCAAAATAACTTATCCACCAGAAACTGTAATAGCAGTAATATCTCAAAAAGCATTTACCCCAGCACTTTAGTTTCAGCATTGTTATATAAACGACACAGTTTCTTTACCAGCCTCCGACTGGTTTCTATGTGGCTTGTGCAGTGGCAGGTAGCTGTCCCATGGGTCCTAGTCTTGGATGGGCTGTGTGTGCAGTACCTCGTGCTCAGGCCTGAAGATGCTGTTTCCTCAGGAGGAAACTACGAGATGGGCCAGACACCTCCAGACTCGCTTTTACTTTTTATGCCTTTGCATCTGTGTGGTATTTTTTTTTAATTTATTTATTTTTTAAATTTATTTTTGGCTGCATTGGGTCTTCGCTGCTGCACGGGCTTTCTCTAGTTGCGGCAAGCGGAGGCTACTCTTTGTTGGGTGCGCGGGCTTCTCATTCCAATGGCTTCTTTTGTTGTGGAGCACAGGCCTAGCTGCTCCGTGGCATGTGGGATCCTCCCGGACCAGGGATCAAACCCGTGTCCCCAGCATTGGCAGGCGGACTCTTAACCACTGTGCCACCAGGGAAGCCCCTCATCTGTGTGGTATTTAATGTCATTAAAAGAATTATTAGTTGGAAAAATGCATTATTATTTTTTGTACACAAATATATGGCAAAATGCAAGATTTACTCAATGATAGTAATCTTTGAAATGAGATTTATTTAAGAATGAGTAGTTTATAATGCTGAAAAACAGCACAAACCTTGCATTGATTAATTCAGTGTGCTAGATGTATTGTTAATAATGAAAAGACATCTTAAGAGCTCACCTCTGACCTCTCAACAATAAGAAATAAGGTACATTTTATGTCAACTTTTATTAATGTTACCATGAAACAGCCCTAACTCATACACCCCATTTAGGCTTTGCAGATGTAAACTCTGATAGATCTTCTTTCTCTTTCATTGTTAGTGATTTGTGTGTCAAGGACATTGTTGTATTTTCTATCAAAACAAAGAAACAACTAAGACATATCTGGAAACCAAAGTCTATTTAAACTAGACAAATACTCATTTCAGGTTGTAGAGGAAAGAAAGTCCTTAATGCTGAAAATCTTGTCATGACTGTGTATTGCTTTCTTGGAAGGCTGACAGTTGTGATTTATTAGTTTTGATTTAGATTTAGTTTTGCTCAAAGCAGGAATTTGAAAAGCTTTAGCTGTGAAAAGTATATAGATATTTTTTTTATGGTTATCAATTTTTTTACTGAAGTCTAGTTGGTTTACAGTGTGTTAATTTCTGCTGTACAGCAGAGTGATTCAGTTATATATATATACATTCTTTTTTAAAACATTTTTTTCCATTATGGTTTATCATAGAATATTGAATATAGTTATATGTGGAATCTAAGATATGACACAAATGAACTTAAATATAATTTTTTTCATCAATGAATGGAATTACACAGTTGCAAGTTTTTGGCCCCTCATAGCCCAGTGGATATAGTAGTAGCTACTTGGGCTCAGAGAGAAATTCCAGAAGAAATGATAGAGCCTGCAGTCCCTAAAATGAAGTTTATATTCTGTCAGCAAAAGGTCAGTAGACAGCTTTGCCACTTTAAAGAGCTTTGGAATAGCTTTATTATCTAATCTCCTTAACATGAAGAGATGTGTGCTCTTTTTGAAAATGCTGATTGTTTATTCTTCTCAGTGATTCAAACTTGAAAATAAGGTGTGGGGGTTGGGAAGGGGTGGGGAGAGAATCAAATCGTTGAGTATGTGTTCCAGAAACTGGGGTAGTGGCCCATTTCTTCCTGATCTGCTGCCACCATGTCTGTTGGAGATGGCTGAGCTGTCGTTCTGCACCATGTTTCAGAAATTCGGCCCAAGAGGAGGATTTTAAGAAGCTGTCTGATGAAAGAATCGGTGTGATGAAGTTAGCCTGAGAGCCTGAGGGAATTTTAAGTGGTTTTAATTTGGGGAGTGGGTAACTTTCATTTTGAAAATTTCACTCTGGCAAGACAAGAAGGGAGGGAGAAACATAGTGAGTGAAGATGCTATATCCACAGTTCAGGATAAAGGGAATGCAGGCTCAAATGGAGATAGGTGTACGATTGAGATATATTTCCAATGTGGAATGTAGAGACATTTAGGAGTATTTTGCTGGTGTTTCTGTTTGCTTGCTTTCATTCAGAAAACATGGGTTGATCAGAAATTGTGCTACACAGATTGACAGAAGTAACTCCTAGTCTGTCTGCTCCATTTTCAGAAAATTGACTTTTGAAATATCTAGATAAGTTATTTTAATCTTTTTAGAGCATAGCTCTCTTTCTGAGCCATGAAACCTCTTGAACAATGAAAATGATATTTTGTAAAGGGATTTGACGTTAGCAGATATAGGGTGTAGTAAAGTGTCTTGTTTATAAAACCTTTATAACATATGTCATGAAATACTAGACTTAGCATTTCTCCGGGATACTGAGAATCTTTTGGTTGCACTAAATTGCAGCAGACTGTCTCATTTTATTGTCTTTTAAATTAATAACTGTTCACATGTATTGACTCACAAAATTGGGAATGTTTCTCTGTTATTACTAGATATGATTTAATAAAAATGACTTCATATTTGGCATTTTGGTCAACATTTTTTCACAAATATAGTATTTATTAGATGTTTTTAAAGTGACAGTTTTATTTGCATAACGTTGAAAATTAAGTTTGAATTAAATTAATTGATGAATTACTTTTAATTAACAAAATAATTAGACAGGATACCCTATATAAAACCAAAGGATATCCTTCAGTTTCTTTTTTAGTCTTAGGAAGTTTCTCTTTTGTGAATTATCAAATGATTTATTAGTAGAATACAAGAACTATGTATACTTGAATCCAGAAGAAATCTGTCCTTTACATTTGTTTTGGTGTTTTATTTAGGTGACTTCAAGGTATCTAATTACTTTGAATATTTTTAATTTCTTTGTTTCACATTCTTATAGCATAAGAGGACTTTCTCAAGAACAGAGACAAATATAGAGATACACAGAGATAAGATTTTAATATTATTGCACTAAAGTATATCAGAGGCTCACATTTCCATGATATACTGTCAACCTGACACACAGTATTGAGAAATAAGGCTTTGGCTCTTACATTTTGTTTCCTAGATCCCCTGGGGGTCACATTTCAAAGTTAAGTACTTTGAGTTGCCTTGGTATGTTTATAAGATATTCTTGGTTACTTTTTTTGCTGTACGCAGGCCTCTCACTGTTGTGGCCTCTCCCGTTGCAGAGCACAGGCTCCGGACGTGCAGGCCCAGCGGCCATGGCTCACAGGCCCAGCCGCTCCGTGGCATGTGGGATCTTCCCGGACCGGAAGATCCGTGTCCCCTGCATCGGCAGGCGGACTCTCAACCACTGTGCCACCAGGGAAGCCCCGGGTCCTCATATTGCATGTAATTCAGATAAGTTCAGTCTGAGGCGTTTGCTGTGGTTACTCACCCACTTCTCTGCTTTCAGTTAACAGCCAGGTCCTTGCCCGCTGTGCAGTCGGATGAGAGACTCCAGCCTCTACTCAACCACCTCAGGTAATACAAAGGCCCAGCCTGTCAAACTTGTAAATCCACCTGCATTACAGTGGTTAAAGCCTCTTTGATGTTTAAAAACTTTACAAAGCCTTTCTTTTTTCTTTTTCTTTTTTCTGTCATTCTCTGATTTAAGTTGAAGTTCCTAGTGCAATGCTCTTGTTACCCTTGACTTCAGGGTACTATAGAAAGTTCTTTTAATTCTATAATAGTATGTAGAACTGGTTGATAAGTTGAAGTTAAAATGAGTAGTGATGACTGAGTTCAGAAAGATCTCAAAGGAATGAGCTATTTGCTTAATTAACTGCGAGGCTAAGACAAACTATGGGAACCTGCACATATTTTGTTGGGGGTAGTTGAAGTAAGTTATATTCGTTTTCTAAATACAAAAATAATTTATCCTCATTATTTAAAAAACAAACTTTGAAAATACAGGACAGGAGGAGGAAAAACCTATCATCATTATTCAGAAATAATACTGCTTTCCTCTGTGCTGTTTTAAAACTCAGTGTTGTAATTATACTTTTATATAATTCACTATTTTTTTCATTTTTCTGTTACTAAAATCTGTCCACAAACATAGTTTTTCATGATTATATGATATTTTCTTGTATGAGTGTCCTGTAGTATATTTATCATTCTTTGGGAAGCATTTAGACCATTTTTCATTCTTTTCACTAGTGTAAAAAATGTGGTATGTAAATCTTTATCTGTATTTTTTTTTTTTCTTTTTTTTTTTTTTGCGATATGCGGGCCTCTCACTGCTGTGGCCTCTCCCGTTGCGGAGCAACAGGCTCCGGATGCGCAGGCTCAGCAGCCATGGCTCACGGGCCCAGCCGCTCCGCGGCATGTGGGATCCTCCCAGACTGGGGCACGAACCCGTGTCCCCTGCATCGGCAGGCGGACTCTCAACCACTGCGCCACCAGGGAAGCCCTATCTGTATTTTTGATTGTTTGCTTAGCATGGGTTTTCAGAAGTGGAATTTGTGAAAGCATATGAACCCTTTTAAAGATTTAAGTATATTTATTTCTTTTTCAAAAACCTTATTCTACTTGTGTTTTCATATAAGATCCCCCATGTTGCTGTACTCTGAACAAGAAGGGGCAGCTAAAACAGTTGCTAATTTAATAGGTTTACCATAGAGATACTGTTGGTATCATGTACTTCGCACTGATAATTATTAAGAATGATTTTAAATCATTTTGTTATCCATGTTTTTTGAGGTGGGATTAACTATCTTTGCCCATTTATTGATAGCATCTTTTGATTATTTGATCTTACATACTTTAGATATAAAGGATAGTGACTCTTCGTTATATTTGTTACAAACGTTTTTTTTTCTGAGAGTTTTTTATTATGTTACATTATCCAACATACCTACATTTTCAAGTTATATTCAACCAAGCACCTTTAGTGTTTTCCTCTATGGTTTCTTTTTATTTTTTTGAAACCTAGAATGCTTCGGCTCCTTCAGAAATTGTCATGGACGTTAATTTCCAGTGTCTTTCAGTGTTCTTCATTTTCCTCCTCCCCTGCCTCCCTGCTCCCTCTTTTCCTTCTCTCCTGTCCTCCTCTCCAGTTGGGGAGGGTGGGGTCCAGACTAACACTTCACGGGGGACTGAGTAGCATGAGTATTGTACAGAGTTGTTAAATTTCTGAGAGCTCTGTGTTAGTGAGTCACTCCCCTGCCCCCCTCTCCTCCCAATCTCAGCCTGAGCATCTCCTTATGGTGGCCTCTTATCTTTGCCGGATTTGCCCTCTCTATTTCACATCACTGCTGCAGTCATTATATTATTCCTTGATTTAAAAGCATTCTGTCTCCTGAATTTCCCCCGGAATGAAGTGAGAACTTCGCAGCCTGGCAGATGAGGTCCTTCTGGAAGGAGCTGGCCTGGCCCTTTGGACTTTCTGTCAGTACTGACGCCCTGACTTCTCCTGCCAGCAGGTGCCCTGAAGCTCCACCAGTGTGACATGCCCTTGCTCTCCTCAGTGCCCTTGCAGATAATTTCCTCCTGCCCGGAATGCTCTTTTCCCCTTCCTCCACCTCTGTGATTTGACTAATGTTGCTTGTTCTTGTTCGCCTCCTCTGATGAGCTCTCCCTGACCACTTGGTTCTCACCCTCCCTCCCCTGCCCCATCTCCCTCTCAGGTGTTTATTTGTGTTCCCGTAATACTGCCTGGCTCACCATGTTACAGAACCTATGATATTGTTTCCTTGCCTGATTTCTCCATTATAGTATGAGCTGCTCCAGAGCTGCACAGTCCTTTTCATGATAGGTCTTCATTATGTGTTTTGTTGAATGAATAAATACGTGTTATACCAGTGATATTTTGTTGGTTTTTTTCTGCATAAAGTTTTTATAATTTATAATAATCATATTGTTACAGTTCTTTGCCCTATAAAACCATTGAGTCAGAAGACATAGACCTAAAGGGCTGGATCTCACATCTAGTCAGTGCTTGATTCTGTGAGATAATGATGGATTCTCCTTCCTCCACCCCAGTGCGGTCATTGTCAACTAGAGTTTAGATTAACTACTGACATGTCTTCTTGAGTCCTTGAAACTTGCACAAACTGTACATTCATTTAGGGCTTTCATTTTCTGTGGAAGTCACTTGTGGCTGTTTACTAAGCAACCAGGGCTAGATGCTACATGTAATATGCACCAACTGATGTTGCTTCTCTTATTATTATTATTAAACCAAATGGTTTCTTGTTTTATTACCATGTCAGAGACATCTGTATGTAGGGTGACAGCTGATGTGCATAGTTGGACACTTCCTGTTACAAAAAGTAACCTTGTGGAAAGCCTTTCAAGTATATTGAATTGTCTCTTGGCTGTCTAAATGTAATGTTTTTCTTTTACCTTCCTTTTGCTTAGGTCAAAATAGGAAAGAATACTGTTTGGCTTGAAAGATGCTAATGATAATCTTGTTAGGAAAAAATAATCATCATTGATTTGCATGAACTGTATAGTTTAAATATAACCTAGAAGGGGTGGTGGATATTAGGAGGTTGAAACTGAAATCATTATTAGATCTAATTTTGTTTAGTGCCTCTGATGATCAAAGAGGAATGATGAGTAGTGTTTTAATTAAGTTTGTCAATAAAACTAATTTGGGAGATGATACCAATACCCGCAAAAATTGAAGTAGCAATACAGAAAAATTCTCAAGTCATTTTACAGGACTTAGACATTCAAAGAGAATTAGTATAACACTTTGCCAACCTAATAATTTAGTATATTGCTTAACAATATATATCATTCTGAGAATGTAGAAGTGCTTTGTCCAGATTTTCTTAGTTGAACCTAGTTATATAGTTAAAAGTTAAATTAACCACAGAAAGCATTTTGCTTCAATCTCTTATGGAAATGCAAGCTATTCGTTAGTAGCATCCATCAGTAACTGAGCACCTATTATGTGCCGGGGATTAAAAAAAAAAATTTCTGTTCTCAAGGAATTTACAGTTTTGATTTCATTTGAGAGATAGGCACTTAAACATATTACAACATTTGTAACCTTTTGAATGGAATTAAACACAAAGTACATTTCCTTAAGTGATGAGGCCATGAAATGGTTGTTTGGATTCCACACCCCCTAGCACAGTGGTGGCTCACAGTGGCTGCTCAGATTGGACTGAACTTTGATCTCACTTGAGGGAGGATGTTGTCAGTGACTGTGAAGGAGAGTAAAGGAGGACAAGGGGGTGAATTGGACTGCTGGGATCGTAGGTTCAGTGGGTTAAGACATTTTAAAGTTGAGATGCTGGTGGAGCATATGTGGGGTGTTTAGTAAGTAGCTGAATATAGACCCGCAGTTTGAGAGCGAGGTTTATAGAGAGACATTTGCTAATCTCCACTATATAGGGGTGGCTAAAATCAGGGGGATGGTTGAGATCACTCAGGGAGAGAATATAGAGTGACAAGAAAAGGGGAAATGGCCCTGAATAGAACCCATAGAAGTTAGTGTTTAAGTGACCTGTGATGGGCAGTGATGGAGGGAGGAGATGAGTTAAAAGGGAAGCCAGTAAAGACACCAGGGAGGAATCTCGAGTGAAACAGGAGCACAGCAAGGGGTGGTGGCATCAACAATGCTAAGGGAAAGCTTTCAGAAAGGTGAACACTGTTAAACGCGTAGGGAAGTCAGGTCAGAATCTCCTCACGTCAGTTGGATTAGGTGCATGGGAGCCATAGGTGGCTCAGCCCCCACCTTGCAGTGGTACAGATGCAAGTCTATCCCTGGGGTGGGGGTTGAGGAGGAAATGCGGAACGAGGCTGTGGGCATACAGGGAGTGTAGACTGCTCTTGGCAGAGCGAGGAGGAAAGGGGACTGTACCCATGAGTGTCATGGTTGAAGCAAGTGTTTCATTTTTCCCCGAAGGCTGGAAAGGTGAGCAATGTTTATCGGTCAGGGAGAAACGAGGTTTATGGGAATAAGGAAATAATTGAAGGGGCAAGTATTTAGAAGAGGGAGGAGAACATGGGACCAAGAAATCAAACGGGCTAGTTTACAAAGTACTGTCCAAACTGGCTTTTTAGTTCATACTCAGAGCACCCCAGTGAGGATGGTAGATGGTTGTTTGTCATTAACCCTATTTTAAAGTTTAGTGATGGAGCCTCAGGAAGTTCATGTTAAATTCTGAAATGCCAGAGAGAATTTGTGTAAATCATAATTTCTGGTCTCCTCAAGTCACATATCATTATATACATCATCTAATGAGTCCACATCTCAAGGTGACTTTACACATCCTCACACATCACTGCATTTTCTAGGGTGAATTATATCATGTACTGATTTTCTAATTTGGAGATATATAAAGGCCTTGGGATATGTTCCTGTAAATGTAGAAGTTTATTGTGTATAAGTGTCTTTGCTACCCTAATGTTGGTACCTATGGGATAATATTTATAGAAATGTATTAGACTACCAAGGGTGTTTATGTTAAAGATTGTTATTTATTTATTTGTTTTTGCGTTACGCGGGCCTCTCACTGTTGTGGCCTCTCCCATTGCGGAGCACAGGCTCCAGACGCGCAGGCTCAGTGACCATGGCTCATGGGCCCAGCCGCTCCGCGGCATGTGGGATCTTCCCGGACCGGGGCACGAACCCGTGTTCCCTGCATTGGCAGGCGGACTCTCAACCACTGCGCCACCAGGGAAGTCCTTTCCTTGTCTCTGGGAAGCCCAAGATTGTTATTTTTATTTATTGTATTATTTACAAATGCTAGGTGTAAATAGGTGAGACTGCAGAAGAAAACTTGTAGCCCACAATCTACATGTGATTACTTGGATATGATTTTTTTTTCCTTAAAAATAATGCCTTTTCCCACAGTGTGTCTTCCTCCTTCACCTCTCCACCTCAAGATATGAAGTGAATATTGTTCTCATTTAATATTTTGCCAATAAATTTAATGATTTTCCAATTCTTTAATTAAAAATTAAAGAATTTCAAAACCATGTATTTGTTACACTATTTTTCCTAATTTTATTAGCATATTTCAACCTAAGAATAAAACAGAAATCAAGTAAAGATAAGAGAAGCTAGCAAAGAGAAGCATTACCTGTAGTAAATGAACTGTATCACATGGATTAACTTGTAATGCATCCTGAATTTCTAAGCAGATGTTTATATTGACCTTTATTTGGAAATCATTTAAAATAATGAAAGCATCTTCCTTCAGTTGGTATTTTTTTTCCTTCAGTTGGTATTATTACCAACAATTATTTTGTAAATTCTTTTTCCTAATGCAGTACATTTGGTTGATATGTACACATTTCTGTTCATTCCTCCGAAGAATATGCTGACACAGATTTTATATCAGAAATGCAATCTCTGTAAGAAAGCTTTTCTCAATATCCATGGTGGTACAGTACCCAGTGTTTTCTTTTTGAATTAATTCTCATTTTGAAATCAGAAAATTGTTGGGCGTTCATGTGTTAGGAGAGGTTTGGTAGATCAGGATGCCCACCAGGTGAGGGCTGAAGTGAGAGCCTCATTAACGTGGTCCACGGGCTCCAGCTGTTTGTCAGCTTTTCCTCATCACCTGTTTCTAAGCTCTGGCATTAACTTTAGATTTATTTCCTTTTCTACATGCAGCAACATAAGCTTTTAGCTCAGTGATTATTGTGAAGGTGTTTCAGGTGTCTTGTAAGATATTAATAAATTAGAAAGAATGTGTTCTTTCCCATTATTTATAGTCTTTGAGTTATTTCTTTTTTCACGTTTGTATTGAAAATGTTTATGCCTTTTTAGAGATGTACTTTGTCAAGAGTGAGCATTTTATTAAAATCCTCCCATTGTGTTAAGGGCACTATAATGGATAGTCTGTGTACAAAGATGCTAAGAGATGTGGTCCCTCAGCTCAAGATGTTTATATGCTAACAGGGAAAGAAGACCAATCTACATACACACACACACACACACACACACACACACGCACGCATGCACATGCGCGTGGCTGTACTGAAATAGTTGCTGAAGCTTAGTCAAGCAGAGGAAGGAGAGAGGTGTATGTGGCTTATGTTACAAATTTTATGTCATTTAATTTTTTTGATAAAATTTATAGTCACACTACATAAAATTTGGAAAAATAGAAGAAACAAATCCTGCTTCACTAATATAACCACTGCTAGGCTTTTGTTGTAATCTCTATATATTTTTACGTAATAATAATTTAAATGGTTAAACTTAAAAAAATTTTTTTTCACTTAGTATGTCATACCCATGTAGTAAAGTAGAAGATTACTTTTCATGGCTCCATTTTTAAGTGACTTATAGTATTCAATTGAGGATAGATATATCTATCTTAACCATTCCCATTTTACTGGGTATTCAGGCTTTTTTTTGATTGAATAAAGCTGTGAAGAACAATTACAGAGTGTTAGCATCTTCTTTGTGGCCAGGTGAGGTCCACTGGGGAGAAGATATGTTGTGATGACTGCATTAAGAGGGATTGCAGCGGAGATGTTTCCCAGGAGACGGAGATAGGACAGAGAGCAGCAGCAGCCTAGGTGGCTTATAGCTTTACAGAGACAAGAGAGGCGAGAAGGTAGCCGCGTCCTTAGCAAGTGAACCAGTGACTTGAAGAAGACAGAATTCAGGATGCTGAATTTTAAACCTTATTGGTGTGTCTAGATTAGAAAATTTTGTTGTAGCCATAATAAATTACCACAAATTGAATGGATTAAAGCAGCACTCATTTTTATCATACAGTCCTGTAGGTCAGAAATCCCACATGGGCCTCCCACAGCTAAAATCAAGATGCCAGCAGGGCTGTGGCTGTTGCTGGAAGCTCTGGGGCAGAGTGTGCTGCTAAAGCTTATGCATGTTGCTGGCTGAGTGCAGTTCCTTGTGGCAGGACTGAGATCCCCATTTCCTGGCGGGCTGTCAGCCAGGGGCCCACATTCCTTCCTCTGCTTTCCCTGAGCCCCAGAGGCCTCTTTCTGGTCCTTGCGTGTGGTCCCCTCTCCGAGCCGGCAGCAGTGCATCAGTCCTTCTCATGTGTCAGAACTGACTTCTGCGACTGCATCTCTGCCCCCACCCTGAGAAAGCTTTCTGCTTTTACAGTCTCATGTAGTTACATTGCCCACATGTATACCCAGGATAATTGCCCCATCTCAAGGTCCTTAATCTTAATTTCATCTGCAGAGTCCTTCTTCCCACATAACCTAACATATTCATGAGTGAACATCTTTGGAAGACCATTGATCTGCCTATTAATGTGAGGGTTTTCTCTTGGGAGGTTGAAAACAGCTTTTAACATCACTTTGCATCAGTTTTACAAGTAAACCATCACTCTTAATTTATATACAATACTAAATTTCCCTGGGGTTTGTAGTTACGTCACTTTGTTAGCTTAACATGTTTTAAAGTTAAAAAAGGGTTAACAGTGATTTTTACAGAAATATAAAGTACTAATTTTCTTTTCAGTGATATAGAAAGAAGATAGGAAAGTCTTTCCTGTCTCTTCAACTGGCTATCTTGCCAAGGCAAATAGATACCTTTGTAAACAGTAGACTTTGTAATGAGGTTGTACGTAGTGGCTGTGACTTGTGGAGGTAAATACATGGTCACAAACCTTTATTCTAAGAGTTTGTTATATTTATTATTAATTTAACACATATTAAGGGAACTACTTGGTGCCAGGCATGGTGTTAGGTTCTAGGGATACATGTTTATTTCTGCTCTTATAGGACTCAGTGTTGCTCAGAAAAGAGAGAATCTTAAAGTAATTATAGTAATTATGATGGCTGTTAGCATAGTAGAGGTACCTGATTCTGTGGGGCACATAGCATTGTGGAAATCACAGTAGAGGGACATGATTCTGTGAGCACACAGCCTTGCATGTCACAGTGTTCTTGCAGCTTGTTCCCAAGTAGAAATGTCAGATTTCTGTTGGTCCTCTGACTCCAAGGTTTCTTAGGGATTTATGGATTGTGGATGCTGTCAGTCTTCCTGGAAAGCAAAGTTTATGATTGTTTTGTTTTTCAAGTAGTTTCATTGTCTGTAGTTTTAAAATTTCGTATTCTTCACTCTTTGGGTTTCTTTAAAATATTGATTGTCCTCTAGTTAAGTAATAAGGAAAATTAGTTATTTTACACTGTGTTAGGCATAAAGCACTAACAAGGTACAAAATGATGACTATGCTATGGACAATTTTCTTAAAAAGCCTGATAAAGCATTGTGGTAGTTACTGTAATATATTAGCAGTGAAAAAGTAATTTGTGTAGTGCTGTGCAGTAGAACTTTCTGTGGTGATGGAAGTGTTCTGTACCTGTGCCGTTCAACCCAGCAGCCAGCAGCTGCTTATGGCTGTTGAGTGCTTGAAGTATGGCTAGTGTGACTGAAGAACGCAGGTTGTAATTTTATTTTAATTAATTTAAATTTAAGTAGCCAGTTGTAGCTAATGGTTATTGGATTGGACAGCATACGGTTCTCTGTCATATTTGAAATACGTTTACATAGTCATATTTTTTAAAGTATAGTAATGGTTTCTAGATTAATGGATTTGGAGTTCCAAGTCTGAGGTGGCTGTGGACGTAGTTCTAAGGGCTTACGGCCACTGAGGGGTCTGAGGTCCCTGAGCCGCAGCAGCCCTGTGCTTCCGGGTGTGGGCGTGCCCTCCTTGCCCCCCGAGCCGCCCACCTGTGCAGGTGTTGCAGGAGGTCTAGTGCTCACGCTGCCCAGCTGGTGAGCTGGGGTTCTGTCCTGGGTCTTTCTGAGCCATCTGGTGCCACTTGTGGAAATCTTGTGAGTCTAAATGTTTAGTGAACCTAAGAAGACCCCCTGGCAACCAGGCACAATTCACAGTAAAAACAAAACACTTGATAGATTGGGCTGCGGACAGACCGACAGCCCAGACTCACTGAGGGTGTAGCGCCCTCTCAGTTGTTTGTAACTACTGTTTAGAAAGTAGTTCTAAAAAGATAACATTGATACAAAGGGAATAAAAAGCCCATTTTAATTGAGCTTCTGTGGTCCTTGGTGGACGGCGTACATACTGTCCACAGGAGGCCACTGGGGACCTTGGTCACATGATGTAACTGTGTCCTCTCAGCCTCACAAAAGGCTGCTTCTGGTCACTCAGCTCACACTCACCCCCAGGGCCTCTGTGCTGTCACCTGCTCTGTTTTCTTCACAGCAGCGTCACTGGCTGAAATGGTCATTTTTACGTGTTCATTTGTTTTTTGGTGTGTGTTTGTCTGCAGTGTAAGCTCCATGAGAGCAAGGCATCCTTCCTTCTGTTTACCTCTCTCCCTGTTGCTGTAACAGGGACTGGACCTCAGGAAGACTCCTGAATGAGCCAGTGCTGGGAGAGAACACTTTTAGGTTTTAAAATTTTACCTCTCATTTAGGTTTTTTAAGCTACTAAATGTTGAGACTGGATGAGATGGTATAATAGTTTGGACAAAATGTTGGTGAATTTTCTGTCATTTCCAAGGAAAAGCTTTGGTAAAGAAACACTCTTTATACATTGTAGAAATTCAACACTGGTTTTGCCTTTTGTTTTGGGACTTGGGACTGTTTCTCCTGGTATCAGGAGCTAACCGAAGAGAGTCCTTTCTGTTTCTCTGTGTGACCTCAGAAGGATCCCCTTTCTTTCTCCCCAGTGACCTATCCAAATGTTGAAGACTGTATTTTAAAAACAAAATAAAACCAAAGCTATTATGAACCTTGCTGTTTTGATCTATGAAACGAAGACCTTAACATGATGAGCCATTGTTAATGGCTGTGCAAGAGTGACAGAGTGTGTAGGAAAAGTGTGTGACGTGATCTCTGGATGTGACTTGTAATAATAATCCTCATTAGCTCTCCCCTTCTTCTCCCCTCCCTTCAAAACCTCCATCAAACCCCCACCTTCGTGTCCCTGCTCTCTATTACTAGGGAACAAGTGTGAGGGGGCATCGTCGTGTGCTGTAGACCTGTGATAGCGCATCTCAGAAGCATCCCGCCCTCTGTACATTGTGGGGAAATGAGACGATGACCATCAATTTAACGTCTTAGTTCTCCTGTGTGTTAGAACTTTATTTCACGCCCACCCCGCCCTCAACGCCCTCAACTTTTCAGTACCAATCTCTCAGGCAAATTTCTTTATTGTAATCATTTGACTATCCTGGGTCAAAGTCAAGTCAAAACAGCCTCTACTTAGGGGTCATTATACTCCCAGAATATGCTAAGAATGTAAAAGGAGTATAAAATACATACTCATGGGGCTTCCCTGGTGGCACAGTGGTTGAGAGTCCGCCTGCTGATGCAGGGGACACGGGTTCGTGCCCTGGTCCGGGAAGATCCCACATACCGCAGAGCGGCTGGGCCCATGAGCCATGGCCACTGGGCCTGTGCATCCGGAGCCTGTGCTCCGCAAGGTGAGAGGCCACAACAGTGAGAGGCCTGCGTACAGCAAACAAAACAAACTGAACAAACAAAAAACGTACTCGTGAAAATAGAGATCTTTGTTGGGGGCTTTAAGTATGTATGGTGCAAACATCTATGTAGCACTGTAGTGTGACTATCTTATCGGGATGTATGTGTATATTTTACGTTTTAAATCAATTTTATTGAGGTATAATTTACATACAATGAAATGCACTCATTTTAAGGGTGCAATTCCATGATTTTTGACAATTGTGAGGTACAGATATTTTTTATAGAAAAATGAGGTGCAACTTTCAACTCTCTTGCAGTTCATTGGACTGTTGCAGCTTAGAAATGGGAATAAATAGAAAAATATGGACCATATGGGAAAAGATGAGGCCAACCTCAAACAAAGAAGAGTAGTGATTGTGCTGTTTGTAGTTCTCACCTGATGTGGAAACCCATATGAGCTTGTTTTTTTTATTGTGTATGTGCACCTCTTGAAATCATACAGCTTCTCTCAATTGTAGGGAAATATAGATCATTATCCTACGTATCGTCTGATGGTAGTTTTTTGGAGAGAATTTTTTTTACGTAAAATTCATGCTTGTGGAAAAATAATTTACATTCAGTTTATAACAGAATTTTATTGATTGTGTTCTCGTTTGGAGTAACTGCCAGGAAAATCACTTGGGCTAACACAAGTGGGATACCATTTACTAGGGATTTAGCTGTAGAAAGAAATTCATTTCAATTTCAGTGGTGACAGCTATTGAGTGAATTTTCCTGTGATATCCTCACAGCAGAAAGTGATATATTGTAACTGTGGTTCCCTTGATTTCCTACACACTCAAGAAATCCAAACTGCAGGCATTGTGCTTTCTAAATGTCTGAATAGCCTAGCTTATGTGGTCAGAGTATTTTTTTTTAACATCCAAAGTGGGTAAAATTGTGATTGCAAAAGTGGATATTATGGGTGATGTTCAAAACCTTTGTTTCCTGTTTTTGAAATTGTTTTTCCATTTGTGCTATGATTACACCTTACTTCATGTGAAAGGGTTGTATTGGGACTTGGTATACTTTTATAGAATGATGTAGGAAATTACAGTTCATTTTGAAAGATGTATTAGCTTACTTTTTAATTTAAACAAAGAAATATGTTTCCTTGATGCAGAGATCAGTTTTGATTACTCGTGATGCTTTCTTCACTGCTTTTTTATTTGATATCTGTTTTTAAAATATGATAAACTATAGCTGCCAGATAGAAAGGAGTAAATAGTGCTAACCTCTTTCAAGAGTACTGGGGAATAGTTGACGAAGAAAGGAAATGTGTTTTATGTGTTACTATTTTATGAACCTCAGAGGCTGTTTGTTGGTGGGGAGGGAGGGTGTAGAGGTGCTCCCTGAGGATGGGAGGCAGGTTCTGTCTGGCCTAGCCCAGGGTCCTGCAGTCTTCCAGACTCATACCCCCCCACCCCCATCCCCGGCCCCCAGCACAGCTTCTTACAGATGAGAGGAGAATGGATTGTTGTGATTAAGTGTTGAGGTGAGTCACGCAGCCCCAAAGACTCCCAGACAAAAATGTGTCACACATACACACACCCTCCCCCACAGTGATTCCAGTTACCTCCAAGCTAATCAGAATTCACGATTGCTTCCCTGATAGTAGAAATGGGAGGGTGTGGCTCAAGTTTGGAACCTTGATTCCCAAGCACAGTGTTATGAAAACAAGCATATTTACAGTTGACTTGAGGCATTCCTTCAGTGGCCCAATTGCACCTTGTATTCCACTTATGACCAGCAGAGTCTGATCTTCACTTGGCAAATAGAAGTCAGGGTAGGTCAACTGGCGTTTCTGCATGTGGACCTAGTCCTCAGGGGAAGGACTTGCTTCGTGTCACTGTCCTCACTCTATGGCAGTGCTGTCCAGAAGTATATGAGCACCACAAATATGAGCCACATGTGTAATTTTAAATTACTTCAGTGACATTAATTTTAGTAATATCTTATTTAACTCATATCCAGAATATCATTTCAACATGTAATCGATAGGAAAATATATTAATGAAATGTTTTACATCAGTTTTTCATACCAAGTCTTTGAAATCCAGTGCAAATTTTACACTTATGGAACTTCTTAATTCTGACTAAGCTGCATTTCAAGTGCAGCTTAGTCACAGTTGGCTGGTGGCTACCATATTGGATATGCAGCTCTGCAAAGCTGGGTTCCATTGAAACCTGCAGTGTTTGAGTTTGAAGTTTTGCACTGTGGAAACTTTCTAAGAGTGTAGCTATAGATAAAACCTTCCAGATCATCAGGTTTTTCAAGGACATCTAAATTCTACTTTAAGATTAAATATTTCATGTGATGGTATAAAGAAGATAGGAAAGAAATACATTTTTTTCCTGATATTCAAGGGAAGAAAGTGGTGAATGTTAAAGAGTAGAGAGAAACAACAACCAAAACGTCCACATGTGACAAATTGAGGCCTGGATGATAATGATGATTACAATTTGAGTGAAGTATTGGCCGCATTGGCAAGATCCAGGCCATGTTTAGTTCCAGCGTGAAGATTGCCAAGCCCAGTGGTGTGAAGCCAGATGAGTTTGAGTTGTACATCTCCCAGGTCCTTCTGAAGCTGGAGATGAACTTGTACCTCAAGGCCCAGCTGCGGGAGCTGAACATCATGACCACTGAGGAAATTGAAGTTGGTGGTGGTCGGAAAGCTATCATAATCTTGTTCCCATTCCTCAACTGAAATCTTTCCAGAAAAATCCAGGTCTGCTAGTGTGTGAGTTGGAGAAGAAGTTCAGCGGGAAGCACCTTGTCTTTATCACGCAGAGGAGAATTCTGCCTAAGCCAACTTGCAAAAGCCGTACAAAAAAATAAGCAAAAGCATCCCAGGAGCTGCACTCTGACAGCAGTGCACGATGCCATCCTGGAGGACTTGGTTTTCCCAAGTGAGATTGTGGGCAAGAGAATCCTCGTGAAGCTGGTTGGCAGCCAACTCATAAAGGTTCATTTGGATAAAGCACAGCAGAACAATGTGGAACACAAGGTTGGAACATTTTCTGGTGTCTATGAGAAGCTCACGGGCAAGGATATTAATTTTGAATTCCCAGAGTTTCAGTTGTAAACAAAAATGACTAAATAAAATATTATTCACAATTAAAAAAAACAATTTGAGTGAAAAATCGTGCGGTAAACTCTTATAGACATCTCATTTGATCCTTACGGCAGTCCTCGGAGGGGGTACTTTCGTGACCCCTTTTGAGATCCCTGTTTCCCAGTGAGGAAACTGAAAGCAAAGTCACACAGTGAGTCTGATACCTGTGCTCCTCATCAGTTTGCTTGGCTCACTCCCTTACTCTGCTGTACTCCCTGATTGCTTTGGGCAGATTGGACTTGGAAAAATTATGCAAATGAGGCAGACTTGCAACTAAATCCTAAAATGTTGCAACTATTCCACTACTCCTTATTCCCTCCCTCAAGTTGCGTCACTAATTGGAAAACAGGAAAATGATTGGAGAGGTGTCACCCGTTTTGCCAGCTGTGTCCTGTGGCATTTGTGTCTCAGCAGAGTTGTGATGGGCCGTCATGTGCTGAGATCAGGGCCACAGCAGGAAAGGTTTTTTTCCTTAACCAGCTAATCTTGTCATGAGACCCACAAATCCACTTTCATATAATTTCTTTTTGTTTTCGCCTCTTATTTTCAGCACTCAAAAGCAACTCCCTGTTGAAATCTAAGTGCGCGTGTTGACATTGGTGGTGTATTGACCGAGGCTTATATTTCTGTTGTTTCTACAAAGACCAGGCATGGGTCTGCCTTTCACAGATGAGATGTTGTGCAGATGTGTGTGTTTCTGATTTACCTCTTTATATATCCACTGCATTTCTATTGTGTAGATTTGATGTTTGTGTGGTAGTGTTTGGGAGAACTGGTTGTGTGTGGCTGTGACTGACTCTGCCTTCCTGTCTCTGTTATGCCTCAGCCCTCCTCCCACCCCCCTATCGAATTGTTTAATTGGATTGAAAATAGGATCATGTCAAATATGGTTATGTAAATATGTGTTATGGATATTTTTGAAAGTCTCTTCTCCTTTCAACTCTTAATTTGTTGAAACTGTTGGTTTTACAATTTTCTGTTTACTGTGATTTTTAGCCTTATTGGAAAACTAACTCTGCTTACATCTTACTGTTTAATGAGCAAGACAATGTGGGAGGAAAAAGTTCCTCAGATGTGACTGAGTTTTAATTAAGTTGCATGTAGGCTTACTGAACAAATGCAACAGTAGAAAGATGTTTTTATATATTTTGTGTACCATTAGTTCTCTTATAGTAGATTGGATAACTTAGGACCATCACCTCAAGACAAAACAGAACAAAATAACCAAGGACAAACACTGAATTACTTCTGTGTTTGCAAAATTCAGTTTTCTTAGAAAATACTATTATGCACAGGTTTAGGTTTTTAAAGGTTTTAAACTTGACAAAACCTCAAGTTTTTATTAAAGTCATGATTTAGCACTATGTTATTGCAAAAGGAGGTAGAATTGGCTCTTTATTTTAACGGTTTTTGTTCAGAGACCTGCGTTTCAGGATCTACCTGCCCAGTTTCAGCTCTTTTTCCCCCTTGCCTCTGCAAGGGGTGGCTCTTTTGCCACCTAACCCAACATCTTCGTCTATAAACTGTGAAATTTCCTTGGCTTTGCTTGTGTCTTTCTGCCTGTCCATCTGATATGTGCTAACCCTCTAGATGTTGAGAAAAACAGACATTTTTATTATCCCCAAATGTCACCTCCTTATCACATGCTTACTTCTAACAACCCTCCAACAACCCTAATAAACTCATGTCATATACTTTTCTGAACCGGATCAAAATTTAAAAATGTTTTAATACATATAAAGTTGTTCAACTATGAATGGTAAAAACACTAAAACAACCACGCCTGTGACTTTTCAGTTATTCCTTGACTGTGGTCTCCTGCTCTTCCCCTCTGCCACCCAGGCCCGCCTTCTCCCTGATGGCCAACCTCCTCTCCTTCGGCCTTGAGCTGGTCCCGCTGACTTGGCAGGCGTCTGCTCAGCTTGGGCACTGTGCTCAGTCATCTCAGCAGTGTTCTCACGACACTCAGAATCCTGGATGCTGTCCCTGGGCAGCTCCCTCTGAGGTGCCCTTTCGGGGCTGCATGTGGTTTGTCCTCCTCCCCCTGCTCTGAGAAGGGCCTGTTCTCTGCGGCCTTGTTGGGGCTCTCATCACCTCATCACGTCGTACTGTTTGGGTCATCTTTGGGTCCGTCACTACTTTGTGACTCTTCCTTGGTCACAGAAGTGCTTGATGAGGGATTGAGGAGCTGTACAGAGACCCTTGAAAGCTTTTTTTAAAAAGGTAGTTAGAAAAGGACAACAACTGGGATGTAGAAAAAGTCTCTTATAGAGAGCCTGACAATCTAATGGTATTTTAAAAAGTAAGGTTTGTCCTGGGTTTTCTGCATTTCTCTAGTTCTGTTTGGGGAGTGAAGGTGTTTGTGTTGCTTGTACAGTGCTGTGTAATTGCTACATTTTAGCAAACACACACTGTCGCCTTTCACCACAGACAGTGTTCTAATGTAACTCAGTATTCATGAACCTACATCTTTATTGTTTTCACCACTTTTCTGGATTTTTGGTGACTTGAGAAAAATGATACCATTTTACCTTCAGTGCCTTTCACCTGATACTCTAGCAAATAGAGGATAAGTTAGCATACAGGTTGGAAATAAATCACTATAGCTCCTAATCCCTTACTGTCCACATTTATGGATGAATAATTAATGCATAGTTTGACTTATGCTTTTTCTTTTTTGTTTGTTTGTTTTTTTGCGGTATGCGGGCCTCTCACTGTTGTGGCCTCCTGCGTTGCACCAGACGCACAAGCTCAGCGGCCATGGCTCACGGGCCCAGCCGCTCCGCGGCATGTGGGATCTTCCCGGACTGAGGCAGGAACCCGTGTCCACTGCATCGGCAGGCGGACTCTCAACCTGTGCCACCAGGGAAGCCCTGCCTTTTCTTTTTTACTTGTGGCAAATTAGTGGCTAAACTGAGAATTAAATCAGATCTTGACTTTTTAAGATTCTCTGATGAATCAAAACTTCCTCTTTACCATTGTAAAGCAATTATACTCCAATAAAGATGTTAAAAAAAACAAAAAGAACATGGGCTTCCCTGGTGGCGCAGTGGTTGAGAGTCCGCCTGCCGATGCAGGGGACACGGGTTCGTGCCCCAGTCTGGGAAGATCCTACATGCCGCGGAGCGGCTGGGCCCGTGAGCCATGGCCACTGAGCCTGCGCGTCCGGAGCCTGTGCTCCGCAACGGGAGAGGCCACAACAGTGAGAGGCCCGCGTACCGCAAAAAAAAAAAAAAAAACTTCCTCTTTATATTTGGCAGGATAGTGATTAGTGACATAATTTGATTTTTGTGGCCCATTAAAATGTTTTTTGGTCCACTGTGTTGAAAAAAATGACATTTGTGTTACCTCTCAATTTATTCTCTTATGGAAGGTTAGAAGCAGGAAAGATTTTATGCTGACTAAATCCCCTTTGTTAAAACTGTACATCAGTGACAGCGAGTGTTTCTTAAAGCTGTGAGTATTTAAAATGAACTGAAAATAGTATTTTCTGCTGGGTTTGTGTGTGTGTATATCGAACCAATTAGAAATTGTTTTTACTGTTAAAAATTACAGTAAAATTTTTTTTAAAATTAAAAAAAGTTATAAAAAGTTTTTATTACTTTTTCTGTTTCCCTAGTACCATGATTAAGAAATGTTTGTTCATAAAGTTAACCAAGTTTTTAAAATCATGAAACTAAGACTATATTTTGACAGTTCATTATGTATGTTTTTGCTCATTAGTGTAGCAGCTGCATTCATTTGGAAGCTGTGTGATATGAAGCTGCCACCAGGCTCTGAGTGTGGTAGAAGGTGCCTTACCTGTCCTGGGGGCTGTTAGGAGTCTCATCTCGTAACATCCCTGTGCACTTCCAAGTAAAAGCCAAAGGTCCAGTCTCATAAGCTAATGTGAATTGTTATTAAGGATTTTTTAAAAAAATAAATTTATTTATTTATGTTTGGCTGCGTTGGGTCTTCGTTGCTTTCCCCAGGCTTTCTCTAGTTGCGGTGAGAGGGGGCTACTCTTTGTTGCGGTGCACGGGCTTCTCATTGTGGTGTATTCTCTTGTTGTGGAGCACGGGCTCTAGGTGCGCGGGCTGCAATAGCTGTGGCTCGCGGGCTCTAGAACGCAAGCTTAGTAGTTGGGGCGCACGGGCTTAGTTGTTCTGTGGCATGTGGGATCTTCCAGGACCAGGGCTCAAACCCATGTCCCCTGCGTTGGCAGGCGGATTCTTAACCACTGCGCCAGCAGGGAAGCCCCAAGGATTTTTATTCTTTTATGGCAGCACTATTTGTTCCTTTTTCTTTTACCTTGATTGCCTTCCTTTATCCATCTATTGCCATTACTTTACTGAAGGTCTTTACAAAAACTTCTCTTGCCCGGAATGTTGCAATATTCTTCCAACTGGTTTTCTATTTCCCAATCCCTCCCTTTCTAGTAATTTCTCTACACTGCTTTCTTTCTCGAGTATAAACCTGATTATGTGAATTCTTGTCCAAAATCTTTTTATGGTTCTTTCTGCCTGCAGATCATTGGATACACTGCTTCTCATGATTTGCCTTTCTTATATCTGAAAATCCTCCCCCTTGGCTTCATCTATCCAAACCGTTCAACCGTTCAAATAGCTGTGACATAACAACTCCTTTAACCAATATATATGTTATCCTTTCTGATTCTGAATGAGTGGAAGAGGAATCTCATTCCCAATTCTTATGCTTCAATTCTTCATTTCTGTCACTTTTCTTCCAGGGTTCCACACTTGTCCTTACTGGGTTGGCTGGTGACCATCTTCTTGTCTATTTATAATATTTTTAGAAGTATGATGTCTGACGGTTTCCTTATATTCTCTCTGTAGTTATTTATACCCAGTAAATTCTTTGCATTTATCATTGCTACCATTCTCTTTCTTACTTTTTTTTCTTGGAATTTGGTCCCTTTGCATATTCTATTAAAACTTTGAGGAACAAGCATTTTATACTGGCATTCAGGCAAACATATGTGTCCTCTTTATACATCTTCTCTTTGTACTTTGTATACTGCATTAATCTGGGCTGAGAAAACTACTCAGTGACTATAATCATGTTTGTACATAATTTTACCATTTATACAGGACTTTTGTATTTGTTCATCTATTTGAGCTGAATGGTCCTGTTAGATGATCGTGATCAATTTATAGCCTAAAGCTTACAGGGGTCAATGGAGTGGGCTAGCATCTCCCAACTGGGGAATGACTCCTCTACAGGATCATGCTGCCTCCCTTCCCATCCTGTTTTATTTTGTTTTGTTTTGTGTTCCTCTGTACTTACTGGTCAAGACTGCAGTTGCTCTGTGTACTGGAATATGCTTTACTGATTTTAATTAGCACTTCGAATTTATTAGTTCATTTGATCTCCCCAGGATTTCTGTTAGTTAGGCAGGCCTGGCCTTATTAATACCATTTTATAAATGAGAATAGTGCAGATTGCCAGTTTGCCAAACCAATGATTTAAAGAACAAAAACAAAAGCAAGTCTTCAGACTCGTAGCTTATGCTGTTTTCACTGCCTTGTGTGTAAGACATATTGGAAAGTGAAATATGTTTTTATTTGGGGGGATTTCACTGAAACAATTCTCTGTTTGTGTTCTATATTAAAATGTAAAATATTAAAATTAAATGGCACCTGTTGGTTTAACTTAGCATGAGTTTTGTGTGACATGGCACTACTATGATAAAGGGAATGGATAGAGTCTAGTGATATGCTGTCAGAAATTTGTTACTGGAGGGAGAAATAATACCAAAGGCAAGAAGATGTGTTTTAGGTGCAGGATCATTCTGTGTCACTCTCTGGCATTCTGCTTGTCCTGCTCTCAGAGTGATTCTCAGGCCATTCTTAGCCCATGGAGGGAGGACTGTCGGAAGGGGACATCTACACTTGTGACAGTCTCCTTGCCAGTGGCTGCAACGTCCCGAGATATCCAGTAGTTTTGCTTCATAATCTGTACCCATTGTTTAATCAGTAACCTGATTGATTGTAGGAATAACAGCCTTTCTACAGAGCATCTTGAAGGGTGTATGTTATCCAGCAGCAAGAAGCTATAGTGCTGAGCAGGTAGAAAGTAGAGCATCCGGAATCCCTTGTTATTGTAATGATACTTTACTCCAGAACTTCCCTTTAGTTGTGGAGTCTGCATAAACCACAGTTTGACTATGGTTTTCTATGTAACCTTGCACCAGTTCTTCGCCGCATGATCCCTGAATGTCTGCATCTGAGTCATTGTTGATGGAGCTACGGGTGTGGAGTTGTGTCAAGGAGATAATAATGTACACAGGTGGAGGGCTTTAGGTAGTATGTGCCATGTTATATTTCCTAATTTCTAAATAATACAAGAGGAAAATGTATCACAGGGAAGAGAATGGCATGGTATAGTGAAGAAACAGGAAGTTGGGAGTCAAAAAGTTTGAGTTCCTGCTGCACTGCTGACTTGCTGTCTCATCTAACAAGTTCCTCACTTCTCAAATGTAAAATAAACCTGCTCTGTTGGGGGTGTTGTGAGGATGTAATTAGAGGATATAGATAAGGACTCTTTGTACATGCAAAGTGCTGTTCATATGTTACTTATTTTAATGAATAGTGATTACTATATGTCCAGTCCTTTAACAAAAGGTATTTCAATTCTGACCTCCTGTTAACACTGCAGGGCAGGCACTGTCATCTCCATTTGACGGACAGGGATCCTGGGGTGTGGAGAGTCTAGGTGACTCAGTCAAGGGCCTACTGAGTGATGACTCTGGGCGTAAGCTCCCATTTATTCCTAGCTCTGCTGCCATGCTGTTTTATAAGGGGTCAGTGTGGGAGAGGTGTTAACTTTAACAACAACTTGCATATTGCTTCCAGGAAATGGAAATGGCACCCTAGATTAGGAATCGGGAGATCCAGATGAGCACTGCATTTCTGTATTAATTCTGGGAAAGTTACTTAAATGTATTCTATTAAATACCTTTAAAACACTTGGCTATGTTTTTCCTAAGGTATGTGTAAAATATCTTTGTGACTTTGTATCAGAATTTTAAAGATTTCCTTTGAAGTGATCAAAATGTTTTACAAATCCTATTTTAATATTTTGTTCTTTTTATTTTTAGTCATTCGTACACTGGTCAAGACTACAGTACACAGGGAAATGTTGGGAAGGTTTCTTTAGATCAGATCGATTCGGTAAGCATCTCATCCTTTTAAACTTAAACCTTTGTCAATGGAGGAAGCACAGATTTTCTTCAACCAAAGATTATTTTGTGGGTGGGGAGATGGGAGGGAATGTTGTTTCATTGCTTGCCAATCATTTTTTAAAGAAATCCCATGTGCTATACATATGATTTTTTTTTCATCATAGGAAAACCAAAAAATCAGAAAATTATTTGTAGTCTGATAAAAACAGAATTTAATCAGTTTTCCAAAGGGGGAATTCTTTTTAAGTGATGACAACTAAATAGTGTTTATTGTTTATATTTAAATACCATATACATATAGTAAAGGAGAAATGTAAAATACTAAGTATATCCATTTGCTAGGGCTGTTGTAACAAAATACCACAGTCTGGGTGCCTTAAACAACAGAAGCTTATTTTCTCACAGTTCTGGAGGCGAGCATTCCATGATGAAGGTATCAGCAAGTTTGGTTTCTCCTGAGGCCTCTCTCCTTGGCTTCTAGGTGGCTGCTCATCCCCGTGTCTCTTCCTCTGCTTAGAAGGACCCCAGTCACCTTGGACCAGGGCCCCTCTCCCATGAGCTCCTTTAACCTTGATTACCTCCTTACAGGTCCCAGCTCTAAATACAGCCACATTCTGAGATCGTGGGTTTAGGACTTGGCATGTAAATTTGAGGAGGATACAAAATGTATTCCATGACACTAAGGGTAGGCTCCCATCTTGTGTTGCCACTAGATTAGTAGGCAGCTCATTTCAGCTTCACTTTGTGGCTCCATAGGGGAATGAAAGTGTGCACACGTTACCATACTTTTACTTTATAGAATTTCTCTTTAAGACATTGTAGAATTTCTGCATTACCCAAAAAAGGGAAACTGAGTCAGCCATAATTAATCTTTGTTTAGACAATTACCAAATTACTTAAAATGAATTAAAAATACACAGGTGAGGTTTTAATGCTTGGAAACAAGAGTTATGATGGTGAGTAGGGGGAGACCCTGAGCTTTTGGAGTCTGGAATAAATAAGTCATCTTCCTATGAAAAATTATAATCAAGTAGAAGTTGTTACTGTGAAAGATGAAGAGGCTGCCTGGTCAGTCAAGGGAGCAAAGTGAGAACTGCCCCTGCTCACGGGCAAAGTTGAACCTGCTGAGGAGCCCGTGAGAGGTGGGAGTTAAGTCTCAGGAGGATGCTTGAGGAGGTCAGGGAGAACGCAGTTGAGACCATAGATGAAAAAGGTTTCCTTTTAAATAAATAAATAAATAAATAAATGTATGTATGTATGTATGGCTGCATTGGGGTTAGTTGCTGCGGTGAGCAGGGGCTACTCTGTTGCGGTGCGTGGGCTTCTCATTGCGGTGGCTTCTCTTGTTGCGGAGCACAGGCTCTAGGCTTGCGGACTCAATAGTTGTGGCATGCGGGCTCAGCAGATGTGGCTCGCAGGCTCTAGAGTGCAGGCTCATTAGTTGTGGTGCATGGGCTTAGTTGCTTTGTGGCATGTGGGATCTTCCCGGACCAGGGCTCGAACCCATATCCCCTGCATTGGCAGGTGGATTCTTAACCACTGCGCCACCAGGGAAGTCCAAAAAAGGTTTTCTTTTAATTGTTAATTTCTTTAACACATTTATTTGAATTCACATTTTGAGAACCATTTCTCTTATTTTTATGTTTTACTTTGTATTGGGGTTATTTTAAAAGTTCATCTGTGCTTCACCAATTGTACTTTTGAACATTTATCCCAGGAAAATGAAATCTTAGGTTTACATGAAAAACTGTACACTCATTTCTTTGAAATGGCCCCAAACTGGATACAACCCAAATATCCTTCAACGAGTGAATGGTTAGACAAATGGTGTTACGTCCACACCATGGACTATTGCTCAGCAATTAAACAAAACGAGCTATTGATACCTGCAACAACTTAGATGAATTTTGTGGGAATGCTGAGTAAAACGCCACTCTCAAAACGTTAAACTATATGATTCTATTTGTCTAACACTCTTGAAATGGCAAAATTATGGAGACGGAGAACAATTAGTGGTTGCCAAGGGTTAGGGAATGGCGGGGGGAGGGTACAGAAGATGGGGGTTATAAAATGGAAACATGAGGGATCCTTGTGGTGGGGGATGCATGAACCTACACATGTGAAAAAATTACATGAAATTATATACACATGTACACAGAAATGAGCACGTGAGTGTAACTGAGAAAATCTAAGACTAGTGTATATCAGTGTCAGTATCTTGGTTGTGATAATATACTACAGATTTGCAGGATATTACCTTTGGGGGATACCAGGTACATGACATCTCTTTGTATTATTTCTTACAACTGCATAGGAATCTACAGTTATCTCAAAAGAAAATGTTTAATTAAAAATTATAAAAAGAAAAGAAATAGGTGAAATAAATTTTAATAATATGTTTTATTCAATGCAGTATATCTAAACTATTATCATTTTGACATGTAATCAATATTAAAATATTAATAAGAAAAAGAATCTGTAATCACAGTGAGACAGTAATAACTTCCTTACAGTTTTTTGATTTTATTCCAATTAAACTGAATTTACGATTTGCAAATTAGATTGATTTTTGCAACAAATATTGTGGGGGACCTGATAAATAACAAAACACTCTTTTTTCTTGTAGCTTTCTACCAAATCCTTCCCGCCTTGCATGCGTCAGCTACATAAAGCCCTGCGGGAGAATCACCATCTTCGTCATGGGGGCCGCATGCAGTACGGCCTCTTCCTGAAGGGCATTGGCCTAACCTTGGAACAGGCATTGCAGTTCTGGAAGCAGGAATTTATCAGAGGAAAGATGGATCCAGACAAGGTAATTTTGAAAAATCAGAGCAGAAACTGAAATTCTAATTTGGTCTGAAGACTAAAAGGTTTGTTTTTTGAATATGCCCCAAAATGTAGTTGAAAATTCTGTAAGTGTGTCTACAGTTTCATTTAGGTAAAAGAAACTCACGTATTAATCTAGTAGTTGCTCAACAAAAGATTGGGAAAGTGGATTCAGTTTGAAGGGTAAGATCGAAACAGCAATGTAAGATGTAAAATAATGCTTGAGTGAAGAGTCGTCTTCTTGGTAGGTAAACTGCCAGTAGTTGTAATAACTGAAATTGCATCTGAGTTGTATTTCTGTAGGAATGTGTGTGTGTGTGTGTGTGTATGTAATATGTATAGACATATATACATACATGCACATGTAATGTTATTTTCAGGACCGAGAAATGTTGAGAACAAATACAGTGAAAACAGTTTAGAATGCATCCTATTGTGTTATGTGGAATCTTTCACAAGGAATTTTTATTTATTTTTATAAATTTATTTATTTATATATTTATTTTTGGCTGCGTTGGGTCTTCATTGCTGCACACGGGCCCTCTCCAGTGGCGGTGAGCGGGGGCTACTCTTCGTTGTGGTGCGCGGGCTTCTCATGGTGGTGGCTTCTCCCATTGCAGAGCATGGGCTCTAGGCGTGCTGCCCTCAGTAGATGTGGCATGCGGGCCCAGCAGTTGTGGCTCTCAGGCCCCAGAGTGCAGGCTCAGCAGCTGTGGCGCATAGGCCCAGCCACTCCACTGCACGCAGGATCCTCCCGGACCAGGGCCTGAACCCGCGTCCCCTGCGTTGGCAGGCAGATTCTCAACCACTGTGCCACGAGGGAAGCCCATCACAGGGAATTTTTAGATAGACGTTTATCACTGTAAACCTGAAAACTGCCTTTAAATCTGTTCTTAGTTCTCAGATTCCCACTCCTATTCCTTATTTCTCTTAAGTAGGACTAGCTAATAATGTTATGGTTTCTCGTCCCTTCTATGGCTTAGCACTGTGGGATGAAGCACATTTTTTATTGTTTATTTCTTGTTTGTTTCTTCTTAGGAAAGGTAAACTATAGGGCAAAGAATATTTACCAAGTAAATTTTATAATGACACTTTATTATGTCTTGTATCAGTTTGCTCGGGCTGCCATAACAAAATACCACAGACCGGGTGCCTTAGACAACAGAAATATATGTCCTCACAGCTCTGGAGGCTGGAAGTACACAATCCAGGTGTGGGAGGATTTGGTTTCTCCTGAAGCCTCTTTCCTGGCTTCCAGCAGTTGCCTTCTTGGCTGTGTCCTCATGTGGCCTTTTCTCTGTGTGTCCACCTCTCTGGTTTTCCTTCCTCCTCTTAGAAGGACCCCAATCCTGTCGGATTAGAGTCCCACCATTATAACCTCATTTAACCTTCATTACCTCTTTAAATGCCCTATCTCCAAGTACAGTCACATTGGGAGTTAGGGCCTCAACAGATGAATTTTAGGACACAGTTCAGTCCATAACACGTCTCTAGCTTTATACTTTTTTAAAAAGTTCAGCCTCTTTTATAATATATTATAAAAAGCTCTTGCAGTTTTTACAGGTTTGTTTTAAAAACTGTTTTCATTGATAACTGTCCATAGAAGCTTAAATTTATCATTGAATAGAGTTTTCTTTAAACATGATTTTGGATAATGTTTATTAAATAGTAATAAATCAAATAATTCTGGATAATGTTATATTTTATTTTAAAGGTAACATATTCTGCTTATAGGAAGTATGAAAAATACAGAAAATTTTCCCGTCATTGTCTCATTCATAAATAATTACTGTCAACATTTTAGCCTTTCTCTTTAGTCTAGATAGCTAGATATCATTGTTTTTTCCCATTAAAAAAATTGACATTCTATTGTGATCATTTTCCCAGGTTGTTGAATCATTTTTGAAAATATCATTTGTGTTAGTTGCATGACAACACATCATTTGAAAGTGATATAATTTGCTTAATCATTCCCCTATTATTGAACACTTGGTTGTGTCTGTTTGACTTTGTCATAAATGTTATTGCAACCAATATCTTGAGCACATAAATCTGATTATAATTCAGATGTCCTCTGTATATGTTCACCAGGGAACCAGTTTACCTGGTGAAAAACTGTAGACGGTTTTGAAGTTTTGATGCATGCTATCATGCTATGAAATGACTGGAAAGGCTTTAAATTAGACTCTCATCAAGCTATGTGAGAATTTTGCTGTGTCACTGACATCATTATATGTTATTACTTGAAAATGTTTTTTGACCTTTTTATTAAGAATTTGATGTATTAAGTAGGTAGGTGTGTTAGGGTTCTGCAGAGGAACAGAACCAATAGAATATATGTGTGTGTGTGTGTGTGTGTGTGTGTGTGTGTGTGTGTGTGTGTGTGTGTGTACATGTGTACAAAAAGAGATGTACTGTATGGAATGGCCCGTGTGATTATGGAGGTTGAGTCACCAAACTCTGTGAGTAGCAGGCTGGAGACCCAGGAAGAAAGAGCAGTGTTTCAGTTTGAGTCTGAAGGCAGGAAAAAATCCATGTCTGTGCTCATGGCCCTCAGGCAGGAGGAAATAACCTCTTAGTCGCAGGAGGGTTGGCCATTCAGGACTGCAGAGGATTGGATGAGACACCCCCGCCCTCAATGGGGGAGGCATCTGCTCTGCTCAGTCCAACAATTCGGATGTTAACCTCGTCTAGAAACACCCTCACAGACACACCTGAAATAACGTCTGACTAGAGTTCTGGGCACTCTGATGGTCAAAAAATTAACTGTCACAGTATATAAGTATTTATGAGCTATGGTTTTGAAGTGAAGAGAGAGAGAAGTTGAGGTAGCATTTTAGCTTGGTTTGTGCTGTAACTAAGCGGGGAAAAGAGGAGCATGAGATATGGGAAAGCTTGATCTGGGTGCCAGGCCTTTGGCTTGTGCGTCTGTTCACTGACCGCCCTCTTTTGTGTGTATCTGGGATGGCCTCCTATCAATGTCATCAGTATTTCGTTATTTTTAAACCTATGTGTTTGAAAATTTTTTTCAAATGGGGTTTTTATTTTATAATGTAAAAGTAGTTTTTTTGAAATATTATTGTAAAAGAAAATCAATATTTTTTACCTTTCTAGATAATACATAACAGTCTGTATTTTCATTAGCTTATTATTGATTACAGCAAATGTATTATTTTGACTAAAAGATTTTAACATACACTTATGATTTACTGTCTGTTTAGTGTTCTGTTGTTACATTCTGTTTTTGTAAATAAACATTCATATTTTTCTCAATTATATCTTCTTACGTATTTTTCCAATGAAATGTAATTTAGTATCCTTTTATGAAAATATTCTCTTCAACTTAATAATTGTACCTACTTGTTAAATGGTACATACCATTAAAAATACTCTTTAGAGGTGTGGAAAATTGATTGCTTAAAATACTATTTATAGAGAATGGTTATGGAGGATATTTTAGACATTTTTTGTAGTGCTCTAATTAAAAGACTTGATGTTGAACCCAGGAATGATTTGGCACATTCACTTCTGTTGAATAGCTTATTTCCTGACAGTGCAGGATATTTTTGAGGTGATTTAGTCATTGTCAACTGGACTTCTTCTTTACTGTGGTTTCCCAGATGACCATATGTCTGATTTCTTTCTCTTTACAGTCATGCCCTCATTGTAACTTATTTGAGATACATTGCTATGTGCATCTGAGTAAAACTTATGGGTACCTTGCCATTTCTTTCGAGGCAGCAGGAAGCAGTCAGTACTTCCAGCACTTTTGAGCTGTAACTCTTCGCCCCAGCTACACTGCCTAGAACTGAACATTTCTTCTGCCTAACTCCTTTCCAGAAATTAAGCTTTGTTCCTTGTAAATTGACTGCCTGAGCAGTGACTGTCTCTTTCTCTCATCTTCCTTGCTTGGTTTGTTGCAGGCATTTATTTAGTTGTTTGTTTGTTTGTTTTAAAAAAAACTTTGAATACTTTTCTCTCTAAGGTTTTACTTAATGTTGGAGGGGAATTTGTTGTCTATATTGTAAAATAATCTAAAACTGTATGTATTAGTTTTTGTAACTGTCATCCAGAGTGTATTAAAGTAGCATGTTCCTAGATACCCCTTATTAAGGATAAGCAATTTTCGTATTATAATCTACAAATTCTTGTTTTCTCTTATAGTCAGTTTGTGTGTGTGTGTGTGTGTGTGTGTGTGTGTGTGTGTGTGTGTGTGTGTGTGTTTGCGGAGGGGCTGCGATACACAGCTTGTGGGATGTGAGATCTTAGTTCTCCAACCAGGGATTGAATCTGGGCCCTTGGCAGTGAGAGTCCTAACCACTGGACTGCCAGGGAATTTCTCTTATAGTCAGTTTTGAATAGTAATAATGCGATTGTGGAAGCAGCTGAAGGTTCTGATGCTCACAGTTAGTTATTGTTTGTTAGGAATTCGATGTACTAAGTCCCTCTGTGTATGTAAGAAGTAGCCATCTGTCTGTAAAATGCTTATTCAGAGTTGTTAGTTTGGAATGGTTATTTTTCTGTTCTTTTAAAACTATTTTCAGACTAGCGTACACATGCCAGTAGATGGTATTAATAACATGTAGAGGTGCTACCTTATATGGCTCCTAGTGGCTTGCTACTAGGTTATGCTCTTATAATTTTGGGCACTTCTCATTACCTCATATTTATTTATTGTTTATTTGTTTATCACCTGCAATTAGAATAAAACTATAGAGAAGCAGATATCTTGTCTATCTTGTTCACTGCTTCATGTTCAAGCACCTAGAACATACCTGACTCATAGTAGGAACTCAATAAATGTTTTTGAATGAAGTAGTAAGTCCCCATAAAAGTAAATACACAGAAAACTAGAAAACTTGGTCCATTTTCCCCAAATTCCTTCACATAAATTAGAGCATAGTACTATACAGTTATTTGTTAATGTGCTGTTATTCCATTTGTAGTGAACTTGAACTTGAATGAAACCAAGAATTTTAGTGTAACCTGAAATTTGCAATAGAAGTTATCGATTTATAGATTAAAAGGGACTTCTCATCATTGGCTTGCCCAGGAGTCCATGGCATAAAAAGGTTAAGAGCCCTTAAAGTTTATCATAGGAAAGGATAGGGCTCCTAGTTTATTGTCTGACACTTAGTTCGTTGTTCATTAATTGCAGTTTTCATTTTTTTCTGCTGTATTAGGAATAAAATGCCTATATTGATCTACCTTCATTGAATTTTGTACATGTCATCTTTATAACTTATCAAATTATAGTATTTATGTTTGCATGTGTGTCTTAAGAGTGGATTCTGAGTGACTTGAATGCAGGGACTGTGATTTTTCCATTTTGGGTCTCAAGGACTTAGCACAAGACCTGGCAGCTCTTAGATGTTTGCTGGACACATGGTCAATTCTGCCAAATTTTTAAAAAGTGGTTTTCAGTATGAGAAAATAAATCCTTTTTGTTTCTTTTTAGATAGAGGTATATTTCTAACAAGTTATAAAATATTAATAGTCGTTTTAGTATTTTAGCCAAATTTGTTCTCCTCCATCTGTTTTTCTAAATCAGAATATAGGTTGGAAAAATACACAACTATATAAGAAGTGGTAACCAGTTATTACTACTCAATGTCCAGAAATACAGTATATACTCAGTTACTAATATTTAACTAATACATTAGTCAAGTTGTGATTTTTATTAAAAATACAAAGAAATACGTGTGTGTGTGTGTGTGTGTGTGTGTGTGTCTAGACGATCATACATGTTCCATCTAATTTGTGTCCATCACTCACCTGACTTGCACTGAGTGTTGACCATGGACGGGTGCTGTTCTAGACACACTGTAGTAAAAGACACAGCCATTATTTATGAGGACTTTACAGTCTCCTGGAAAAAAACAGATAAATACAAACATACAAATTCAGTAAGATAATGGTGGGATAGAGGTGGTCATGGGATTCTATAGCAGAACAGAGGAGGGAGCTAGCTGACTGAGAGAAGAGTTGTGGAGTGTGTCAGTCAGGAGGTTATATTTGCCGGGTGAAGTTAGGGAGTTCTCCAGAGAAAGAAGGGAATTCCGTGTGGAGGGGGACCTTGGATGAGTGAGTGTAGCCCATCTTGTAGGTGGTGGGAACTGAACTGTGAAAGTGTACTTGTGGCAGAGATGATTCTGCAGATGTAGGCTTTTTTTTTCTTTAATGTAATTACTAAGAATAGAAGGATTAGTAGCCAGTAGGAAGTGGTCTTGCTAGATAAATGACTGCCAACTTGGACCAGCTATGTAGGGTCATTGATAACTGTAATTTTAAAGATACATAATTTAATATCTTTGAATATTCACTAAAATTGTATAATCAATCTGAGCTGCTATGAAAGTTTACTGACAGAAAGAAAATAGTATGGACAAGGTTTCCACTTACAATCCCACTTGGTTCAAATGAATTTGGCTTCTTTAAATATGGATTTTAGATTATATGGGCCAACATTGATTTTTTAAAAGCCTTTTGCTTTAAGATTTTAATCTATTTGGTAATAGGGTAAGTTGAGAGATAGAAGTAACCAGAACACAATTATGCGACATGGTGAAAAGGAGAGTGTCAGTGAGGTGATGTGGAGATGGGAAGTTATTAGAGGGGACCATGCTGGAGGAGGTTTGGTGAAGATCAGTCTCGAATCGGGGTTTGAAGGAAGTGATGGTGGATCCCAATCTCCTAATTCATTCCCCCCAAGCCACTTTGCCCCCTTGGTGTCCATACGTTTGTTCTCTACATGTGTGTCTATTTCTGCCTTGCAAACCAGTTCATCTATACCATTTTTCTAGATTCCACATATATGTGTTAATATATGATATTTGTTTTTCTCTTTCTGACTTACTTTACTCTGTATAACAGTCTCTAGGTCCATCCACGTCTCTACAAATGACCCAGTTTCGTTCCTTTCTGTGGCTGAGTAATATTCCATTGTATATATGTACCACATTTTCTTTATCCATTTGTCGATGGGCATTTAGGTGGCTTCCATGACCTGGCTCTTGTAAATAGTGCTGCAGTGAATATTAGGGTGCATGTGTCTTTTTGAATTATGGTTTTCTCTGGGTATATGCCCAGTAATGGGATTGCTGGGTAGTATGTTAGTTCTATTTTTAGTTTTTTAAGGAACCTCCATACTGTTCTCCCTAGTGGCTGTATCAATTTACATTCCCACCAGCAGTGCAAGAGGGTTCCCTTTTCTCCACAGTCTCTCCATCAATTGTTGTTTGTAGATTTTCTGATGATGCCTATTCTAACTGGTGTGAGGTATGCCTCGTTGTAGTTTTGATTTGCATTTCTCTAATAATTAGTGATATTGAGCATCTTTTCATGTGCCTCTTGGCCATCTGTATGTCTTTGGAGAAATGTTTATTTAGGTCTTCTGCCCATTTTTAGATTAGGTTGTTTGGTTTTTTAATATTGAGCTGCATGAGCTGTTTATATATTTTGGAGGTTAATCCTTTGTCCGTTGATTTCTTGGCAAATATTTTCTCCCATTCTGAGGGTTGTCTTTTCACCTTGTTTTTAGTTTCCTTTGCTGTGCAAGAGCTTTGAAGTTTCATTAGGTCCCATTTGTTTATTTTTGTTTTTATTTCCATTACTCTAAGAGGTGGGTCAAAAAAGATCTTGCTGTGATTTATGTCAAAGAGTGCTCTTCCTGTGTTTTCTTCTAAGAGTTTTACGGTGCCTGGCCTTACATTTAGGTCTTTAATCCATTTTGAGTTTATTTTTGTGTATGGTGTTAGGGAGTGTTCTAATTTCATTCTTTTACATGTAGCTGTCCAGTTTTCCCAGCACCACTTACTGAAAAGGCTGTCTTTTCTCCATTGTATATCCTTGCCTCCTTTGTCATAGATTAGTTGACGATAGGTGTGTGGGTTTATCTCTGGGCTTTCTGTCCTGTTCCATTGATCTATAACCAATTCTTTATTTTTGTCAGCTGGTTCGGGGGTTGTTATGAGTTTTGGTTGTTGTTATTTTTCAATCTCTGCTTTCAGACTTCTTTGTGGACCTGACCTGTCAGTATATTTGAATACCATTTTTATTTGGGTGCATACTGTAGTAAAGGGTAAGAGATTCTAATATTAAAACATTAACCATTTCCAGAGAACATTCTGTTGTTATGAGTGATCTTGTAGCAAACTAACTGCGTTAGGGTATACTTTATTTCCAAAATATTAGCTTCATAATGTAGGATTTTAATCTTAGATTTAATTGTATTGAGTGTGAATGTTTATGATATATTAAAAATTTAAGAATAAAGCTTTTTCAGTGGGGGTTGGGGACATTTGAAAATTGCACTTAGGCATCAGATAGGATTCTTTGAATTTGTGAGTGATTCTACAAGAGCTATTCAAAGCTTTGAATGTCTTATTCTTTAAATAATTTCTGAGATTACTGAAATAAATGCACCTGTGCTTTATGCAAATAAAATATATTTAATGAATCATAGTACAGTTTTATGCAAGTTTTTCTTAGTTGTAATTATAATTTACATGCCAGTCTACCTGAGAAAAAGCCTCACCCTGTTTGCAAGAGATAAAATTAATCAAACCTCTGTGGAAAGCATGAAGAAACATAGCACTAAAATATTCTTTCAGTTGGAACTTGGATATTAAATCCCTTCAGCCACTAGCTTTGTTAAGAGTTAGATTGAGCTGTATAATTATGCTCATAAATTCAAAGCAATGTGTCCTCTTAATCAGATTGCTCATAGAGCTGTTGTCTGAATTGCTTTGACCTGACTCTTTTGGACGTTAAGTACACCATAGATCATGTATGTGTGATGTAGCTGAGTTCCTGTCCCTGGTGAGGGTGTACCCGAGGTCTACTACGTGTTGTTATAATTGGGTCAGGCAACGTTTAGCATTGTGAAAACGCTTATTTTTGGTCCCAGAATCCAGCTCACATCGTGACTTAGAGCAGACCTATGTCATTAATAATGGACTACCAAAGGATTAAGTATTTAGCTGGCAGTGTGTGCGTATACGAAGCATATTTATCACTGCGTTTTTCTTTTTAAGACCAGTGGTTCTCCCAGGACGCTGTCCAGCAATATCAGCTTCAGCACCATCTGGGGATTTGTCAGAAATGCTGACTCTCAGAATCAGACTCTGGAGGCAGGTCCAGAGCTGGTGGTTTCCCAAATCTCCACGTGAAATTGACACACACTGAAGGTTGAGAATCATCTTTTAGATGTTGCCCTCATAGAAACCTAAGTGGCCATTAGCTTATCAAAATAGAGGCGTTGTAAATCTTCAGCTGTTTGTTCTCCTGTCTGTTTCTGTTGTGATTTGAGTGTAATGTTGTCCTTTATCAATAGCCTACACTGAATGTCAGGCTATATTTGAAGCCCCACTGCGTGTCAGGTACTAGTCAGTACTAAGTGAATACGTGCAGCAGAGTTCCTCGGCTGGTGCCCTGCTGCTGAATTTCCAGTACACTCGATGGTGACCCCGTGGGCCCTTCAGGGAGCTAGGCTGGGCCTGGGGTACTCAGTGTTAGTTGCCTTCAACTGTGAGTAGCTTCTTCCATTTATTCTAGAGCGCTTTACAAATATCATTTTATATGTGCTTATATGAAAAAGGTCGGAAAAGAACTAATATAGAGTACAGAATTGGAGTCAGACTGAGTTCATGGTTAGTTCCACTGTATACACACTTTGGCAAATTACCTGGTATGTGTCCTCATCTATAGAATGTGGACAGTAATTATGTATACATCTGTGGATATATAGATATATCCCTATATACATTTGATTGATGTAGTGAGGATTTGGTAAAGACTTAGCACAGATTCTCACATGTAGTAAGCGCTAGCTCTTCTTATTCTAGGACTTCCAAGGAAGGAGAAGTTAGCTTGATGCAGAGTAATCAGTAAAGTTTCCACTGGTAGAATAGAATCTGTGCTGCCTTATTAAGGCTACATGTAACCTAGACTGGAGAGGAAGGTTGAGGGAAAGAAGGGTACTGGGGACTAAATTCCAGCAGAGATGTTGGGCTGGACAAAAACTTCGTTTGGGTTTTTCTGTAACATCTTATGGAAAAACCCAAACGAACTTTTTGGCCAACCCAATAGTGTGTTTCGGGAAACGTTCAAGGGATTTAGACTAATGGAGTGTATTTCAGGCCGTTCTTGGGAACTCTTAGGTTCCAGAGCAAAGAGGGCAGAAGTTTACAGGGGAGACTGAGGTGTTTGATTTCTGTCCCCACTTTAACAAGTGTATTTGTACCTTTGTTTACTTTTATATGTTTGGAGTCTGTATAACATTTTACTTAAAAGAAGGATTTTCCTACTTAAAAATGTTTACAAAATACTATTGTAGTTTATTTGTGTTGTAGAATTTAGGAAAGTAGGAGATGAGAGAGAAAAAGGAGAAAGAGGGAGATTAGTGCAAGAATAGAGTTGCTTTAAATGAACCTTGTTTTTAGTCAAGAGAAAGCCACTAGAGGGTGTTAAACAGGAGAGAATTGTTTTTTCAGAAGATAATCTGGAAGTGGTGTGCAACCTTGAGACAGGGAGAGACCAGGTTAGGTCTTCTTATGGTAAGATTGGAACAAAGTAGAGAAGGTGGGTTCAGGAAATGTTCAGGGAACAGTTCGCCAGACAGCCAGAGGGCCGTCGGCCTACAGGTAACAGGAAGGTGGTGGGGAGCTCTGTGAGCACAGGTCGTCGGCGGGGCTGACAGGTCTGGGATCAGAGTCTAGAGAAATGGGTCACGAGTTTGGTTTTATGTGTAAATTTGAATTGATGTCCAAGAAGAAATTCTTCTTGGTTGATTGGTTGGCTTATCTGTTCCTTTCTTCCTCTGTGATTCTTTATGGAACCCTCAGAGTGTGAAAGCTCTGTCCTGTGAGAGGGAATGTGGAGGAGATGTGGATTTGAGAGTCATTCAGACACAATTGGGAGAAAAGCCTTTTGCAGGTAAATGAACTGGCAGATGGAGAGTGTAGAGGAATATAGAGAGCAGAGGCTCAACTTTGAGGAATACCTGCCATTTGGGGTAGAAATGGAAGAGCCTGATGTGAGAACTGAATTACCAGAAATACTGGAGAGAAGGAGAGAATAGTCTGGAGTCCTGGCACTAAGGAAGAGGTGGCTTTCAGAAGTAAGATGTTCTTGCTACTCTTAGTATAGATGGTGTTTTTAGGAAGTTACGTCTAAGAAAAGTACAGAACAGCAGACAGATTTCCTAGTCTTAATGACAGATGAGGAAATAGAGGCAACAGAAATAGAGTGTCTAGAAGCCTAAGAAGTCAGGAAGACAAGAGATGGAACTGTTAGCTGTAACAGATGCCTGTGCGGAGTGAGGTTAACTTCACGTAGGGTGGGCATGAGCAGTGGGCTCCTAGAGATGCAGGAGGAGCTGGGGATGAGCGAGGAGTGAGACCTGAGGCAATGGGAAGGTCATTTGTGAATGTATATTTATAGTGTGATTATTATATAGTGTGAATCCCCTCCTTTGAGGCTCCCTGAGAACAGGGACTGTCTGTCCTTTCCCCCTACCCCGTGCACTCAGCATTTGGCTCGGTGCCTGGAAGGTTGTAGACAGTCAATAAAATGTGTTGAATGAAGGAACGAGATGTGTAAGGAGTTAAGTGAGGATATTTTTCCGAGACCTGCAGGTTTTATGAGAGATTTTAAGTTGATAAAGAAGTGTTGGAAGGAAGAAAGTGGAGCTGGGGAGGCTCGTGCCTACTGCCCATCTTTCCAGTTAAGGAAGTGGGAGATCACTTACCAGAAGGATCTGGTGCTGTCAGGGCTTGAGGAAAATTGAAGAAAGTGTAGAATAACACCTTCCGGACCTGTACAAGCAAAGGAGTTCACCTACGATAAATACAGAGATTGAAAAGCTGCAGAATGAGTCCAGTTTGACCGCTTACTGAGTGCCTCACATTTGCCAGGAACCATAATTAGTACTTTACACACATCCTCTTAAAACAGTCCTAGGAGATGGGTGTTATCTATTATTTAGGTCTCGCTTACTGATGAGAAAACCGTGCTAGACCATAAATTTATATTGGCTAAGTCAGCACTGTTACATTGCTTTCTCTAGCAATCCTTGTGGCTGGCGAGCAGAAGCAGACAGGGCAGAAGGTAACATTTACGCAGGTTTAGGAACTGGTAACACAGGCATGCTGTCACTAAGTCCTTTCCATGTTCCTTATTTCGTTTAATCTTACAACAACACTGCGAGATAAATACCCTCCGTTTATGGAGAGTTTAATGATTTTTATTCAGGCAGCAGAGGTGGTACTTGAGAAGACCTGAGTTAGAACCCAGGTCTGTTTTATTCCAGACCATGTGCTTTCCCCAGCCCTCTCAGGAGGAACAGACGTGTTGTGTAGAAGGTGGGCATGTCTGACCAGCCGTGTAAACCCAAGAGGGCACAGCTTAGAACAGAGGTTTACAGTTTTGTGTCTAATCACCAGAGCTGCAATCACATACATCATCATTAAAAAGGGGACAATAGTAACACCTACTAAAATGTTGCAGAGAAATAAGAATATGCATGAACTACTGTGTAATATATAAAGTACTAAGCCATTATTAGTAATAATTTTTAAAAATTGATAAGTGGGTTAGTCTATAATCATTCATATGTTTTCTCCATGTATTTGTAAGTTAACTTGTGGACACAAACTTTAGTTTAATTGGTTATGGTTTTGGCTTTTCTTTCAAAGAAAATTTTGTTTTGCTTGAATATTCACATTAGCTATATCCTAGGAAAGTAATTGGAATGTAATAAAAAGTAGTTTCTAGCAAAAGTAGTCTAATCTTTATCACTATTGATCTTGAGTAGCAATTTAAAGGTACCCTTAGCAGTTACCAAGTCTCTAGAATGTATTTTTTAAAGTTTTATTCGATGAAATTTCTGTTATATTCTCTCTTCTCAGTATTTTAATGTATAATAAAGATGTATGCATGTTAAGGGTTTAACTCTTATCTCCATGCTTTCCATTGCATTTGGAATACAAATTCTAGATAACACAGTATAAGAATTAATATTTAAACATTGACTTGAAAGGTTGGACTTGCTTTCATGAATTGTCAAGAGGCTAGCTAGTCAAATGTTCAATTAAATTATGTATTGTGTTAAATCTATCAGAATAAAATGGGTGTTATTATCCTTTCCTCCCAACACTATTCTGGTGAAAAGTAACTTTAGTAATAAACTGCTTTTGCTGTTCTACTCCAAATGCTTCCAATTCTTAAACTATGAAAATGAGATAAAAGGTAGAAGACTTCAACTTTAATCATTCATTTATAACTGTTGTCTTCTCAGTGATACCTTATGGATTATGTTGTATTAAAAATGACATTTTACCCAACATTTTAAAAGGTAGGCTAAATTTTTGTTGTTAATATGTGCAGTGCTCTTAGGAAAAAATGACAATGAGAAGGTACTAATTTAAGGTTTCACAGAGTCTGTTCTGGTAGTAAATTGACTATAGATAAATTGGGTATGTGTAAACTCCAAAATGGGTTAGACTTCAGATGCTAGGGGATTTTTTTCTCCAGAAGTTTTATTAAAGTTAGGAATCTCGAGGGCTCGAAATGTGGAGAAGAATGTACACTCGGCTTTCTTCAACAACCCACTATGTCTTTATCACCCATCGTGTTCCTATAAATCTTTCTTGATTTATTTTTTTCTTGTTTTTGCTTAAAAAAAAATTACTGGGCACCATCTTTCCAGTTAGTTTACTTCTTGGTAAAGTAGGATTTCATTTTATTTTAAAAATAGCCAGATAGCTATATTGCCCCTTTAACAACATGCATTTCTCTTTATAGTGAGAGATTGTGAGTTCCCAGGGTTGTGGGGACCCAGAGGATGTTTGAGCTTTAATGGTGCAGTTGTTGTATGCAGCTCAGTGAGAAGAGTAGGAATCCTAACCAGGTAAGGAACAGAGGGATGTTTACTCAAGGAGAGGTCTGCATGGTCCATGTTTTGGACTGGCAAGAGTGCCATCTTTTAAGGGAAGCACCGGTTTAAGTGAGAATATAGGTTCAGAGAAGAATGAGGCATCGGATGCTCAGGTTAAAAAATCTGAATGGTGAGAGTGATGTTGATGAGGCCTCTAAGAAGTAGATTGCTTTTTGACTTAGGAGCCTTAGGATAATCTTGTCATTTTCTTTTGTACTATCCCAGATCTGCCCAAGCCTACCTGTGTTAAGACTGTTTTATTTTTCCATTTAACAAATATTTATTGTTATTCTGGGACCTACTTGTCCCAGAACCTCTTTTAGATTACCAGAGGTACAGCAGTGAACAAAACAAGACAAAAATATCAACCCTCTGGAGTTTATATTCTGGTGAGGGGAGATACAATAAACAAAGAAGTAAATTATGTATTAGTTGGTGATAAATGCTATGGAGAAAATTTTACAGGGAGAAGACAGGGAATGTAGGGTTTCTTTTTTTGTTTTCTTTGCACTCTGCGGCATGCGAGATCTTAGTTCCCTGACCAGGGATCGAACCCACACCCCCTGCATTGGAAGTGCAGAGTCTTAACCCCGCAGAGAAGTCCCACAAGGAGTAGAGTTTTGAATAGTAGTCAGGGAAGGTTTAAACAAAAGGTGACATTTTACCCACAACTTGAGTTTTGCATAAGAGCTCTGTGTTTGGCCTGGTTATTTAAGTCTTAGTGGGATCTGAATGAGCAAACGTCAGTCCTCACCACTTTACAATGAAGAAAACTTGAGTCAAGGAAAACTGTCCACATTCACCCAGAAATCCAGACCCTGGATCTTAGAGCCTTGGCTGTGGTGATGTGGATCTCTGTGAGCTGAGCTGCAGTGCAGCCAGAGCCAACCAGAAAGTCAGGGCTTGAGGAAAGGCCAGCAGGAGACAATGGGGTGCCCTTAGGGACGGAGGCCTGGGCGAGCCTGGGAGAGGACCGTCACACACCCAGCCTGCAGTAAGCTCAGTGCATCTTGAGTTTCAGCCAGGGAAGCAGTGCCACACCCTTTGTTTTGGAGGGTGATGGTTTAAAAGGAGGTACCAAGCTTCATGATCACTCTGGGACTGATTGGGGCAGACTCTCTTGCCCTCAGCCCTTTGATCCCAGTAACCTAGTAGGATGAGTAAGCAAGACTTCATCACACATAGCCCTGAGGATCCCGTGATTTAGTCAAGGTCCTAAACCTTGAGAGGGAGAAAGGTGATTTTCCTACTAGAATCTCAAAAGAATTGCTGCCTATCTTTTTATCCCCACTGGAAATGTTGCAGGAAAGGGAACCCCTTCCAAGGCCTGAGGTGGGTTCTTGTCTAACACTCAGAAATGAATTGTCTGAGGAGACACACGTGCTGGCAAAGCAAGAGATTATTGGGAAGGGGCACCTGGGCGTAGAGCAGCAGGGTAGGGGAACCCAGGAGAACTACTCTGCCACGTGACTCACAGTCTCAGGTTTTATGGTAATGGGGTTAGTTTCCGGGTTGTCTCTGGCCAGTCATCTTACTTGGCCCATATTTGGTCTGACTCAGGGTCCTTGCTGGTGGCTCGTGCATCTCTCAGCCAAGATGGATTCTGGTGTGAGGGTTTCTGGGAAGTTAGTGATCTCCTCCCTCCTCTTTTTGGCCCCTCCTGAATTCTCCCAGTTACTTTTCCGTGGCAACACCATGTTCTTTATCGGGACATCCTGTTGTGAGACAACTCAGGCAAGTGGTTATCATTGTGCCTGGCCAAGGCGGGTGGTTTCAGTCAGCAGTTCCCTATCAGAAAGATACCCCAAAGAGAAATGATTGTTGTCTACAGGATGGTCTGTGGGTTTGGGGCTAAATTAATTCTTTTAGCTACTGTATCCTTTCATTTTTCTTCACACCTTTGCACCTAAAAAGGCCTTTTATTGCAAACTTTTGTTTCTCTTTTTCCTTTGCATTGAATAAGACTGACTGTCCCTTACAGTTTGCAGCTCTGCAGATAGATTGCAAAATGCCACCCACACCTCTGAATTTTCACACGGAACTCAAAAAAGTACATAGCAGTCGCTAGGCACTGAAGTCCTAGCCCTGCCCCTGGCAGGTTGGCACTATCATCACCATGCAAAGGATCTAGCGTTCTCTCTGCCCAGCTGTCTTTTTCTGCTCCTTCCTTGGGCAGTTTTTAGTGAGAAGGTTTTTGTATAAGTAAAACCTATTTCCCATAGTCTTTCAAAATAAAAGCCACGATGAAAGTTCATCTCAGATACTTTCCTTCTAATATTAAAAGCCTTGCAAATAAATTGTACTTTATCCTAGTAGATTTACTTAGTGCAGTGGAAAACAAAGCACTGGTCAGAAAGAGTAAACATTTACGAAACAACAAACCATCATCATTAGCTGGTAGTGGTGAGTAGTGTTGTTCAGTTAATGCGTGTGTCAAGGTAAAGCCAGATTGGTAAAACTGACATTTCACTAGAAATGTGTGGATTAGACATTTTTATTTGTATAAATATGGTAATTTAGATATAATGACAATACTTTTAAACCCCCTTAAAGATGAGTTATTCTTTCCACTTCGATGTTTTTAGATTTTATCATCACTGTGATGTTTCTTTACTGACAGGGGAGAAAATGTATGTTGATAAATTCTACAATTATGCTTTTATTTCTACCTTCAGTTTTAAACCACTTAAAAATTCCCCTGGAAAATATGTATTTAGAAAAACATAAATATAGGACATGGTCATTTTATCAGCGTATTTGAATATAATATTCGCTAACAAAAATGATTTCATTCAAGGTAATTAAAGAAGCGATCATAAAATATTTCTCTTGCTTTTCCAGGATTTGTCCCGTTCTTTCTGTCTTTACAGGTGGGCATGGTTTCTCTTTTTTCCTAATGTTACCTGTGCTTTGCTTGCCCTTTCCTCTTGCTTCCTGGTGTGCCTAGTGTTAACTCACTGTGAACACCTTGACTCTCCTCCTTGCTTTGAGGTCTGGGTGTCCTAATTCTTTAGTGATAATATTACTACAGAAACACTTTAGCTTGATCCCTGGAATTTCGAGGATGTCATAACACAGCTACTTCCTGTCCCCTCTTCCTGCTTCTTTATCCCTTTCAGAGTGTTGCCTTGGCCGTATATAAATTCAGGCAGATATTTCTGCAGTTTCTAAATTCTTACTGCAGAGACTTAGAGCCAAAATGATTTCCAAAAAGTACCTTCTCTAAGGCATTCTCCATCTCTTACTGTTGTTTTCCAATTTATAGGCCCTTAGGACTAGTACAAAAAAAAAATCTGTCTTAATAATGAGCTCTTTCTGATAAGTCAACTCTTTTAAACATTATTTTAACATAATTTTATGGTGAATATTATCTGCTGCAGTTTTATGTATTTTAATTATTAACTTATTGATTGCACCTTGAGGCCTTTTACACAAAGGACGCAATTTGAATAAGGCTGTGGTAAGCCTTTTAATCTCTGTTTACAACTGTATTATGTTTCATTTCAGCCAGTAATGAGAACTCCTTCTAGTGGAGTCCATGGCACGATGATTTACATGTAAATATTGTTTTAAAAGCTATATTTTTGTTAAATTTAGATGTTCACATTCAAGGTCATTCATAAAACTTTGTGTGATTTTTTAAAAGATAATTTAAATCTGCCTGTAGGATGGATAAGTTTACTGCCTAGAGAAAAGGGAGAGATTGTACTTTCGGATGAGGGAGAGAATTCTGAATAATCAATGGCAGCTAGATGGAATTAATTTCAGTACCACTGGGGATGAATTAGATTTCGTTTAAGCCACTGTTGGTTGGAGCCAAAAAATCATTCCTATTGATCATCTGAGGCCCAGCCCCTGTGTTAGCCTTTTCCTAAATATCTGAGCCAGCAGTGACTACCCCCCTCAATACCCCTTTAAATGTCAACTAGATTTTAAGTGTCTAAGTAGTAGAAACCTTATCTTAAAGTTTTTATCCTCTTCCCACCCTCATGGCAGGGAGAGAAAGCTGTATATGTAGTCTTTCCTCACTGTGTATTCATTAGTTGAAAATGGTCTTAGTAGGTCAAGCTATTAGTTTTCCTCATTACATGTTCCTGGATGTGTTACTTTTTTTTTTCCCCCTCTCCCTTCATATTTGAATTTAGCTGTAGTAATAAAGACCTGCTTTCCATTTAAAAGGTATAATTAATCAGGAACAAGTTATCATTGTTTCAGGGAACCCCTCCAGCCAGATGACTTGCTCTTCTCACTGTTGCTTATAAGGTGGCTTTTCCTTAGACGAGTGGGCCCTGAGTGCCAGAGTGAGTGGCTTGTGGTGTTTTCTCTTTATAAAGAGAAACCAAACCCTAAAGGAGAATATTTGCTGTACTGTTTGTAGGGTTTATCGACAGTGAAGGAAAAAAACAGCTATCAACAAGAGATATAGAGGCATATGAAGTAAAAAAAAAAAAAAGTTATTCTTTTCCTTAGAAATATTTACTATTTTAAATGGCTCTTAGAAAAGTTGACTGATTTAGAGTAAACTTGCTACCCATTGGCATGAATAAGCCATTTGGAGTAATTTGTTAAAATAGCGAATGCTAGCATTTGTTGAGTCCTGCAGTGTGCCTGGCACTTTATGAAAATATTCTTATTTAGTCTTCAGGAATTCATATGAAGTGGGCATTATTATTATCTGAATTTTGCAAAGAGACACTCTGAAGCTTGATGAGTTTCCTAGTAAGTGAAAGGTCCACGGTTTATGGGATCTTTCTGTCTGCTGGATAGGCCATACCACAAACACTAGATCTGCATTGATGGAATTGTCCTCTTCCTTTAGAAAGATGAAAAAGAAAGGCAGAGGAATAGGCATTTCCGAACACCAGGTAGCTTAATTACTGAGCCCTAAATTTAGCAGAGGGGTGAAGAAAATCCCATGATCCTCATTTTTGGAAAGAAGTCTAATTTTTTAGACTAGAAGAGCTTACATATTCATAGTATTTAAACTCTATATATACCAATGCTTTAAGGACTGTGAGGGAAAAAATATGTATAAGACGTGACTCATGGCCTCAAGGAATAGTCTGTACCAGACTGATAGAACTTTTATCTTATTATAATACAACTATTGAATTACCTTCTAATTAGTTATAAGCTTTTTGAGGGGTGGAGACCATGGTTTGTTTTTTTTTCTGGTTTAAATTTGAGTAACATTTATTGGATACTTGGAAATCTTTCACATACCTTAATAAATGAAACACTAGCCTCTCGAACAGAATAGTTCAGCTTGTTTCAAAGGCAGTATGGTCTGATAGGGACAGTGTAGACTTTGGAATCAGACCAGAGCTCAGGCCCCATCTGCTGATTATTAGCTGTGTGACTTTGATAAGTCTCTCCAAACTTAAGTTTTCTTGTCCCTCAAATAAGGATCGTAATGGAATTAAATGATAATACTCTTAGTGAACTGCTTATTACTAGTGTCTAATGTATAGAAGATAATCAATAAAATGTCCTCCCTTTAGTGCTCATTTAATATGAGGTAGGAAGTGATAAGTACAACGTGAGGGCAAGCTCAAGAGTGAGATGTTGCACCCACCCAGGGCACTCAGAGAGGGCTCCGTGGGGAAACTGATACTTGAATTGAACCAACCTTGAAAGGTGATGGGATTTGTACACGTAGCATTGGGACACATGAGTGTTTCATGACTCATGAAATATCTATATAAAGGCTGTTGGTTAAATAATGGAGAATCCTTTACACCATGGTTTGGCTAAAGACACAGATCCACTCCTCCAGTGGATGAGCCTTACACTGAACCTTGTAAAAGCTGAGTGCCTGTTATTAGGTCTCAGTGATGGTATTCTTACTGGATGCGGAGAAGTACCAGGCTGGCTTCACTGCTCTCTGGTGGTCTTAATCCAGGAAGAGAGGTTAGAAAATCTAAGTGAGTGGTTGCTTTATATGTGTGTTTGGATTTTCCTCCAGAATGTCAGGTGTCCAAAGAAAGTTGGCAGTGAGTGCTGAGATGAGATCTGTGCAGAGTTCAGTTTTCTAACGAGCGCCAAAAGGCTAACTTCTAGGTAGTCACTTAAGATACCTTTTAGGCCTTGACGTGATCCACAGGTGGTTTAGATCAGTGTCTCTCAGAATTTTCATGTTTGTCACACATATTTGGATATTTGAATTTGGGAGGCACACGTCAAGGATTTGGGTTGACCCCTTCCTTGGCCTTGCCCATACATCTTACTTGCAGCAAGTTGTGCCTTCCTCAAAATCGTATCTGAGGACCTGCTAGGCTCAGGGTCCCACCTGATTGATGTCACAATAACCATCTTTCTTCAGTTGCAGCAAAGATGAATTTACCCTTTGATTAGAGTTTAAAGAACTGGCTCAGAAGAGTTCATGGGATACTTGATGGGCTCGATCCTGGACAACATAGATGCCATAGACATTCAGCATCTCCAAGGCAGTATTACTCGTTTTCAATAGTTTAGTGCCCTAGGACACAGCATAGTTTTATTTTATTTTTTTAAAATGTATACTGAATCCCTAGATGAACTCATCCCTTTTTTAAGGCTTCTAATGTATCTCTCCAGCCTAGTCTATTGCCTGAGCTCTAGACCCTGATAGCCAAGTGCCTACTTAGGATCTACATTCTAGATCATACAAACTTGATAATATTTAAAGCATCTCAAATTTGAAGTCTCCAAAAGTGAGCCCCTGGTCCACCAGCCTGCCCCAGATCTACTCCTCCTACAGCCTTTTCCATCTCAGATAATGGCAGTTCCATTCTTTAAGTTGCTCAGATCAGAAACCTTGATGTACGGTCTTTGACTCTTTCTGTCGTACCTACCCTCTCAGCAAATCCTTTCGGTTCAGCCTTGAAGTACACCATTTCTTACCACCCCTGCTGCCAAACGCTGGTCCACGCCATCACCATCTCTCACTTGGATTATCTCAGCAGCTTCCTAATTGTTTTTCCAGCTCTTGTCTCAGAAGATTTGATCATTGTCAATAGAGCAGGGGAAGAAGGGCCACTGTTTAGGCCAGTATTTTCTCTAAAAGCAATTTAAAATTCCTTCAAGCCCTTGGACAAAAGTTCTCTGAATACCCCGTAGAGTTTCATGCCCCAGATTTTGAAAGGAGTGATTTTTCCCCCCTGTGTATTGTTGACCATAATATAAGAGTTGCTCAGTATGGCTCCTGTGAATGTCTGACTTGGAATTGACCAGTCTCTTGATTGACTGTTGCCCTATATACCTTAGATATATTACTAATCTTAAAGTAATGTGAATGTTATAAACTACACTCACTACCGAAAGTATACTGAACATAATCTCATATTCTCTTTTAATGATTTAGAATGAACTTAAGGATTTGGACCTGCTGCAGGCTGGTCGTTAGGAACTTCAGTTACCACTGTGCAGTAAAGAAAGTACTGGTTAGGAGAGATTTCCAGTTAAGTGTCAGAAAAAGCAGCTCTCTCTAATATTAAAAATAGTTTATTAAATTTTTCTGGTTATTTTTTTCCTCTGAAATTTGGAACATAAGCTCATCTATGGTATGCTGGTAGTGTATTTTGTTGTGGACTTGCCAGCATTGATGGTTGACTGGTGGATTTTATATATCACTTAAAAAAGGAAAGTTCAGTAATTGACTTGTGCAGGTATTTTATTTGACTTGTATATGCCTTAACTTCTTTATTTTATATTTATTTCCCGGCCATGTAGCCCTGAGGCCCTTTCTGGTTTAGTGGCAAAGTAAAAGCTACTAATGAGAATGTCTTTGGGACATAATTATGTAGATTTAAAGGAGCAATGTTGTTTTAATTATGCCCTTTAGCTAGTGCACTTGCATATTAAACCCATTCATGTCTCAGTATATTTCCCTCTGAAACTTTGCTTTTCTCAGGCCTTAAATTACTAATCAACTCATGGGTGTACCTGAAGGTTATGTAAGCTGAGTTGAAGACTGCCAAAGAATGTGTTTAAACTATTAATCCAAAATATACAGATGTTTATAGTTAGAAAAAATGGCCTGTGGGTGTATAGTGTTCTTTGCTGGATTCATGAAGAGAAATTCCAGCATTGTGTGTGTCTAGGAGTTTCCTCCTTCCTTCCCTCCCTAAATAAAAAACACCCTTTGATTGTAATGAGTGTAAACATGTGATATATTGTTTCCCCTGGATAATTTTATTAAACCCAGTGAACTTGAAGTAACATAATCATAATTTTTCTTTAAGTTAAAAAGTTTTTTTACATCTTTGCTTTTTTGGCTTGTTTACTATCATTATAAGCTTCTAGATTTAGCAGAAAAGTAACTACCTTGAAGATATGAAATGACTTATTCATTTATAGGACAAAAGTATGAAGCTACCTGAACCCTACTTTGTGGGCAGTTATGTTTTTATTTCTGAGAAGCTAAAATAGGGAAAATCCTTGGTAAATCTTAAGGAGAAAAGTTCTAAAAATCTTTTGAGGCTAAATTTCCTCTCAAATAGTGAAATGATAGAATTCAGAACAGGGGTAAGTAAACTTTGTTTATAGGGAGAGATAGTGAATATTTTTGGCTTTGTGGACCATGTTCGTTGCACTTATTCTGATGTTTGCAGCCTGCAAGCACCCACAAACAATATCTGAACAAATGGATAAGATGATGTCATTATGACAAAAACAGGCAGTTGTCTGGATCTGGCCTGTGGGCCAGATATAGTTTCAGACTCCTGATTTAGAACATGGATTCTTTAAGTTTTCTCTTTATTCAGTTTTCAAACTGTCATTCATCAAATACCTGATACGTGTTTTAGCTACTTTTATATACTTTTAATCAATGATTATCACAGTAACTTAAGAAACAGGTGGAGAAAATACTTCTTAAAATTTTTACATTATGAAAAATTTCAAACATGTACAAACACAAATCCACATATGCTAGTTTGCAACCAGTGACTCTGGGACCAGGAGGTAGAGAGGAGGCTGTGGCCAGAGCTGGATTGGGTCTGGCCTGGTTCAAACTCCGCTCCAACCTGACAGGGAATACCAGCCGGTTTGGGGTCTCTGCCTGTGCCTCTAAGTCCCAGTGGGACTTTTCCCCCCAAGGTTACTAATTAAAGATAAAATTTTTAAATAAATAATTTCTTGATGTGTCTTGAAAAAGATATGTCAAACAATTATTAGTTTTTGTTTATTTCATTTATTTATCGCTTTTTATTCTTTATATTTTCTCTGAAGTGTTTTAAGGCAAGTTTTAGACTATGTCATGTGATGCCTACATAGTACTTTAATATGTAGAAAACATTTTCTTACATAATTGTCATACCATTATCTTACCACTTGGAAAAAATAACAATAATGTTTTGGTAACATCTGATATCTAGGCCATGTTGAAATTTCCCCGATTGCCTAAAAATATACATATATATTTAACATCTTATTTCTTTGAACTAGGATCTACATATGTTACATTTGGCTGTTGTCCCATAAATCTCTTTTAGTGATCTGTTACTTACCTCCCCCTTTTTTTCTCTTTTTGCTTGTTTTATCAGGCTATAACTTACTGAAAAAATGAAGCAGTTATATAGAATTTCACATTCTGGATTTATTTGTTTGCTTCCTGTGGTATCATTTAATTTGTTATTATTTCTCCAGTAAATTGAGTCAGCTGTAAAGACTTTTCTAAATTCAGATTCAACCTTTTTGGCAAGAATCCTTCGTAAGAGGTACTTTGTTTTTCGTATTGTGTCCCATTAGGAGGCACATTGATAGCCTGAACCTTCCACTGTAAAGTTCCCCTTAACTTTTCATCTAATGGTTTTATCCATTGAATATCCATTGATTTCCCAAATCAGTTATCTTACTTTCATTTCTACATTAATTAGCTAGAATTCTTTAAAGAATGTTCCCACACTATCTTGGTATTTATTTCATAAGGAAGGCAGTATTTTTGAACCTCAGTTTCAAGTTTGGCATTGAATCTCAAAAAGGTTAAATGAACTGCCTCAGGTCACTAACCTACTAACCTAAGTAGCTCAGAATCAAACTGAAGTTTTTGATAGCCGTTCTGGTTGCCTCAGATACACATGAGTGGGAACCAGTGGACCAACGTTGTACAAGTTCTTCTTGGTTCAGAAGTTAGAGTGAGAAATAGAGTGATTTGGGATAATTTCTCTTTACTCTCTCTGTCCTCCCCTCCGCCCCAAATAAATTCATAAAAGAGTAGGTAGTTTTATCTGATAAACTGCAGAGATAGTTTTCCAGAGCAGTCGAGTGCTTGGAAATCAAATTACTTGGATTCCTATTCCTGCTCTACCTTTTAGCAGCTGTAATCTGACTTTTGGCAGCTTACCCTTTCCAGGCTCAGTTTCCTTGTCTGTAAATGAGGATCCTAACAGTATCTGCCTTAAAGGGTTGCTGTAAGGATTAAATGAAGTTGATACAAGGAAAGGGCTTAGAGCAGTGGCTTGCATATAATAAGCACTCAGTACCGTTTAGCTTCTCAGAAATAAAACTGTCCCACAGTTAACATTTTTAATTCTGCTGGCCATCCAAACCAAACATTCGAAAAATGTAGTAATCGTTAGGTAAATAAAATGATGTTGTGCTGTTGATGCTTAAAAGTGATGGTAGGTGAGAATTGAGGTGGTCTTATTTTGCAGACCTAAGAATAGCATGAACCTGAGGAGTGGCAACTGTGGCTGCCCCATTTCTATGATAGCTGTAATTGTAGAGAATCATGGTTTTACAGCTTTAGTTACACACATAGGATTATTAAATTAATTTGTGGATAGTGATTGAAGAGATGTATGTTATCTGCATGTTCTGCATTTTAGACATTTTATTTTTAATTAATTTACTTATTTTAATAAATTTATTTATTTATTTATTTTTGACTGCATTGGGTCTTCATTGCTGCACGCAGGCTTTCTCTAGTCACAGCGAGCGGGGGCTACTCTTCACTGCAGTGCACGGTCTTCTTATTGCAGTGGCTTCTCGTTGAGGAGCATGGGCTCTAGGCACGCGGGCTTCAGTAGTTGTGGCACGCGGGCTTCAGTAGTTGTGGCACGCGGGCTCAGTAGTTGTGGCTCATGGACTCTAGAGCACAGGCTCAGTAGTTGTGGCACACAGGCTTAGTTGCTCCGTGGCATGTGGGATCTTCCCGGACCAGGGCTCGAACCCGTGCCCCCTGCATTGGCAGGAGGATTCTTAACCACTGCACCACCAGGGACGTCCCCTAGATATTTTATGATTGAATTTCTCAATGTGAAGAATATTTCTTTTTGGAGTCTAAAGCTTTTCTCTGAGCACAGTAGGAAAAGGTGTCATGTCATATTTTCAACAGAATTAAAATATTGTACAGCATGTAGAAAAAGCAAAATGCACTCTGCCCCTCACCTTTCAATTACCTACATTTCTACTTGCTAGAGTTATAGATAGTATCACTATATTTAAGTTGTGTTTATAATCATGTCTTAGTTGTATTGGGAGTATTTTTAAAGACCAATTTTAAAAGATTCTTTTGGCAGAGTATTGTAAACCATTTTATAAAGCAACGGAAATCATAATTCTATATTTCAAGATGTAGTACAGTGAAATCTGCTTTAACTTTATCATTTTGTATTATTTTCTTATGGTTGACATTTTAAGACTGGACTGAAGGTATGTGTGTGCATTTGATTTGATCGTAGACTATTCTTGTTTGTTCACAGCCATTTCTTCTCTGATTTGTTGTACAATATTATGAAAGGTTTCTCCCTGTTTGTTTCTTGAGTTGTCAAGTACCTTTTGAGCCATATTCAAAAGGACAGTTATGCTGTAGATATGTGTTTTACCTCATTTAAAATTTTTCTGAGTATTTGAAAGTGCGTTCTGTTTGGCCATGTGAATCAGAATTGGTGCAGTGGTCCAATTTTCTAGATGTATAGTAGGCAGATTTCTTTGTCCATGACCAATAATGTGATTTGTTATGGTGTGACCCAAATGCAGTGAGTAGCTTGGTTTGGTTACTGTAAAGTTCCAGCTGTTTTTATCAGTCTCCCCTCATTATGTGAGATTGCATCACCCAGCCTGAAGTAGGAAGAGGCAGCATGCACAGAGCTGCAGGTTTGCAGGCCTGTGTTAACATTTCCATGAAAGAAAACACTAGTTATTCCCTAAGCCAGCTTTTCAGTATTATTTGTTTACTACATGCCCCAGAATTTCTGTTTTTGGGAATGGAATGCCATTATAGAAAGTTCTGATTGAATAGAATACCATTAGGCACAGTAATCATAGCTTTTTAATTTTAACAGTTTTGATTTTCAAATAAAGGAAAATGTATATAAATTTCTATTCTTACAGAGCTATTAAGGGAATAATAAAAACGATCAGCAAGTATGTGAGTAAATGTGCAGATCAGTGAGCTCTCAGTCTCCAAGGGGCTGCGCCAGCCCAGGGCTTCTGATGCAGACACATCTCTCTTCAATTTCTGGCAGGGCCAGAGTGTCCAAAGGAACACTGGATCTGAGGGCTAAAGGTCAAAGAACAGCCCCTGGCCTCTGCCTACGGAGCTCTGCACCTCTACTTTCTCTTCTACAAAAAGAAGGAAATAATACGTGCTTTTTTTCTGTGAGGATCAAAGGTTAATAAGTAAGTTTCTTGAAGTGAGGATTCTCAAGTACAGATTGTTAGAGCATCGGAGGTGGGCTGTACCGGTTGTGAAGGAGGGTGATGATGCTTGTCTGGGTCTGTTAAGATTTGACTTGGTTGATTTTATGATCTTGGTCAAGAGGAGCAGCCTTCCCCGAGGCCTGTCCTGTGCCCTCATCTCTGTGTGGGGACAGCAATCCCTAGTTTGCGTTGGTTCTGGTGAGGAGCAGTGTTAGTGTCCGCCAGGTGCCCAGCACGTGGCCAGGCACACGTAGGTGCTCTGTGCGAGGTCACTGCTGTTGTCCGTTTGCTTTAAAAGATCGTCATTTCAAAAAAAAAAAAAAAAAAAAAAGATCGTCATTTCGTGCGTATTACTGTGAAAGGAACTAAATCCTTTTGGTAGAAGGAGGAAGTTGTAAATATTAACTAGCATGTGCCATTTGCGGAGAGTGTCAGTTTCTAGTAATTTCATTTTTTAAGTTAATAATATTAATTAAAAGTCAGTGTTGGAAAATTAAGTGAACAATATTGACTTTTCTTGAAAGCAAAACATTGATAATGAAAATAAGTAAGGAAGTTCGAAGCTTCCATTTCATTTATACTTAAGATCTTTCCTTTCATATACTGTGTTCATTACTTAGGCATTTAAAAAAATTAGAATTTGAACATAAAGTTGTGGAAGTAAAAATATAATTAAATGAGAAATACTTGTATGTTAAAGTTCAGTTTCTGCTTGTGAATTCTAAAGTGAATTCATAGCCTCCCGCTTTCCTTTCATTCCCACTCTTGGCTTTGGTTAGCTCTGTGAGCTATCCTTGCCCATTGTTTTCTCGTGGACGTGGACATGAATGGCGTGTGCACAGGAAACCACCTTTTTAATTCATTAATTCATCATGGCAGCTGCCCAGCCTTGGCAGCATCTTTAAGAAAGGTAATAGAAACGCTTGTCTAGGAAAATGCGAGGAACCGAAGTTAACTCATATGAAGGATAAGCCTTTTAAAATTCTGTTTTATGTAGGTTTATAGTACAAGCCAGATGCCTTTCTTTTAGCTTTTTGGTTTCATACCTTATCAGTATTGTGGAGTGGAAAATGATTTCTTACCATTTCTTTTGTGATCATTTAACAAATGTCTTCAATTTCCTTCTAGAATCCATGAACGTGATTGTGTTTTCCCACTCACTGTCAGTAATCTTGTCCATCACAATTCTCAGATTATAATGTGAGGACTTTCTCTTGGTACCTATAAACAGCATTGTTTAACATTCAGATAATTTTTCTGATTGTAAGTGTTGTAAAATACTTGGGTATTTAACATTGAAAGGATTAATTGCGTTCTGGGGATTTTAATGAAAAGGTATTAAGTGGCTTTCCAGGATGTCCTAGATAAACTAAGGATTCTTGTCAGCCTTTTGTCTATAAAACTGAAGTTTAGTTAGGCGGAAAATAAACCATGCCATTCAACATATTTTCTATAATTGACTTAATTTCATGATTGGAAGTAAAGCATTGGGATTTTTGTTCAAAAAATAAAATATCTTGTCCTACATGATGATAAGGAGCTAGGGATGCCACTATGACCATTTCATATTCTGTGATTTACAGCAGCCACTTGCTATATGCTCAAAATGTCAAATCTCATGACAGTTTTTGAAGAATGTTGTAAAAATGTTGTGTTTCTGTTAGTAAAGTTGATTTAACTTTTTATTTACATAAAGTAGATCTAATCTTATAACTAAACAAAACTTTTGGTATAGTTATTCATGCTATGTCGGATGTATGAACAGTATGATCTAAAAGAATAATTGACTGTGATGTCTACTTTTCAATCTAGGAAAATAGGAGGAATAATTGTACTTTGATAATATTGTTATATGCTGGTTAATTTTTTTAATTGAAATATAGTGATGTACAATATTATTTAAGCTACAGGTGTACAACATAATGATTTACAATTTTTAAAGGTTATAGTCCATTTATAGTTATAAAATATTGGCTGTATTCCCTGTGTTGTACAGTATATCCTTGTAGCGTATTTGTTTCATACATAATAGTTTGTACCTCTTAATCCCCTACCCCTATCTTGCCCTCCCCCTTCCCTCTCCCCACTGGTAACCCACTAGTTTGTTCTCTATATCTGTGAGTCTTTTTCTTTTATTCACTAGTTTGTTTTATGTTTTAGATTCCACATATATGTGATTATCATATGTACTTGTTACATTTTATATTTCAGATTTGAAACACATTAATTTGATTAAAGAAAAAACTTTCAGAGCAAGTGCTTTAGAGTTAGTCAGACCTGAATTTACATCTGAGTTCCACTACTGACTAGCTGTGCAGGCTTTGTGAAGTAGGTTGCTTTATTTCTCTAAACCTCAGTCCCTTATCTATAAAATGGGACTGAAGCCTTTTTCTAAGTGTTGTTGGGACTCAGGCAAAATAAAATATGTAAAAAAGTACCTAGAATGGTGCAAGCACTCAATAAAGGATGGCTGTTACTGTGGTTAGAAAATAACTTTTCTTTGCCAGAAAGTAGAACACAAATGTTGGAATATGAATTCAAGATTATTGTTGAATTTGAGCTTTGGACACTGTTTCACAAGTGATGAGAAGATACAGTTCACACTGGTTGTCAGTTTTTAGTGAGAGACCTCAAAGTGCATAAAGTTTCTTAATCTTCAGGTTGTAAAGCTGAAGAGCATTTTTTTAATTGAAACTACCATCAAACTGGCATCATTTCTATAATTTTTTTGCCCCCAAGATATTCACATTGACAATTTATGCATAGAATTTCATTGGAAAAGAAAATCTATTTGATCTACATAATGATAAAACAATAAAGAATGCCAGTGTTCCTCTAGTCGCTTGTATTGAGGTATCAAAAACCCAAATCAAGGGGCTTCCCTGGTGGCGCAGTGGTTGAGAGTCCGCCTGCCGATGCAGGGGACACGGGTTCATGCCCCAGTACGGGAGGATCCCACACGCCGTGGAGCGGCTGGGTTCATGAGCCATGGCCTCTGAGCCTGCGCGTCCGGAGCCTGTGCTCTGCAATGGGAGAGGCCACAACAGTGAGAGGCCCGCGTACCATAAAAAGAAACAAACAAACAAACAAACAAACAAAAAAAAAAAAAAACCATATCAAAAATACATGAAAAGCATTTTCTTATTTTTTTTAAACTTTAAGTTTACTTCCCTTTAGCGAATACCTGTCATCTCTGTCAGAAGATTTTGCACAAACTTAGAATTTTATTGCGTTATTGAGTTTTAAAACTCAACATTGGAAATGACATATTTTCTTTAAATTATTATAAAGCAAGTGTTCCTGTGTATCAGTTAGGTGATGAATAAGAGCTATGGATTTTTCTTCCCCCTATGATCTTTCTACACTGACTCTTATTAGAGCAAACAGCAGTGAATACATTCTTTTCGTAAGTATGAAATACAACGAAAGTGAGGCTCACAAAACCAAAACTTGTTTGTGAGCTACCTGGCAGATTGGCAAATTACAGTTGTTATTAACCAGGTTCGTAGTTTCCAAAGACTTAAAATCATAACCTACCTCCTAAGGGGATGAGTGGGAATGCACAATGCAGGTCACCTCCTTGAGTTACCAGAACAGCGCCCTCCTGACTTCCTGTGTTGTCTGTGTGTGCGACCTCCAGCCACCCCTGGTCCTGCTGTGAGTGTTAAATTCTTAACATCTGTCTCACTCTGTATTTGTTGAAATGTTTCTCTATGTTTGTCTTATTATGAATATTTTGCATCTCTAACTAGAATTTTAAAACCCTTGATTTTCTTTTAAACTATGCCTTTATTTTCTGCCTTCTTTCTCCAGTGTCCAGCATAGCACTCTGCAGTCTTATTTCTTTAAGGAAAAACGTTTAATTAATGAACAAGATGCTGTCAGTGTAGTATAGTAAAAAGAGAAGAAAAGACAGATTAAAGCTTCTTTTTATTTTGCTTTTTTCAATCCCCAGTTGAATGGCCTGGTGTTGAGCAGCAGCCAAAACCATGGAGTTTGAGATTACTTGTTTCAATATTGAATGAAGGCTCAGCTGAGAGAGAAGAGATGGGTTTTAGTGCATTTTCTTTCCCTTAGTGGAATTCAGGTGACTTTCCTTTGTACATTGTGTCACCACAATTTAGGAGCTAAACAGCTGTGCTTGTTGGTCAGGTGGCTTGATTCTGCAGCTTTTTGGGGCATGATGTTTTCATAATAGAAGGGAAGGGTAGATAATCATCCTCTGAGCCTTTAAGGAATTCAGACAGTTCATTACACACTTACATGCTATTTTATGTGCATACCTATGGAATTTAATTTGGAATTTCTGAAGACCCTCAATATCAAGGGTAGTGGGCATAAGGTAGAGAGATTTAAAGAAATAGAAGTCCCTGCCATCACAATTCACTGTTTGGATTGGATGTTATACAGCTGAGGAAGAGAAACCCAAACCACATGACGAGTACATTCATTGCCCTAACACAGGGCAGCAAGTGTTGTGAAATGTGGATCATTTAGTATTAGAAGACAAAACACGTTCTTCAGCGTTTATAGAAATCAGCTGATGCTGCAGCTGCTTGGTGAAAAGGTTCTCATGATCTGCTACTATTTAAGTTTCGAAAGTGATACTGTGCTTTTATTTCTTTAGAAACAAATTAAGTGCACCCGCTTGATTTGGGGATTATTCCTTTCAACAAATTACTCCTTAAAGCCACACATCAAAATATTATTATTCCTGTAATTTTACATGTGTTGTGCTTCTCATTACTGTTCTGCTCATTTGTGTGCTGTATAGAATACCAGAGGCAGCTTTCAGATTAAAAAAAAAATTAATCTACATAGTAAATAGCCAGTAGACTTGGGCTTCTAAACATTGTCATGTCAGAGTATCATGCTGAGATTTTCACAGCTATCCACAGCTTTATTTTTTGTTATTACCTTGTCATGTAGATCATCAAGTTTGAATTAATGTTTACCAGGAGTTCTTATTTCTGGAACTGCTTTTCTTTGTAAAACAGAAATGGAAAATGATAATTTCTAGTAAGTGCTGAATTTATGATATGAGAAACTGAAAAAGATAGCTACTCAAGAAATTCTTTGTAGCAATATGGTAATTTAAGGCATTATTCATATATATATATTAAAGGTCATATTTGTGTGTGTGTGTGTAAGAGAGGTGTTTCACATGATAATCTACATCTACCTAGGTAACTATGCAGGCAAGATTATAAGCGATGGGATTTTTTTTTCAGAAGTTTCTAAATGTGACATAGCATAGAAACAGTTAAAGGGGGAGAATCCCTTAATGTCATTAACTACTTTAGGAGCATAACTATACATATCTAGTATTTCTATATAGTTGGTGATAGAGGCAGGTTGTAATGAATTGAGCACAGAAGTGAATTTGGGGACTTTGAGCTTATTTCTCTACTCTTTTGCTATGGTTTGGAGAAATAATCCATCTGTCACTCAGTTATTTTCCTATAAAATGGTGATTATAGTACTCAAGTCAAGTGCTTGTATAATTTACAAGTGGCTGTCTTTAACTTTCTAGTAATTACTTACAGGAAATATCAGGAAAAGGTAATTACTGGCATCATCACCACTAACAATAAATGTTTCTTTAGTGCCTATAATGCACTAGGCGTGAACAGGGAGCCCGAGACCCCAGAGGTCTTTGAGGAACAAGGACCACCCTCGGCACCTCCACTCTGCTGCTGCCATTCTTTTTCTAGCTCATGCCCAGAAGACAGATGGAAATGAAAAATTATAGTTTATCATCTGTTTGATAAGTATTAGATGGAACCATATTAAGTTGCCATTTACATAGAACAAACATATGTAATGTCATAGCAATTGCATTTGGTCCCACTTAGTATTTACAGGGCCTCTGGCATTTGCCAGGTGTTGTGGGAGCTGAAGGCACGGAAGTTAGCAAAGTGACACCATTCCTGCCTTCATGGAGTTGACATTCTAATGGGTTCTCCAGCCAGACCTATCTTTATCTAGGATATCTAACTGCCTTCACTACGCCTCCACTCAGATGCCAAATAGGTGAATAAACAGTACACCTAGATATTATGTGGTCTGCCCTGTAGATAGAAATCACAGCCAGAAGGATCATGGATCTGTGACCTAGCTCAAGATTCTCTCTCTCTCTCTCTTTCTCTGTTAAGATAATAGAGCCAATAAATAAGACAGTAATTTCTATAGCACCAAATGGTGATTTTTATGTGTTGAATTTTGAAATGTACCCAGTCATGAGAATGGAGCCTGGTAGGCCGCTAAACACAACTGTAATGTGTTTGCTCTAATACATTGGGCCAGGCTGTTCTGTGTCCCTCACTCCACATGGTGAGTGGCTGAGACGTGTTAGGATTCAGTGAACGTGCTCCTGATCGGGATCAACAGAGCTAGGTTGTGGTTTCAGGTTTGCAGTTGGGGAACTCAGATATCCATCAGGAAATGCAATACGTTAACTGTTCTTACATACTTCAGTGATGTGGTGAAAATAAATGACATAATAATCACTGAGTGGTTTGAAAATTCACTGTTTAAAAGAGGTGAGAATTACATATAAAATATGGATAATAGCCATTTTCATATTCATAGTTTAATGTAATCTGTGTGCCTTTTGATTTTGTTTTGTTTTTCTTGATTAAGCTACTACAGACTTAAAATCTTGTTTTGAACAAAACCCAAAACACTTTGTGTTGCACTGTATCAAACTACCTGATTTCATCTTTGCCCAGCTGTTCAGTTGACCATGTCCATTGTAATATATCATTCATAGGTTCATTTTCAAATTAAATTCCTGCAAATGAATAGATGAGATTTGTTGGGCTGTTTAAAGCATCTTCTAACATTTAAAAATACGTGCTTTAAAATTTTTTAAGTTGATGGAATTGGGGAAAAAATGCATCTTCCTGGTTTGTCTTGTTGTCTTTCCTGTTAACATGTCCCAGCAGGGCAAAATAAATAGTCTCTTAATGAGATGTCACATCAAAGTTAGAGGCAAACATGACCTGAAGCCATACAGCAGATTTACATAGTCTTGCCTTGACAGAGCTGTCTTCCCGCATTGCTGAGGACGCCATCCAGCAGTAATTCAGTTTAGTTACATTTGGTTCTGAGAAAGCAGCCACTTTGTTTTGAGACTTTAATTCTGATTCTTAGTCATAATTCACAAGATGAAGTAACTTATCATTACTGTGGTGCCTGTAACATATCAATAAAAGGGGGAAAAGGGAAGTTTTTCCTCCATCGTGAATATTTAATTATTTCTCTGATATTTCCCTGGAGTTTAATATCCTTCTTCTTTGTATTAAATAATACTTTTATGGTTATATATGTAAATGGTATAATGTTGCCAGGGGAAAAAACCCACTGAAATAAGTATGAAAATTCACTTGAGTTTTCCATGCTAGATACCTGTGAACTAGTTAAGAAAACACCTGTGCCTGTTAAAGTTGAACGACCCTTATAACCAACCACCCTTTGTTATACTTCATGTTGGGAAGCATAACGGTGTAATGTAGTTTGTGGAGTTCTGCAAGACTTGCTAGGTGTTACAGGAGATTAAAATGGCTTTAATTAAATAGACATTTGCCTTTTAGTATTATGGTAGAAACCCATTTTTTCTCCCTAATGCCACATATTTTTAAGCAAATTGAAAATTGACACTAAATTCTAAAAATAGTTTCTGCTATTTTTAGCACTGTTGACATTTAAAAATTTTAATCTAGTTTCAGAGGAGATGACCTATGTTTCCTGGGTAAACGAGAGCATTTCCATGTGTTTATCATAACATGATGGAAAGTACATGGACACTGAGCAACTCATAAAGTGGCTTCAGTCCTGACACAACGTTTTACTATGTGCGTTTGAACATTTCACTTAATAGTTCCAAATCTCAATTTTCCAGGCTGTAAAATAGAGATAATCACACTAATTTTGCAGAATTGTTAGGAGAATCAAATGAGATAATCAATGTTATGCCTAGTCCATTGCCTGGTATATAAACTTTATTTTGAAAAAAATTTAGATATACAAACAAATTGCAAAAATGGTACCAAGAGTTCCATGTGCCACCCAGCTTCCCCTGGAAATAACATCTTACATAACTGTTATACAGTTATCAAATCCAACAAGTTAACGTTGGTTAATTGGAGATTAATCAGAGAGCTAAACTCTGTTAGCTGGAGATTTTGTTCAGATGTCACCAGTTTTCTCACTAACGTCTATTTGCTGTTCGAGGTCCCACCCAGGATCATACCTGGGACAGTTTCTGTCTTTCCTGGTCTTTCACAACCTTGATGTTTTTGCAGGGAAGTGGGCAGTTTTTTGGTAAGTTTATCTCTCATTTTGGGTTTGTTTACTGTATCTCTCACTTTGGGTTTATTTATGTTTAGATTGAAATTATCCATTGTTGGCAAGAATCCCACAGGAGTGATGCTTCCTCCTGATTGCAACGTATCAGGGGCATGTGATATCAACATAATTTATTACTGGTGGTATTAACCTTGATCACTTGGGTCAGGTGCTATCTGCTGGGCTTCTCCACTGTAGTTACTATTTGCTTCTCAAACTGTCTTGGGGGAGATATTGTAGACCATGTAAATATCCTGTTTCCCCACTAATTTTAGCATCACTTGGTGGATCTTGCCAGCAGCTATTATTAGTATGATGTTCTAAGTGTTATTTTCTTTTTCCCTGTCCTTCTACACTTATCAGTTTGAATACTTCTGTAAGGAAAAGCTGTGTCTTCTTCCCCTGTTTATTTAGTCAGTTGTTTATATCAGTACATGTCCATTACTCTGTGAATTATACATTGCACTTTGCTGGCTGCAGTTCATTACTATTGGTGTTCACTTTTTTGCTCACATTGTTCCAGCTCTGGCTATCAGGCGCTCTCCCAGGTTGGTCCTGGTGCCCCTCCGCAGGCCCCATGCTCTCTGAGCTCATCCTCTCTGGCACCACAAGATGCTTTGGGCTCCTGTTGTGTTTTCCCTGCCTTGGTCCTAGAATCAACCAGTTCTCCAAAATGCCTTGTTGGTAGGCTGGCTGTAAGCAGCAGCAGAAGTGAGAGGCTCCTCAGGGGAATGAAATGAAAACCCTGTAGTCCAAGGCAACTTTGTGGATCAGGCTCTGTGGGCTGAATCCTGGAGAAGGAAAAGTCCAAGCTAGAAGAAATATTCACGGTCACTCAGAGCTGGAGACCCAGATGCAACTCTCCGACAGATGATGTTAATATCTCCATTTTCAAGGAGAGGCTCTAAGAAGTTAAGTAACCTGTCAGCTGTCATAAAGCCACTGTGTGGCAGACTCAGGAGATCCACTTGGTACAAGTGCAAAAGAAGCCACAGATGGAAGCACACAGGTGAATGCCCACTGATCATACAGCTGTTTCTTTGTTGATCAGAAGAAGTGAGCTTCAAGGATTTTCTTTTTGTGTGTCTACGCCAAGCCTGGGACAGACTGTGTGGATGAAAGGCTCTTGGTGCTGCAGCCAGGAGTCAGTGCTGTGCCTCTGAGGTGGGAGAGCCAACTTCAGGACACTAGTCCACAAGAGACCTCCCAGCTCCACATAATATCAAAAGGCGAAAATCTCCCAGAGATCTCCATCTCAACACCAGCACCCAGCTTCACTCAACGACCAAAAAGCTACAGTGCTGGGCACCCTATGCCAAACAACTAACAAGACAGGAACACAACCCCACCCATTAGCAGAGAGGCTGCCTAAAATCATAAGTCCATAGACACCCCAAAACACACCACCAGATGTGGACCTGCTCAACAGAAAGACAAGACCCAACCTCATCCACCAGAACACAAGCACTAGTCCCCTCCACCAGGAAGCCTACACAACCCACTGAACCAACTTTAGCAACTGGGGACAGACACCAAAAACAACGGGAACTACGAACCTGCAGCCTGCAAAAAGGAGACCCCAGACACAGTAAGATAAGCAAAATGAGAAGACAGAAAAACACACAGCAGATGAAGGAGCAAGATAAAAACCCACCAGACCTAACAAATGAAGAGGAAATAGGCAGTCTACCTGAAAAAGAATTCAGAATAATGATAGTAAAAATGATCCAAAATCTTGGAAATAGAATAGACAAAACACAAGAAACATTTAACAAGGACCTAGAAGAACTAAAAATGAAACAAGCAATGATGAACAACACAATAAATGAAATTAAACATACTCCAGATGGGATCAATAGCAGAATAACTGAGGCAGAAGAACGGATAAGTGACCTGGAAGATAAAATAGTGGAAATAACTACTGCAGAGCAGAATAAAGAAAAAAGAATGAAAAGAACTGAGGACAGTCTCAGAGACCTCTGGGACAACATTAAACGCACCAACATTTGAATTATAGGGGTTCCAGAAGAAGAAGAGAAAAAGAGGGACTGAGAAAATATTTGAAGAGATTATAGTTGAAAACTTCCCTAATATGGGAAAGGAAATAGTTAATCAAGTCCAGGAAGCACAGAGAGTCCCATACAGGATAAATCCAAGGAGAAATACGCCAAGACACATATTAATCAACCTGTCAAAAATTAAATACAAAGAAAACATATTAAAAGCAGCAAGGGAAAAACAACAAATAACACACAAGGGAATCCCCATGACGTTAACAGCTGATCTTTCAGCAGAAACTCTGCAAGCCAGAAGGGACTGGCAGGGCATATTTAAAGTGATGTAGGAGAAAAACCTGCAACCAAGATTACTCGACCCAGCAAGGATCTCATTCAGATTTGATGGAGAAATTAAAACCTTTACAGACAAGCAAAAGCTGAGAGAGTTCAGCACCACCAAACCAGCTTTACAACAAATGCTAAAGGAACTTCTCTAGGCAATAAACACAAGAGAAGGAAAAGACCTACAATAACGAACCCAAAACAATTAAGAAAATGGGAATAGGAATATACATATGGATAATTACCTTAAATGTAAATGGACTAAATGCTCCCACCAAAAGACATAGATTGGCTGAATGGATACAAAAACAAGACCCATATATATGCTGTTTACAAGAGACCCACTTCAGACCTAGAGACACATACAGACTGAAAGTGAGGGGATGGAAAAAGATATTCCATGCAAATGGAAACCAAAAGAAAGGTGGAGTAGCAATTCTCATATCAGACAAAATAGACTTTAAAATAAAGACTATTAGAAGAAACAAAAAAGGACACTACATAATGATCAAGGGATCAATCCAAGAAGAAGAAATAACAATTGTAAATATTTATGCACCCAACATAGGAGCACCTCAATACATAAGGCAAATACTAACAGCCATAAAAGGGGAAATGGACAGTAACACATTCACAGTAGGGAACTTTAACACTCCACTTTCACCCATGGACAGATCATCCAAAATGAAAATCAATAAGGAAACACAAGCTTTAAATGATACATTAAACAAGATGGACTTAATTGATATTTATAGGACACTCCATCCAAAAACAACAGAATACACATTTTTCTCAAGTGCTCATGGAACATTCTCCAGGATACATCATATCTTCGGTCACAAATAAAGCCTTGGTAAAATTAAGAAAATTGAATTTGTATCAAGTATGTTTTCCGACCACAACGCTGAGAGCTAGATATCAATTACAGGAAAAGATCTGTAAAAAATACAAACACATGGAGGCTAAACAATACACTACTTAATAACGAAGTGATCACTGAAGAAATCAAACAGGAAATAAAAAAATACCTAGAAAAAAGTGACAGTGGAGACACAAAGACCCAAAACCTATGGGATTCAGCAAAAGCAGTTCTAAGAGGGAAATTTATAGCAATACAAGCCTACCTCAAGAAACAGGAAACATTTCGAATAAGCAACCTAACCTTGCACCTCAAGCAATTAGAGAAAAAAGAACAAAAACACCCGAAAGTTAGCAGAAGGAAAGAAATCATAAAAATCAGATCAGAAATAAATGAAAAAGAAATGAAGGAAACGATAGCAAAGATCAGTAAAACTAAAAGCTGGTTCTTTGAGAAGATAAACAAAATTGATAAACCATTAGCCAGCCTCATCAAGAAAAAAAGGGAGAAGACTCAAATCAATAGAATTAGAAATGAAAACGGAGAAGTAACAACTGACACTGCAAAAATACAGTAGATCATGAGAGATTACTACAAGCAACTCTATGCCAATAAAATGGACAACATGGAAGATATGGACAAATTCTTAGAAATGCACAGCCTGCCAAGACTGAATCAGGAAGAAATAGAAAATATGAACAGACCAATCACAAGCACTGAAATTGAAACTGTGATTAAAAATCTTCTAACAAACAAAAGCCCAGACCGGATGGCTTCACAGGTGAGTTCTATCAAACATTTAGAGAAGAGCTAACACCTATCCTCCTCAAACTCTTCAAAAATATAGCAGAGGGAGGAACACTCCCAAACTCCTTCTACGAGGCCACCATCACCTTGATACCAAAACCAGACAAGGATGTCACAAAGAAAGAAAACTACAGGCCAATATCACTGATGAACATAGATGCAAAAATCCTCAACAAAATACTAGCAAACAGAATCCAACAGCACATTAAAAGGATCATACACCATGATCAAGTGGGCTTTATTCTAGGAATGCAAGGATTCTTCAATTTACGCAAATCAATCAACGTGATACACCATATTAACAAATTGAAGGAGAAAAATCATATGATCATCTCAATAGATGCAGAGAAAGCTTTCGACAAAATTCAGCACCCATTTATGATAAAAACCCTGCAGAAAGTAGACATAGAGGGAACTTTCCTCAACATAATAAAGGCCATATATGACAAACCCGCAACCAACATCATCCTCAATGGTGAAATACTGAAAGCACTTCCACTAAGATCAAGAACAAGACAAGGTTGCCCACTCTCACCACTCTTGTTCAACCTAGTTTTCGAAGTTTTAGCCACAGCAGTTGGAGAAGAAAAGGAAATAAAAGAAATCCAAATCGGAAAAGAAGTAAAGCTGTCACTGTTTGCAGATGACATGATACTATACATAGAGAATCCTAAAGATGCTACCAGGAAGCTACAAGAGCTAACCAATGAATTTGGTAAAGTAGCAGGATACAAAATTAATGCACAGAAATCTCTGGCCTTCCTATACACTAATGATGAAAAATATGAAAGTGAAATCAAGAAAACACTCCCATTTACCATTGCAACAAAAAGAATAAAAAATCTAGGAATACACCTACCTAAGGAGACAAAAGACCTGTATGCAGAAAATTATAAGACATTGATGAAAGAAATTAAAGATGATACAAATAGATGGAGAGATATACCATGTTCTTGGATTGGAAGAATCAACATTGTGAAAATGACTCTACTACCCAAAGCAATCTACAGATTCAATGCAATCCCTATCAAACTACCACTGGCATTTTTCACAGAACTAGAACAAAAAATTTCACAATTTGTATAGAAACACAAAAGACCCTGAATCGCCAAAGCAATCTTGAGAACGAAAAACGGAGCTGGAGGAATCAGGCTCCCTGACTTCAGACTATACTAAAAAGCTACAGTAATCAAGAGAGTATGGTACTGGCACAAAAACAGAAATATAGATCAATGGAACAGGATAGAAAATCCAGAGATAAACCCACGCACTTGTGGTCACCTTATGTTTGATAAAGGAGGCAGGAATGTACAGTGGAGGTAGGACAGCCTCTTCAATAAGTGGTGCTGGGAAAACTGGACAGGTACATGTAAAAGTATGAGATTAGATCACTCCCTAACACCATACACAAAAATAAGCTCAAAATGGATTAAAGACCTAAATGTAAGGTCAGAAACTATCAAACTCCTAGAGGAAAACATAGGCAGAACACTCTGTGACATAAATCACAGCAAGATCCTTTTTGACCCACCTCCTAGAGAAATGGAAATAAAAACAAAAATAAACAAATGGGACCTAATGAAACTTCAAAGCTTTTGCACAGCAAGGGGAACTGTAAACAAGACCAAAAGACAACCCTCAGAATGGGAGAAAATATTTGCAAATGAAGCAACTGACAAAGGATTAATCTCCAAAATTTACAAGCAGCTCATGCAGCTCAATAACAGAAAAACAAACAACCCAATCCAAAAATGGACAGAAGACCTAAATAGACATTTCTCCAAAGAAGATATACAGACTGCCAACAAACACATGAAACAATGCTCAACATCGTTAATCATTAGAGAAATGCAAGTCAAAACTACAATGAGATATCATCTCACACCAGTCAGAATGGCCATCATCTAAAAATCTAGAAACAGTGCTGGAGAGGCTGTGGAGAAAAGGGAACACTCTTGCACTGCTGGTGGGAATGTGAATTGGTACAGCCACTATGGAGAACAGTATGGAGGTTCCTTAAAAAACTACAAATAGAACTGCCATATGACCCAGCAATCCCTCTACTGTACATATACCCTGAGAAAACCATAATTCACAAAGAGTCATGTACCAAAATGTTCATTGCAGCTCTATTTACAGCCCAGAGATGGAAACAACCTAAGTGTCCATCATCGGATGAATGGATAAGGAAGATGTGGCACATATATACAATGGAATATTACTCAGCCATAAAAAGAGACGAAATTGAGCTATTTGTAATGAGGTGGATGGACCTAGAGTCTGTCATACAGAGTGAAGTAAGTCAGAAAGAGAAAGACAAATACCATATGCTAACACATATATATGGAATTTAAGGGAAAAAAATGTCATGAAGAACCTGGGGGTAGGATGAGAATGGAGACGCGGACCTGCTGGGGAATGGACTTGGGGATATGGGGAGGGGGAGGGGTATGCTGTGACAGGCCGGGAGGGTGGCATGGACGTATATACACTACCAAGCGTGGAATGGATAGCTAGTGCGAAGCAGCCGCATAGCACAGGGAGATCAGCTTGGTGCTTTTTGACCACCTAGAGGGGTGGGATGGGGGGTTGGGGGGGAGGGAGATACAAGAGGGAAGAGATATGGGAACATATGTATATGTATAACTGATCACTTTGTTGTGAAGCAGAAACTGGCACACCATTGTAAAGTAATTATACTCTAATAAAGATGTAAAAAAACAAACAAAAATACCCCAAAATGCCTTGTTAATTCCCTTGAAAAATAAAGTAGCTCTCTGTCCCTCAAAATACCTTTTAATAACTCTTCATAGAATATTTCGTGTATTTCTCTTTTGATATCCAGGCGCAGCCTTAGGGGATTCCCTCTAACCTTTAGAAAAGAAAGAAAACACTTGTCTACAACAGGAGGCAACAGATCCATATTCATCTTCTTTTTGTCCCTGAAATTGTAGAGGAAAAATCTGGCTTCCCACTGTAAATTAAAACTTTATCTCATGCCCTTTGTCATTTCAGGGAATGAGATATTCTATAATATATTTACTTTAAAAATCCAATGTAAGTTTTTCTTTTGGTTGTCTGTTATGTAGCCAAACTTAGATGATTAGAAGATGACATAGAATCGAACAAGTGAAATATTAACTGTATTATTGTGACTCTGGGAAAATCATTTAATCCTTAATTATGCTGGAGCTAATTTTATAATCATGATGGAAGTAAGAGTGTGCTAAAAATCTTGTCTTTTTTGTAGAGAGTCTGGTTCATTTTTGACATTGATAGAAAAAGTGTTTTCATATGCTCTGAGTAACCACTAGAGGGTGGTCATGGGTAGCCACTTACCCATTTGCTATTTATACAAGACTTTCTGATGCAGAAGGATTGACAGTAAAGGTGGAGAGGGGAGTACTAGCAAGTGGAATCAAAAAGAAAACTGGAGTGAAAATATTAATATTGTACAAAATGCAGTACAAGAGAAAACTATTAAACAGGAAAACAGTTATATTTCTATATGTTGATAAAAGGTGTACTCTACCAGGAATATATGACATTTCTGAACCTTTATGCACCCAGAAAGATATCATTGAAATATATCTATATATGTAAATATTTAAGTGTTTATTATAAAAATATTTAGATATTTCTTAACATCTGTAAGATGTTAAGATGTAAGAGTTATATTTTTGCAGTCATCCTGGCAGCTCTTCAGAACCTTAGATTTATTGCACATAATATGCACAATAGGTTATAAGCAGTATCTTGAGACATCTTTTTAATGATAAAGCTAGATCTTTAAAATTCTGTCATAATAGAAATTCAGTTCTAGAAAATACTAACACTGTGGATAACGTAATGTAGAAAAGCAAAGTATGAAAAAATTTTTGACAAAAACTAAATATGGGAAAATGAGTAAATAGGATAAAACTAATCTAGCAGAAGTTAAATAAATGTACATTTATTTTGATTTCAAAATGTTTGTAAAAAATTAGTACTATATCTGTGAAGAGGGTGCCTTTCATTGAGCAATGAAAAGCTCTCATCAGCTCACTTCTGTGTGGTCGCTGATTGCAGGCTTCGACAATGGTTTCAGTTTGCTTCTCTTGTTTCCAGTGAGTGAAAAGACCAGTTTATGTGGGCTGAGCCAGCTGGTCTTGGACCAGAGCATCAGGCAGCCTGCTTCTTTGCTTTTCTGTTGGGGTTTGTTTGATGTTGGCTCTTTAGCTACCAGTGAAATAGAGACTAAGTTGGCCACCTTTTAAGGGCTATTAAATTTAGTCTTTTAGGCTATAAGTATGTGATTCAGTAAATGCTTTTACTTTAGTGAATGAAGGTTTGTCTGTGGTTTCTGTCTTCAAACGTTGGGAAATTATATTTGGAATTTTAATAAATTTTCATTCACTGTTATGTTGGTGGCATCCATACCAGTGAATAAAGCAGATTTTCTAAAACAAGCGTTTCAGGTGGGATGCTGAAAATTCTATCACTAATCTGTCCTTTCCTAGTATCAGGCAAACTGTCTGAACAGTTGGAGATCTTTTTTTTTTTTTAATTGAAGTATGGTTGATTTACAATGTTGTATTAGTTTCAGGTGTACAGCAAAGTGATTCGGTTTTTTATATTTATATATATGTATGTATACACACACATTCTTTTTCATATTCTACATTATGGTTTATTACAAGATACTGAATATATAGTTCCCTGTGCTGTACAGTAGGGCCTTGTTGTTTAAGGTGATTAAAGGCTGATTAGTGGCCCACCTCATGATTCTCCCAGCCCATCTCCTCTCGGTTGAATTGTCAAGGCCTCTATTTAAATAATGTTAAGATATGGTAGTTAGCAATGGGAATTTGCCAACTCTCCTTTGTCACTGAAAACTAACAGAATGGTCAGTATAAGATTTGCTTTTGGTCCTTTGGTGGGGCGATCTGATGAGCACATGTACAAGGAAGATGCTCAGTGGTTCAGCCTCGTGAACAGCTGCAGTTTGCTAGGCTTCACGCTGGCCTTGGTTATAGCCTAGACCGAGAAGTACACAAAGTAGGCAGTGCGGAGACAAGGGTTCTTTCCCTCATTCGCCCTGTGGTTGAGGACTAAACCCTCTGCTCCTTGCTCTCCTACACCCTCAGGGCTGCATTAGATGCTGGCTATGCCTGCTCCAGCTCTTAAATTCCGACTGATGAGGAAGCTACATTTGCTGAAACTCCAGGTCCAGGTGCCAGGGAGGTGAGCGATGCTGTGTACTGCATCCTTCCTCTCTGCTTTCATACCCCCTTTTCCCTGATTTTGTACCCCAGTTCCTTGTCATGTGCCACCTAGAATGGTAGAGGAGACAAATATTAAGAGTGCCTAGGGCTTTCTTGGTAGCTCAGTGGTTAAGAATCCACCCGCCAATGCAGGGGACATGGGTTTGAGCCCTGGTCCAGGAAGATCCCACGTGCTGTGGAGCAACTAATAAGCCTGTGTGCCACAATTACTGAGCCTGCACTCTAGAGCCCACAAGTCACAACTACTGAGCCCACATGCCACAACTACTGAAGCCCGCGCACCTAGAGCCCATCTGTGTTCTGCAACAAGAGAAGCCACTGCAATGAGAAGCCTGCGCGCACCGCAAGGAAGAGTAGCCCTCGCTCGCTGCAACTAGAGAAAGCCCGCGTGCAGCAATGAAGACCCAACCCAGCCCAAAATAAATAAATAAATAGATTTATTTAAAAAAAAAAAAAAGAGTACCTGGTGATTTGGAAGCATGATGAAATACTTTTTAGTGTTTCTTCATTTCAGATGGTTAACTTCAAATTTATCATTTTTAATGATTCTAAAATCATGGTAAATTAGGAACTAAATAAATGCTATGTGAGTGGCTTGTTAGAGTTACCATTTCTTTGAGAGTAGACTCTTTTCCCTGGTATACAGTAGAATCAGAAACATTTTGTTTAACTGTGGTTCAGTGTGACTTTCAGATGTCCCTGAAGCAACTGAGTGACAGCAGGGAAGCAGCCTACAGATGGATATTTGCCATGGATAACTGACAGTTGGCCTGTATTTATTTATTAATTTTCTCCCATTTATAATTTTGTAATAGTTTCTAGAAAGTAAAAGAGTAAGATTTTAAATTCCATCTCTTTTCTACTAAGTAATTGAAATAACTAATCATTTGACCTCTTGAAATCTTAGTTTGCATATTTATAAAATATAGGGATACCTAACTTCCATACCTTACAAGTAGTAAAGGGTCTAAGAAGAATCATTTCGTCACCACTAAAGATCTGTGTAAATGTAAGCTATTATTATTGAAACATCACTAAGCATAATTTTGGTTTTATTGCTAAAAACAGTAGTACAATTGTACTAAATTCTCCATTAGGAATTTAGAAATGATGTTCTTTATTTAATATCTGAATGAATAGATACAGTTAGAATGATGGAGATCACAGAGCCCCAGGTCACAGAAGATCCTCAAGTCTTGTCTTCTGAGTCCATTTGGGTATAGTCCTTATAGCAGAATATGAAAGAGACATACCAACAGACTAACCCCACACCACCTGCATTCATGAACACAATGCTCTCCACTTCCCTCTGAGGATTATGGCAGGTTTTTGATACACAGCTGATCTTTCTTTTGATCTATTGGCTCCACTGAAAGTGATCTGCTTAATCAACTACCTTATAAAATTACATAGGATCATTTTATTCAATACTTTTTCTGTGGATTTTTAGCATTTCACTATTTTTTATATTCTAACAAAGTGGGGAATCCAAATTTTAAAATTTTAGCGTGACGCTGCCTCAGGGGAAATTTGAAGGAAAGAAAAATATGCATGTTCTCGAGTCTAGAACTGAAAATGTTCTCCATGGAAAGGGATTAGGATGTGAACATTTTTAATTTTTTAAGGAACCTCCATACTGTTCTCCATAGTGGCTGCACCAGTTTACATTCCCACCAACGGTGTAGGAGTGTTCCCTTTTCTCTACACCCTCTCCAGCATTTGTTGTTTTCACACTTTTTGCTGATGGCCATTCTAACCAGCGTGAGGTGATACCTCACTGTAGTTTTGATTTGCATTTCTCTGATGATTAGCGATGTTGAGCATCTTTTCATGTGCTTGTTGGCCATCTGTATGTCTTCTTTGGAGAAATGTCTGTTTAGGTCTTCTGCCCATTTTTTTGATTGGTTTGTTTTTCTGATATTGATAACTCAAAAATATATTCAATTCAAAGCTTATTCTGTGTTAGAAGCTATGCCACATGCTTTATGAAGATGAGCTATTAGCTCATCTTCACACCACCCCTGCATATGAAGTATTACTCCTTTATTTTTATATACTGTGTAAGGGAATTGTTATAAAGACGATGAGTCACCTGCCCAAGGTCACACAGCTAACATATGGTAGAGACAAGATTTAAACTCAGGTATTTGACTTAAAGCCCTTGTCTTAACTATCAGCCTTTGGTCTCTAAGTCTCCTTCAGTGTGTTGTTTGGTTAGAATGTATATGATGTTTCAGTGACCTCAAAGAGTTAAACTGTGGTTAAAGTTAAGAGTTAAAGAGAAGTATTTGCAATCTGTAGGTGACTGATTACAAAATTAGTTTTACAAAAAATTGAGTAATTTCGTAAGTAAGCATTTAAAGGGTGGGCATTATGTATTAAATGCCTATGGCATGCATTCTGCTTATTAACATTGTAAGTAAAGCTTTAGGGAAGTGACAAGAGAAGAGATAATCAATGATCACAAGCTGTAGGAGAGTCAGCAAGAATGTGTGTCAAGGAGAGACCATGGGTGGTTTCACGCCCTTCCCCAAGTACAGGTCTGTGTACACGTGTGGCCCTGCTGCTGAGCTGTGCCTTCCTGTTGGCACTTGTGGCAACTAAACTTCCTGGGGCCCCTTGTGATGTGTGGGATGCTGGATCTGGGCATTGAAGGAGGGCCCTTTGTAGTTGGCAGACTTGCCCTCTGTGTGTTTTTAAATATGTAAATTAGAATTCCAAATTCTTGTGAGTAGGAAACAACTCACCAAAAAAGGATTGAAAATGTCTTTGTTAAAAATTACCATATCCTTACCCTGTTCTCTGCCCACTATGGTTGTTTTGCCTCACTTAGGTCAAGATTTTCCTTTTTGAATATAAATCTCTCTCTGAAGGGCACTTGGTTTGCAACCATTCTCACTTTACTGTGCAAGCTAAGCTTGACTTATGAAAGGCAGGTTTTGATGTTCTGACAGTGGGAGTAATACTTGGTCTGCGGGCTTTTCTTGGTAGGAAAGACTTTCTTCTAAGGAAGACCATGCACTGCTCATGACAGTTAGAGGTTTACTCATGACCCCTGAGAGGATTTGGGTGTAAATACTATAAAAAATGTAATAAGATGCAGTTGCTGGGCCCCAGGTGGAGCTGGGGTGGGAGGCAGACTTGTGAGGGAGACTCTGAAAGAGACGGGTAGGAGCAGGATGAGGATGCGCCTGCTTTATCATGTTTCTTGAGTTCTACTGGTAACATAGTGGCCCTGAAAATGATTTGCTGCTGACTTGAGCAGAAATGCAGATTGCAGTGCCACGGGACTAATTTGGAAGGTTGCCAGCTTCCACTCAGCCACCTTCAGGCCTGGTGTTGATTTTCTGGCATTTCCTGTTGCTGGCTGGAGTGGAATGGAGGAGCCAAGGCGGAAAAGAGTGTTTCCACCTGGTTCTCACCCCCTCTTCCCATGTGAACCTTACAGTTGTTCCTTTGAGTTGTGAATGTGGACACCTGGAAAGTAAGTATTCCCTAAAAAACATTACCCAATAAATGTACCTTCTACACAATATTTCAAGAGTTTGCCAGTCTGAAAACTAGAGAAGACAGTTTGTATGATAAATACGTGAATAGCCCGAAAGCTTAGTAAGGTCCAAATTTTAGACATATGTATACATAAGCGGGAAGTAAATTGGAAAGGAAAGGGAGGGGAAAGATAATAATTATCGCTTTTCTTCCTTTAGAGAGGGTAGCTTTTCATTACTTTAACATAATGGCTGACCGAAAAGTTCTTTCAGTGTTTTCTGATGAATGTACAGAAATCTTATGTCTAATTAAATTCAATTCATACCTAAAAGTTTGCACAAGGAGATTGATTATAGTTAATGCTTATGACTAAACAAATAGAAGTTGTCCATAAAATATGTTTGCTGGAACTTTTAACATTCTTGTTTTCACCAGTGAAATTTAATGGTAATTTGAAAATTTTCTTTCTTGAAAGTTTTCTGTTGAAATGCCATTTGTTTTCCTGGTTGTAGATTGCTTGTGGGCAGATAGGTAGTTATGAAACTGTAAGCTACTGACTGCTGAAAATTCCAGCAGTCTTTTTTTTTTTTTAAGTAGAAATTGATAAACTGATTCTAAAATTTATATGGAAATGCAAGGACATAAAATAGCCAAAATAATATTGAAAAAAACAAAGCAGGAGGACTTACATTATCTGAATTTGAGACTTATTCTAAAGATTTTGTAAAGAGAACAGTGTGGCATCGGCAAAAGTATGGAACTATAGAGCAATGGAATAAAATATCTTCAATAAATGGTGTTAGAAAAAGTGTTATCCAGTTCACATGGGGGTGAAGGATACCGGATATGCCATCCAAAATACGCTATTTTGGCATGTTGACTGAAAAAAATGCACAATGTGAGAGTTGTGAGTTAAGTTTTATTTGGGGCAAAATGAGAACTATAGCCTGGGAGACAGCCTCTCAGATAGCTCTGAGGAACTGCTCCAAAGAGATAAGGGGGGAAGGTCAGTATGTATGTGATTTTAGTGACAGGGGTACATGCAGTCAAGCACACGTTTCAGCAGAAGGTTGCTGCTCATCACGAGGAAGATGCAAGAAATTAGGCTCATACAATTAGGCTCATAAAATCTTTACCTGAAAGTATCTAACTATCTGAAGGCTTGTTCACAGTTATACCAGAGCACAGAGTGCCTCCTTCCTGATCTCAGCCCAGAACTCCTTTCAAGCGGTGTTGAAGGTCAGCAACTGCAGTGGCCAGGGACCTCATCCTTGTAGAGGCAGATGGCAAGTGACAATTTCCAATTGGCAGGCATAAGGATTATTTTGAGCTAAAGGACAAGCAGATGCAGGAAAAGCTGTCTCCTCCCCTAACTGCCTAAGGATACAGTATAAATTTCCCCTCTTATAAAGGAAATTTACATTTGTAATGTTATCTCTATACCAGGAAGAAAGCTACCCAAGTCTTATCTGCAGAACAAGCCAACCCTTATTTACCCTGTATTTCTTCCCCTCCCCTTCTCAGAACTTGCTTCCCCAACCCAGAATCCCTAAACCCCTTTTTCCTTGATTTAGCCTAAGATGATGTTTAAGCTTCAGTCATCAGCCTACCTCCTTGAGTCGTATCTCTTTGTACATGTACTTATGTACAAATGTAATTAAGTGGGGGTTTTTTTCCTTGTTAATCTGTCTTTTATCAGTTTGATTCATGGGCCCCAGCCATTTAACCTAGGAGGGTAGAGGGAAAAATATTTTTCTTTCCCTACAGGGGATAAAAAGAGAACATACGAAAATTAACTTGAGATGAATCAGGACCTAGACTGAAAAGCTAAAACATTATGGCTTCTAAAGGACAATACAGAATATCTCTGCAACCTATCTTAGAGAGGACACAGAGAGCACTGCCATAAAAACGTGATTTAATTAGCATTCATCAAAAATAAAAACATCTGCTCATCTTGTCAAAAAGTAACATCAAGAAAATAGACAAGCCACAGACTGAGAAAATATTTGTAACACCTAACACGTTTGTATCCAGAATATATGAAGAATTCTTTCAATGGAATAATTGTCAACCCAGATTCTAAAAAGACTTGAACAGACACTTTACAAAATAAGGCATATCACAGCCAAGAAAGCACGTGAAAAAGTACTCAATAGTGTTTGTCATCAGGGAAATGCAGAATGAGATGCCACTACCCATCTATTAGAATGGCTAAAATGAATGAAATTGACACCACCACACTTTGGGGAGAATGTGGAACTCTCATGCATTGCTGATGGGGTATAAAATAGTACAGCCATTCTGGAAAATGGTTGGCAGCAATTCTACTCCTGCATATTTATCTGAGAGAAATGAAAATAATGTCCACAAAAGTCATCTGCAAGAATGTGCATGGCAGCTTTACTGATAACAGCCCCAAACTGGAAAAGCCCAGGTGTCCATCTGCAGGAGACTAGGTAAACTACCTGGTATATTCATACAGTGGAACAATCTGCTGGTACATGTGACAATACATGTGATGCATGGATCAATCTCAAAAACATGAAAAGACATGAAAAAGTCAGACACAAAATACTTAAGACTGTACAGGGCTTCCCTGGTGGTGCAGTGGTTGGGAGTCCGCCTACTGATGCGGGGGACGCGGGTTCGTGCCCCGGTCCGGGAGGATCCCACATGCCGTGGAGCGGCTGGGCCCGTGAGCCATGGCCGCTGGGCCTGCGCGTCCGGAGCCTGTGCTCCGCGGCGGCGGGAGAGGCCGCGGCGGCGGCGGGAGAGGCCCGCGTACCGCAAAAAACAGAAACAAAAGACTGTACAATTCCATTTATGTGAAGTTATAGAATAGCTAAAGCCAGGGTGACAAAAGTCAGACCAATAGTTGCTTCTGGGTGTGGAGGGCGGGGAAGAATGCTGAGAATGCTGAGGGGCTCAGGGGGCCTCTTGGATGGTGGAAACATGCTGTCTCTTGATGCGGGTATGTGTTACATCAAACTGTAGACCTGAGATCTGTGCATTCCACTAAATGTAAATTGTAGCCTCAAATTTAAAAATCTCACCCCTAAACAACAGGGACCTACTATATACTACAGGGAACTATATTTGATATCTTGTAATAACCTATAGTGGAAAGAATCTGAAAAAGCATATAATATATATAAATATAATTGAATCACTTTGCTGTATACCAAAAACTAACACAACATTGTAAATCAACTATACTTAAATGAAAAAAAAATCTCACCCATAAAAACCCACAGTATTTTCCAATCTCTTATTCTGATTCTCTGTCCTGCTTTCCTGAAAGTATTAGATAGCTTAGACCCACTATACTGAGCCTTTCAATAAATATGAGTTCCTTTTTTCTTCTTATCCCACCCATTTCAAAGTCCTTCCTATGCCGTTACCTTGCATTTTGAACATGAGTCAGGAATTCCAGGCAGGAGGCAATCACAGTAGTTCCTTCATCAAGCATTTGCTGACTGCTTGTTTTGTATAGTGAAAATCCAGAGGAAGGCATTAATTAGTTAGGAGACACTTCAAAAGTAGAATAGGCAGGATGTGGGAATTCAGGGAAGACTAGGATAAAGGGAGTAGAGAAGATGATTTACATCTAGCATGATCTTTGGAATCAAACCAAGAAATGAGCAAATCGATTATTCTTCTCAGGAAAGGATTATCCTCATCTTTAAACATATAAACATAAGGTGTCTCTAACCTGAGAAATGTGTTTCCTTTAAGTTTTTTACCTTTAAAAACCTGTAAAGGACCCAAATGTTGTATTGGTATAAATGTGCATCTGCCTGTGAATGCTAAATTTATTTTAGAAAAATCACTTTGTACTCTTCAATTCCAGTGGGCACTGTTGACACCACCAGTACAATGCTGGCTTACTTTGTCTCTTCTTTCTTTTTCCTCTCATCAGTTTGATAAAGGCTACTCTTACAACATCCGTCATAGCTTTGGAAAGGAAGGCAAGAGGACAGACTATACGCCTTACAGTTGCCTGAAGATTATCCTAACCAATCCACCAGGCCAAGGGGATTATCATGGTAAGTGCTTCCTCTGGATGTGTCTGTGATGTACAGGAACCCAGGAGCTCTGTAGGAAACACTGAAACAGTGGAATGGTTTTTGCATTACTAAGGGGAACGGGTTTGTAGCTTGTGTCGGTCATCAGGTCAAGCCAGAGCTCCACTAGCTTCTAGTGGTATGTCTTATTATTGAGCTGGGTCAGCACAAGAAAGTGGTTCTGCTGTGCTCTACTTTGTGCTGGACTGGGCTCTTTAGTCCTCTGTCCCCTTCACCTGCTATTCTCTTTCTCCTGTTCTGCATGTGTCTTAGAAGGCTGATGCGAGTTCTTCAAAGCTTTTAAAAATTGAGTGCCTCGAATTTTGGAACAGTAGATTGATCAATTTTCAAAGACTACTGAGGGGGAGAGTGTGTTTTATTCTCATTACTATCATCTGATTAACAAAGATTGAGGAATTTAACAAGTCACAGTTTCAAACTCTATCAATTTGCCTAAGTTGTAGGTTAAAAAGAAAGTTAATCTGTTTTCTGTAGATTTCTGAGTTTAACAACTTTTTTCTAAAATAGTTCTCTGAGCATACCTTGAAAAGCTCCTCACTTGTCTGGTATGTGAGAGGATGATTTAATAGTCCATATTAGTTAAATTTTCTAGATTACCAAAGCTGACTGCAATATGTGTCAAAACTTTTTCTTGTTTTAATTTCATCTTAAATGAAATTCTTTTTTAGAAGATCACACACTTGCAAGCTGTTAAAGATCCAAAAAATCTCAAATGGAATTTTAAGAAAGATGCTTCATGTGTCTAGAGCATTCATATTTAGTAGATGGCAAAGGTGGCCAGTCCTGGAACACACAGTGAGCGGTTTTCACCGCTTGTGTCAGGCACTTACGGAGCTTTTAGAAATACAGACTCAGGCACCACCCTCAGACGCATAAACTCAGATTTATTTGCTAGTTCTCTGGGTGATTTTGATGTCTTCTACACTTTGAAAACAACTGACCAGATACTTGTGGTGAGAAAGTCTGTAGCTTTTCCCAGTGGCCACACCAGGGAGTAACTTACACTGAGCTTGGCCAAGTGAAGCTCCCAATGGTTCTGTCGGTTTCCAGGTCCTCACACTCAGCACTTACTTAGTTGATTTTTATTAGCTTAAAGACAGGATTTTATATTTCTTCTTCCTGTTTTTGTATCTTATTTATTCTGGTCCATTCTGTTTGTTTTACTTTGTTTTTAATTTAAACTCTATCAGCTAGAAAATAATACACAGCTAACTCTTGAACAGCAGGGGTTTGAACTGCGTGGGTCCATCTTACACGCAGATTTTTTCCAACAAATATATACAGTACTACACAATCCGAGGTTGGCTGAATCTGAGGATGTGGAACCTCGGATACGGAGGGCCAACTGTGGGACTTGGGTACCTGCAGACTTTGATATCCCAGGCAGGTCCCAGAACCAGTCCTCTGTGGATGCTGAGGGACCACTGTACTTAGCAAACACTCAACGAGCTCGTATTGTTTTTTAGACACATTGATCTACCCTTTCTTTAAGTGAATAAGCTATAGTTTTGTGGAGCGGTTTTAGGGTCACAGCAGTACTGAGCAGGAGGTATAGAGAGTTCCCGGGTGCCCTCTGCCCCACACTTGCTCAGCTATCCCCATGTCAACACGGCCCGCAGCAGAGGGCTTGTCCCTATGAGCTGAGGATGTGCTGTCTGCCGCTGTTGGGTATAGCCAGTTATGGATATCATTTCTGTCCCGGAATGATGGTGCTCGTGAGCTCACTGTGTTGTTGCAGATTCTCCATCTGCGGGATCTGTCCAGCTTGATGGAGGTGGAGTCCAGCAGTGGAGTCGGCACTTCTCCTTGCAATTCTGTCAGGTTTTCCCTGATGTGTTTTGATGCTCTTTTGTTAAGTGCATACACATTACGGATGGTGATGTCTTCTTGGAGTATTCACCCCTTATCGTTATGTAATGCCCCTTTTTATCCTGCATAAACTCCCATCCTTTGAACACTGCTCTGTCTGAAAGTAACATAGATACTCCCACTTTCTTTGATTTGTGTTAGCATGGTGTATCTTTCTCTGTCTTTACTTTCAATCCATGAGTCTTTAAAGTGGCTTTCTTGTATACAACATACCATAGGGTCTTGATTTTGATCCATTCTGACAATCTATTTTTAATTGGTGACCACTGACGTTTAAAGTAATGATTGGTATAGTTGGATTAATGGCTGCCATATTTGTTAGTGTTTTTTATTTGTTGCCCTTATTCTTTGTTTTTGTCTTACACACATTTTCTGCCTTTTATGGTTTTAACTGAGCATTTTATATGATTCCATCTTTTTTCTCTTCTTAGCATATCTATTGTACTTCTTTTGTTACTTTTTAAATTAGTTTTATTTTTTAAAGGGTTTTCACTATATGTGTACAACTAATCCAACTCTCTTTTCAAATCACCACATCACACATAAGTAATGCAAGTACCTTATAATAATGAATATTTCTACTTCCCTGTATCATTCTGTCATTCATTTCATTTATATTTAAGAATATATAAACACACACAGATATATACATAAACATGCATAACAGAATACACTGTTCCCATTACTGTGAACAAACTGTTATCTGTCAGATTAGTTATGAATAAGGAAAATAAAAGTTTTTATATTACCTTTCCTTATCATTCTCTGATGTTCAAATTTTCTTTGGGTAGATCTGAATTTCTGGTTTGTATCATTTTATTTCTCTTTGAAGAACTTCTTTTAATGTTTCTTGCCCTGCAGGTCTGGCAACAGATTACCTGAATTTTTTTTTGTCAGAGAAAATCCTTCTTTCTCCTCTTTTGAAGGAGAATTTCTCAGGGTACAGAATTCTGGGTTTGAGGGATTTTTTTCTCTCAACGGTTTAACTGTTTCACTCCACTCTCTTCTTGCACAGTTTCTGAGGATAGGTTAGATATAATTGTTTTCTTTGCTTCTCTGTAGGTAAGGTGTTTCCCCTTTGGCTTCTTTCAAGATTTTTCTTTGTTATTGATTTTCTGAAGTATGAATATAATATGCCTAGCTGCCTTTTTTTGGCATTTATCCTGCTTGGTGTTCTCTGAGCTTCCTGGATCTGTGGTTTGGTGTCTGACATTAATTTGGGGGAAATTCTCTGTCATTATTGCTTCTGTTTCTTTCTCTCTCCTCCTTCTGGTATTCCCATTCTCATATGTTACACCTTTCATAGTTGTTCACAGTTCTTGGCTATTCTGTTCTTGTTGTTTTTCCTTTTGTTTTTTTAGTTTTGAAGTTTCTATTGACATATCCTCAAGCACAGAGATCTTTTCCTCAGCTGTGTCTGCTAATAAGCCCATCAAAGGCATTCTTCATTTCTCTTACAGTGTTTGCATCTCTTTTTGATTCTTCCTTAGAATTTCCATCTGTCTGCTTACATTACACATCTGTTCTTGCATGTTGTCTACTTTTTCCAGTAGAGCCCTCAGCATATTAATCATAGTTAATTTAAATTCCCAGTCTGATAACTGCAGTATCCGTGCCTTATCTGGCTCTAATTCTGACACGTTTTCCGTCTCTTCACACTGTTATTTTTTGTTGAAAGGTAGACGTGAGAAACTCCAGTACATAGGTCTGTAGTGATGCGGTGGTGAGCAGGGGGGTGTCTATAGTGTTGGATTGGGTAATTGGGTCTCAGTGTTTAGTGACCCTGTGGCTGTGGGCTGTGAACGTCAACAGTGATTCTCAGCTTCCTCCCTTTGGGGGGACAGGACGGCCCCAGGAGGCTGGAGCTGGGCATTTCTCTTCCCCCAGGGAGGTCAGGCTCTGGTAAAATAGTTTCTCCTGAGGGCAGCCTTACTAAGAGGAACAGAGTACTCTGGAGTATTTAAAATGGTACCTTTGCTTACCCCCGTGCTAGAGCATGAGGGGGATTTCTCTGTTGTTCACTGTGAGCACCTGGTAGAGCCCCTGAAGTTCAGCTGCAAAGTGTAGCCCTCCTCTGACTGGTCTCCCTGGAGCTTCTAACTCTCAGACGTGTCCACACAGAGACTCCAGAAATTTGTCAGTTACAGGTTAGGTTTCCCTACCCCAGTGCTGGTTCCTACAGAGATTTCTGCTCTGGTTTGTTGTGATTCTCTCTGTCTGCCTCTCCCTCCAATTTTGGGGGCAGTGGTTTGCCCTGTGACCTCATTTCTTTGACAGATCTGAGAGGAGTTGTTGATTTTTCAGTCTGTTCAGCTTTTTTTTTTTTTTTTTTGCAGTATGCAGGCCTCTCACTGTTGTGGCCTCTCCCGTTGCGGAGCACAGGCTCCGGACGCGCAGGCTCAGCGGCCTTGGCTCATGGGCCCAGCCACTCCGCGGCATGTGGGATCTTCCCGGACCGGGGCACGAACCCGTGTCGCCTGCATTGGCAGGCGGACTCCCAACCACTGCACCACCGGGGAAGCCCTGTTCAGCTTTTTACTTGTTAGGATGGAGTGACAACTTCTAAGCTCTTTCTGTGCCAGACTGGAAACCAGAAGTCTCTATCCTTTTAGATTTGTGTAGTTTGCAAAGCTCTGTAGCCCCTAGGTTGACATATTTCATTAACCAGCACTGCCTGGAATGGTGTTGTTCAACCAGTCAGAGTTGATGTAGGTAGAACTATATTCCAGACTGTTTATCCATCCTTTCCACAAATGTGTGCTGGGAAGTTCTATTCAACACTTTGCTGGAATCAGCATTAGTTGTGTCTACATTCACTTCATCTTAACTTACCTGTGAGTTCAGCCCTTTCCAGTTTGGAAGATTGTTCCCTTTGATGTGGAAGATAGAAACAAAGTAGGAGTTGTCAAGTTCTGTTTTCTTTCTGTCATTTGTCAAAATAACACCAGCTTCCCTGCTCCTGAGGTGGTTTGTTTCTTCTGTTTTCTTCTTCTTGTGAGCATAGCTTTGAAAGACTTTTTTGTGACCTCTGGTTTTTTGTCAATCTTCAGTTTCTTCTTGGCTTTGCCCTTTCTGATCCTTTTCATTACAGGTATAGCCATTATTTCAAATGAAATTTGGACAGTTCAATTAATCTGTCTCTTTTTGGTGTCCTTTAACAATTCTGGGCTTAACTAAGCCTCATTTCTTTCTCATTGGGACCCTTTGCCATTTCATCATCAGACTTTTTTTAGAGTAATAATGTTGGCTAACCCATGTTGGGTGCTTCCTCCGAGCCGAGAGTGTAAGGGCTTTATCCTCCATTGTCACAGGAACTCTGCGGGTGTATTTCCCACACATGACAGACAGTGAAGCTGAATCAACAATAAGACACGAGACGTGCCCATGGTCCCCTGACCCATAGCTGGTAAAGTGAGATTCAGATGCAGGAAGGGCAGCTCCAGACTCTTAACTACGTGCTGTACGGCTGCTCGTCACACTTCCTCATACTAAATGGCATTACAGTGTTGATCTTAATAAACTGTATACTACGGTGAATTTTGTGACTTTCATAATTTGTAGGGATCCAGTGTTATCATGGATGCTTTTACTTATAGTTAAGACTTTTGGTTAAACACATTTGTTTAGCATCTAGGCTCTTTTTCCATTATTTTTGCTGCGACCAATTTTCCATTGATTTCATTAAAAATGCACAGTTGTTTCTAATTAACTTACAGGTCCATCATCTGTATGACTGAAAAAAATTATCTGGTTTCCTGTATTAAATTTTAAATTAAGTATGTTGACTTATCATTACAGTTTCTTATTAAAATACCTAAAATTTCCTAAATTTTGGCCTAATACAGCTTTTACATTTCAATTCTTCTGTGTTATTTATGCATATTTTTTAGTAGTCCATCCATATTTTTCTCATGAAATAATATAGAGATTACTTGTACCTACTATAAGTTGTTTTTCTATGAAGCAGTTTCCTATTTGTCAGCTCATGTCCATCTGGGATTCCTTTAAATTTATATGGATTCTACTCTTTGGGAAGTAGGCATAAAATTAACATGCGAAAATGATGTGAGATTTTTATATTTCTTAGAGTTTGCACATTTTTCTTTTTGTTTACACCATCTGTCTTCCTTTATGTAATTTTTTTAAACTAGAAAAAAATGTGAGATTGTATAAAGTCTTTAGGTAAACTGTTTTATAGCTACTTGGTGATTATCTCTGCTTGTTAGCTAGTAGCATAATTAAAACTGCTTCCTCCTTCTAGTGAGTGGGCAGCCTTGCCTGAGAATGCTGGAATGTTTTATGTAAGTCTTGAGGCTGTAGTGTCCTGGTAACCGCACAGCTCAGTCGTCATTTAGATAAAGAGAGGAAAGCAGTTGCACCCATGGGCAATTAACTTTTTTATTAATAAGCTGTTGGACAATTAAGGGGCGCTGAGACAGTCTTTCGAGTGTGGTGATGTATTACGTCCGGGTGAATAACCTTGCTGCTGTGCTGCTTGTCGTTGTCAGGGTGCCCCTTCCGGCACAGTGATCCCGAGCTGCTGAGACAGAAGCTGCAGGCGTACAAGATCCCTCCCTCAGGGATCAGCCAGGTAGGTCGGACCCTGCCCTGCAGCCTCAGTAATGAGACAGTGGACAGGCCCTTCAGTTTCATGACATGTTCTTGCAGTGACACGGTGTACTACCTGCTGGGCCTCACGCCAAACATCCTATCTTCTGGGTGAATTAAGCCAAAGCTTTGGCTTTTCTGCTTTAGACTCCTTGGAAATTCTAGTTCTTCTGTCTGCTAGGCTGCATTTTTACGTAATAACGGAAGCTGAAAACCTTTTTTTTTCCTCTCAATTTGTTTTACTGTCTCAATGGGGGGCATTTTAAAAAAAAATTTTAGAGGAATGCATTGAAGCTTATTAATGAAGCTGAAAATCAATGATATCATATTTCATTTTGGAGACTTTGTGCTGTAGGGAAGTTGAAGGAGAAGATAATGCAGTATGGACTGGCTGGGCATTCTCATTTACTACATCAGATCCACACTTCCGAGGATAGTTCATCAGGTCGAACAGTTTATCAAACTACTTTGCCTCGTAAACCACTTAGATAAAAAAAGAAATGCTCAAATGTAAAACCAAATATTTAAGAGTATATCGTTTAATAAACATGCGTTTAAAAAACTTGTGACCTCACAGACATACTGTCTCTAGTGTGCTTTGTAAGTTGGCTTGGATTTTGAAGGAGTTCAAGAGGAGCTTCTGCTTCCTTAGCTGAAAAAGAACAATATCTATTTTAGAGCCGGAACATCTAAATCATTATATATCAATTTTTTTTTCTTGAAAAAAAAATTATTCTAGAAAACTCTACTGCTTCTGCTGCATCCAGAGTATATATTGAGTTTAGTCAATTCAGTTCAAATCTTACGGTTTTTCTGTCCTCTGGGGAAGGTAGTGCTCAAGGTGCTCTTTGCAAATGCTAAGAGGATTCAGATATAAACCCTGCTCCTTCATAACCAGAATCTGGAGGAAAACATGTGTCGAGTGTAATGAAAGAGGCACACATAGAGTGTCTCGGCTCTTCTGAAGATGGGGGATGGCTACCAGATTGGGAGGCTGAGGATCACTTCCTGGAAGAGATGCTCTGTGAATTAGGCCTTGAGTGTATGGGGGGTGGTTAAAAAGAGAGAAAGTGTGAATAAAAGACGGTAAGTGTATAGGATTACTAGCATTTCAAGCTTACGGTATTGGTGGCACCAGTACATCAACATTAATAGGCAACCTAAAAGAAGTTGTTGGTTTGAGAGATTAGGTTTGGAGCTGGGACAGTTAAATGGCAGACAGAATGTGGATTTGTCAGTGCATTAGACAAATTCCAGCTGGAAATCTGATGTTCTTTAGGGTTAGAATTGTAGAACTGTGGGATTGGAAGGGACATTAGAAGAGATCTCTTCACTTTTGTGGAGTTGTGGGGTGTTACATGCCCTTGGGTGCACAGCAACTAAGTCAGTAGAAACAGAAATGGAAGCCAGGCCTTCGGACTCCACGTTTTCTTCTCAACCCCAGTTTACTTTAGAGTTGATTATCGTGAGTTTTCTGTGGGAGAGGAGAACAAATAATGGAGAAGAGGGGGTAGGGAGTCAAAAGCCAGGACTCAGAACAGAATCTTGGTTGACGCTTCCCTTTGTCAGGCAGTAGAAGGACAGAGCAGAAATGAGGGGAGAGGGAGGGAGTACTTCAGGAAAGTGCAGTGTACAAACATCAGGAGAGGAGTGTGAGAGGAGGTGTGGACCACAGGGTCCTACGTAGCTGAGGGACTGGGTGGGATTAGGACTGAGGAGAGGTGGCTGGATTTGGTGAGAGGCGTCAGTGTCCTGGGGGAAACCAGAGCAAGATCACAGTCACTTAAAGATGAATGAATGAGACAGTGGCTTGGATCTGCAGACAGCATGTTTCACGGAAGGTGCTAGTGAAAGGGGTGTTGGCGCTATCAGCGTAAGCCTCATGGGTGGTTTGTTTGTGTGTTTGGGGCCAGAGTAGACCTGAGCCTGTTTGTAGGAAGAGGAGAAAAGAACCCATCAGAGAGGGTGGGCTTGATAAAGATAGAAACAAAGATAATCCCTCTCTAACCGAGCAGAATTAGCTTATGTCTCCATTACATCATGACCACAGTGTACACCCCATTGCTCTTTTTCTTTTTCTCCAGTTTTCTTGAGACAAGATTGACATACAGCACTGTATAAGGTGTGCAGCACAGTGCTCTGACTTACATACATCCTGAAGTGATGACCACAGTAAGATTAGCAAATATCCATCATCTCATATAGATACAAAAGTAAAGAAACAGAAAAAAGTATATTTTTTCCTCATAATGAAAACTCTTTATTTTCACATGTAATGCACAGCAGTGTTAATTATGTTTATCATGTTCTACATTACATCCTCAGTAATTATTTATCTTATAACTGGGAGTTTCTACCTTTTGATTGCCTTCATCCAGTTCCCCCTCCCACAACCCCACTTCTGAAAACCACAAGTCTGACCCTTTTTTCTATGAGTTTATTTGTTGGTTGTTTGCTTTTTGAAGTATAATTGACTTACAATGCCATGTTAGTTCCCGGTACACAACATAGTGGTTCGATATTTCTTTATCTTTCAAATAATCACGATGATAACTCTAGTTACCATCTGTCACCACACAAAGATATTACATAGTTATTGACTATATTCCCCACACTGTACGTATCATCCCTGTGACTCATTTATTTTATAACTTAAAGTTTGTACCTCTTAATCTCCCTCATCTGTGTCTCTCCTCCCCTCAGCCGACTCCCCTCTGGCAGTCACCTGTTTGTTCTGTGTATCTATGACTCTGGTTCTGTTTGGTTATGTTCATTCATTTGTTTTGTTTTTTTAGATTCCACATATAGGTGAAGTCATATAGTATTCGTCTTTCTCTGTATGACTTGCTTCACTTAGTATAATATTCTTTTGGTCCATCCATGTTGTCCCAAATGGCAATATTTCATTCTTTTTTATGGCTGAATAATATTCCATTGTATATATGTACCACATCTTCTTTGTCCATTCATCTGTTGATGGGCACTTCATGAAGAATCACTTTTTAAAAAATATAGGCTACTATCATGTTTATCAAGAAGAGTAATGCTTTTATTTAACAGTAGTGACTATGTATGTACACTCTTACCTTTGACTCCATTGCATTCCTCCATTTATGCTCAATCCACAAGTAGATTCCTTACTTAGTTGCTGTGATAGTAATTTCCACATCATCCTTTGGACCTGCATTGTAACTTTTTGTCTGAGATGAACACAGAGGCAGAGTGCATGTGCACAAGCTGTAAATAATATTTTGCTCTCATTTAATGTCTTTATTGAGTGGCTTTTCAATAGAGTGAAGCCAGCTCAGGAGCTGTGTTCTAAAGGGAAGAAAGTTGATGAATGAAAAATCCATGTAAAACATCTTGATGAGTACTTAGTTGCAGGCTGGCATAAGTGCAAATTAGAGCTTAAAAACTCCAAGTGCATGTTAAAATACTGAAAGAAAGTCAAGAAAAATATCATTTAAATGCAATGTAAGGCTCAATGGAGCTACTTTTATTTCAGAGAAAAACTACTTGAAAAAGATACCTTCAACATTAAGAAATACTTAGATCTTAATAATCAGAATTTTGATGATCAGAAGAGAGATAATTGTGACTTAATTGGCATCACCTACTTTTTAAAGGAGCATATTTATAGGATCACATTTCATCATCCTTTTTGAATGAGCTTGGTATCTTAGGAAGACCGGAACTGAACAACAATAAAGCCAAAGATGATGGGCAGTCCTGCATTTATTCCTCAGCCCTCCCCCAAAAGAGAAAAACATGGAGGTCAGGTCACCAGCAAGACATCAGAATCCTAAGTGTTCATACCCCAACAACGTAACTTAAACACACACACAGTAAGAACAGAGAGAAATGAGTGGAGAACCAGACAAATCCACAGTTACATTTGGAGACTTGAGCACTCCTCTTTCAGTAATAACTAGAATAAGCAGACAGAGAATGAGTAGGGATGTAGAAGACTTGAGCTATAAACATACTGCCCCACAGCAGGTGAATACACACCCACATAGGTCACATCCTGGTCTTAAAAAATCCATTACAAAATTGAAATGAATTGAAATCAGACAAAGTACGTTCTATGACTGTAACCAGTACAGTAAGGGAAGAAAAAGAAATAGAAGGCAGATTAGAAGGGGAGAAAGAAAACCTTCCTCTAATCTCAGACAATGTGATTATCTATGAAAAAAAATGTCAAAGAACCTACCAAAATGCTATTATAACTAATAACTTGCAGGATACTAAGTCAGTATACACAAATCAATTATATTTCTTCCAAAAAACAACTGGAAATTTAAAAATTTTTAATTATATGCAATAGTACCAAAAAGATGTAAATGTTTTTTATATGTATTTATCTACAGAATATGTGCAAGATCTTTATGCTGAGACATTGATGAAAACAGTCAAAGAACAGAGTTAGAGGTACACACTACCTAATTTCAAGAATTACTGTAGGGCTACTGTAATCAAGACAGTGTGGTTCTAGGGAAATGAAAAACATAGAGATCAACTGGACAGAATAAAAAGTCCAGAAACAGACCCACATATATATGGGCAATGGATTTTTAAATAAAGGTGCCAGAGCAATTCAATAGGAAAAGAATATTTTCCAACAAGTAGTTCTAGAAAAACTGAAAGTCCATATGTCAAAAAAAAAAACAAACAATAAAACCTAGACACATACTTCATACCTTTAAAAAAATTAATTTGGAGTGGGTCATAGATCTAAATGTAAACCTTCTAGGAGAAAACAAGAAAATCTGAATAACCTTGGATTCAGTATGTTCAGTAAAAGAAAATGTTGATAAATTAGACTTTATCAAAATTAAAACTTTGGTCTGCAGAAACACTGTTAAGAGAGTAATAAAATAGCCATAGACTGGAAGAAAAATATTTGCAAATGATGTATTTCATAAAGTACTTATCTCCAGAATTATAAAGATATAAAGTCCTCTCAAAGCTCAATAATCAGAAAACAGTTTTTTAAGTGAGTAAAAAGTTTGAACAGACATTTCACCAAATATTTGAATAATAAACACGTGAAAAAAAACGTTCAGCATTAGGTATTAGGGAAATGCAATTTTAAAAGTATACATCAATTAGAATTGGTCTAATTAAAAAAAAAACAGGGGAGTTCCGGGAAGATGGCGGAAGAGTAAGACGCGGAGATCACCTTCCTCTCCACAGATACACCAGAAATACATCTACGCGTGGAACAACTCCTACGGAGCACCTACTGAACGCTGGCAGAAGACCTCAGACCTCCCAAAAGGCAAGGAACCCCCCACGTACCTGGTTAGGGCAAAAGAAAAAACTAAACAGAGACAAAAGAATAGGGACGGGTCCTGCACCAGCGGGAGAGAGCTGTGAAGGAGGAAAAGTGTCCACACACGAGGAGCCCCTTCGCGGGTGGAGACTTCGGGAGGCGGAGTGGGGGAGCTTGGGAGCCGCGGAGGAGAGCACAGCAACAGGGGTGCGGAGGGCAAAGCGGAGAGATTCCAGCGCAGAGGATCGGGCCGACCGGCACTCACCAGCTGAGAGGCTTGTCTGCTCGCCCGCCGGGGCGGGCGGGACTGGGAGCTGAGGCTCCGGCTTTTGAGCGCCGGGAGAGGACTGAGGTTGGCGGCGTGAACACAGCCTGCAGGGCGTTGGTGCGCCGCGGCTGGCCGGGAGAGAGTCTGGGGAGGGGTCTGGACCTGCCGAAGAGGCAAGAGACTTTTACGTCCCTCTTTGTTTCCTGGTGCACGAGGAGGGGGGATTGGGAACGCTGCTTGGGAGAGCTCCGGAGACGGGCGCGAGCCGCGGCTAAGAGTGCGGAGCCCAGAGACGGACATGGGACGCTAAGGCCGCTGCTGCCGCCGCCAGGAGGCCTGTGTGCGAGCGCAGGTCACTAGCCACACGCCCTTCCGGGGAGCCTGTGCAGCCCGCCGCTGCCGGGGTCCCGGGATCCGGGGACGGCTCCCCCGGGAGAGCGCACGGCGCGCCTCAGGCTGCAGCGTCACGCCGGCCTCTGCCGCTGCAGGCCCGCCCTGCACTCTGTGACCCTCCCTACCCCCTGGCCTGGGTGAGCCAGAGCCTCCGAATCAGCAGCTCCTTTAACCCCGTCCTGTCTGAGCAAAGAACAGACGCCCTCCGGCGACCTACACGCACAGGCGGGGCCAAATCCAAAGCTGAGCCCCTGGGAGCTGTGAGAACAAAGAAGAGAAAGGGAAATCTCTTCCAGCAGCCTCAGAAGCAGCGGATTAAAGCTCCACAATCAACTTGATATACCCTGCATCTGTGGAATACCTGAATAGACAACGAATCATCCCAAATTAAGGAGCCCTGTGGATGAAAGGCTCTTGGTGCTGCAGCCAGGACTCAGTGCTGTGCCTCTGAGGTGGGAGAGCCAACTTCAGGACACTGGTCCACAAGAGGCCTCCCAGCTGCACATAATATCAAACAGCAAAAATCTCCGAGAGAGCTCCATCTCAACGCCAGCACCCAGCTTCACTCAACGACCAGCAAGCTACAGTGCTGGACATCCTATGCCAAACAACTAGAAAGACAGGAACACAACCCCACCCATTAGCAGAGAGGCTGCCCAAAATCATAATAAGTCTACAGACACCCCAAAACACACCACCAGACGTGGACCTGCCCACCAGAAAGACAAGATCCAGCCTCATACACCAGAACACAGGCACTAGTACCCTCCACCAGGAAGCCTACACAACCCACTGAACCAACCTTAGCCACTGGGGACAGACTCAAAAAACAACAGGAACTACGAACCTTCAGCCTGCAAAAAAAAAAAAAAGGAGACCCCAAACACAGTAAGATAAGCAAAATGAAAAGACAGAAAAACACACAGCAGATGAAGGAGCAAGATAAAAACCCACCAGACCTAACAAATGAAGAGGAAATAGGCAGTCTACCTGAAAAAGAATTCAGAATAATGATAGTAAGGTTGATCCGAAATCTTGGAGATAGAATGGACAATAGAATGGACAAATTGCAAGAATCAGTTAACAAGGACCTAGAAGAACTAAAGATGAAACAAGCAACGATGAACAACACAATAAATGAAATTAAAAGTACTCTAGATGGGATCAATAGCAGAATAACTGAGGCAGAAGAACGGATAAGTGACCTGGAAGATAAAATAGTGGAAATAACTACTGCAGAGCAGAATAAAGAAAAAAGAATGAAAAGAACTGAGGACAGTCTCAGAGACCTCTGGGACAACATTAAATGCACCAACATTCGAATTATAGGGGTTCCAGAAGAAGAAGAGAAAAAGAAAGGGACTGAGAAAATATTTGAAGAGATTATAGTTGAAAACTTCCCTAATATGGGAAAGGAAATAGTTAATCAAGTCCAGGAAGCACAGAGAGTCCCACACAGGATAAATCCAAGGAGAAATACGCCAAGACACATATTAATCAAACTGTCAAAAATTAAATACAAAGAAAACATATTAAAAGCAGCAAGGGAAAAACAACAAATAACACACAAGGGAATCCCCATAAGGTTAACAGCTGATCTTTCAGCAGAAACTCTGCAAGCCAGAAGGGAGTGGCAGGACATATTGAAAGTGTTGAAGGAGAAAAACCTGCAAACAAGATTACTCTACCCAGCAAGGATCTCATTCAGATTTGATGGCGAAATTAAAACCTTTACAGACAAGCAAAAGCTGAGAGAGTTCAGCACCACCAAACCAGCTCTACAACAACTGCTAAAGGAACTTCTCTAGGCAAGAAACACAAAAGAAGGAAAGGACCTACAATAACAAACCCAAAACAATGAAGAAAATGGGACTAGGAACACACATATCGATAATTACCTTAAATGTAAATGGACTAAATGCTCCCACCAAAAGACACAGATTGGCTGAATGGATACAAAAACAAGACCCATATATTTGCTGTCTACAAGAGACCCACTTGAGACCTAGAGACACATACAGACTGAAAGTAAGGGGATGGAAAAAGGTATTTCATGCAAGTGGAAACCAAAAGAAAGCTGGAGTAGCAATTCTCATATCAGACAAAATAGACTTTAAAACAAAGACTATTAGAAGAGACAAAGAAGGACACTACATAATGATCAAGGGATCAATCCAAGAGGAAGATATAACAATTGTAAATATTTATGCACCCAACATAGGTGCACCTCAATACATAAGGCAAATACTGACAACCATAAAAGGGGAAATCGACAGTAACACATTCATAGTAGGGGACTTTAACACCCCACTTTCACCAATGGACAGATCATCCAAAATGAAAATAAATAAGGAAACACAAGCTTTAAATGATACATTAAACGAGATGGAGTTAATTGATATTTATAGGACATTCCATCCAAAAACAACAGAATACACATTTTTCTCAAGTGCTCATGGAACATTCTCCAGGATAGATCATATCTTGGGTCACAAATCAAGCCTTGGTAAATTTAAGAAAATTGAAATTGTATCAAGTATCTTTTCTGACCACAATGCCATGAAACTAGATATCAATTACAGGAAAAGATCTGTAAAAAATACAAACACATGGAGGCTAAACAATACACTACTTAATAATGAAGATATCACTGAAGAAATCAAAGAGGAAATCAAAAAATACCTAGAAACAAATGACAATGGAGACACAACGACCCAAAACCTGTGGGATGCAGCAAAAGCAGTTCTAAGGGGGAAGTTTATAGCAATACAAGCCCACCTTAAGAAGCAGGAAGCATCTCGAATAAACAACCTAACCTTGCACCTCAAGCAATTAGAGAAAGAAGAACAAAAAAACCCCAAAGCTAGCAGAAGGAAAGAAATCATAAAAATCAGATCAGAAATAAATGAAAAAGAAATGAAGGAAACAATAGCAAAGATCAATAAAACTAAAAGCTGGTTCTTTGAGAAGATAAACAAAATAGATAAACCACTAGCCAGACTCATCAAGAAAAAAAGGGAGAAGACCCAAATCAATAGAATTAGAAATGAAAAAGGAGAGGTAACAACTGACACTGCAGAAATAAAAGAGATCATGAGAGATTACTACAAGCAACTCTATGCCAATAAAATGGACAATCTGGAAGAAATGGACAAATTCTTAGAAAGGCACAACCTGCCAAGACTGAATCAAGAAGAAATAGAAAATATGAACAGACCAATCACAAGCACTGAAATTGAAACTGTGATTAAAAATCTTCCAACAAAGAAAAGCCCAGGACCAGATGGCTTCACAGGCGAATTCTATCAAACATTTAGAGAAGAGCTAACACCTATCCTTCTCAAACTCTTCCAAAATATAGCAGAGGGAGGAACACTCCCAAACTCCTTCTACGAGGCCACCATCACCTTGATACCAAAACCAGACAAGGATGTCACAAAGAAAGAAAACTACAGGCCAATATCACTGATGAACATAGATGCAAAAATCCTCAACAAAATACTAGCAAACAGAATCCAACAGCACATTAAAAAGATCATACACCATGATCAAGTGGGGTTTATTCCAGGAATGCAAGGATTCTTCAATATACGCAAATCTATCAATGTGATAAACCATATTAACAAACTGAAGGAGAAAAACCATATGATCATCTCAATAGATGCAGAGAAAGCTTTTGACAAAATTCAACACCCATTTATGATAAAAACCCTGCAGAAAGTAGGCATAGAGGGAACTTTCCTCAACATAATAAAGGCCATATATGACAAGCCCACAGCAAACATCATCCTCAATGGTGAAAAACTGAAAGCATTTCCACTAAGATCAGGAACAAGACAAGGTTGCCCACTCTCACCACTCTTATTCAACATAGTTTTGGAAGTTTTAGCCACAGCAATCAGAGAAGAAAAGGAAATAAAAGGAATCCAAATTGGAAAAGAAGAAGTAAAGCTGTCACTGTTTGCAGATGACATGATCCTATACATAGAGAACCCTAAAGATGCTACCAGAAAACTACTAGAGCTAATCAATGAATTTGGTAAAGTGGCAGGATACAAAATTAATGCACAGAAATCTCTGGCATTCCTATATACTAATGATGAAAAATCTGAAAGTGAAATCAAGAAAACACTCCCATTTACCATTGCAACAAAAAGAATAAAATATCTAGGAATAAACCTACCTAAGGAGACAAAAGATCTGTATGCAGAAAATTATAAGACACTGATGAAAGAAATTAAAGATGATACAAATAGATGGAGAAATATACCATGTTCTTGGATTGGAAGAATCAACATTGTGAAAATGACTCTACTACCGAAAGCAATCTATAGATTCAATGCAATCCCTATCAAACTACCACTGGCATTTTTCACAGAACTAGAACAAAAAATTTTGCAATTTGTATGGAAACACAAAAGACCCAGAATAGCCAAAGCAATCTTGAGAACGAAAGAAGGAACTGGAGGAATCAGGCTCCCAGACTTCAGACTATACTACAAAGCTACAGTTATCAAGACGGTATGGTACTGGCACAAAAACAGAAAGATAGATCAATGGAACAGGATAGAAAGCCCAGAGATAAACCCACACACATATGGTCACCTTATCTTTGACAAAGGAGGCAGAAATGTACAGTGGAGAAAGGACAGCCTATTCAATAAGTGGTGCTGGGAAAACTGGACAGCTACATGTAAAAGTATGAAATTAGATCACTCCTTAACACCGTACACAAAAATAAGCTCAAAATGGATTAAAGACCTAAATGTAAGGCCAGAAACTATCAAACTCTTAGAGGAAAACATAGGCAGAACACTCTATGACATAAATCACAGCAAGGTCCTTTTTGACCCACCTCCTAGAGAAATGGAAATAAAAACAAGAGTAAACAAATGGGACCTAATGAAACTTAAAAGCTTTTGCGCAGCAAAGGAAACCATAAAGAAGACCAAAAGACAACCCTCAGAATGGGAGAAAATATTTGCAAATGAAGCAACTGACAAAGGATTGATCTCCAAAATTTATAAGCAGCTCATGCAGCTTAATAACAAAAAAACAAACAACCCAATCCAAAAATGGGCAGAAGACCTAAATAGACATTTCTCCAAAGAAGATATACAGAGTGCCAACAAACACATGAAAGAATGCTCAACATCACTAATCATGAGAGAAATGCAAATCAAAACTACAATGAGATATCATCTCACACCAGTCAGAATGGACATCATCAAAAAATCTAGAAACAATAAATGCTGGAGAGGGTGTGGAGAAAAGGGAACCCTCTTACACTGTTGGTGGGAATGTAAATTGATACAGCCACTGTGGAGAACAGTATGGAGGTTCCTTAAAAAGCTACAAATAGAACTACCATATGACCCAGCAATCCCACTACTGGGCATATACCCTGAGAAAACCATAATTCAAAAAGAGTCATGTACCAAAATGTTCATTGCAGCTCTATTTACAATAGCCCAGAGATGGAAACAACCTAAGTGTCCATCATCGGATGAATGGATAAAGAAGATGTGGCACATATATACAATGGAATATTACTCAGCCATAAAAAGAGACGAAATTGAGCTATTTGTAATGAGGTGGATAGACCTAGAGTCTGTCATACAGAGTGAAGTAAGTCAGAAAGAGAGAGACAAATACCGTATGCTAACACATATGTATGGAATTTAAAAAAAAAAAATGTCATGAAAAACCTAGGGGTTAAACAGGAATAAAGACACAGACTTACTAGAGAATGGACTTGAGGCTATGGGGAGGGGGAAGGGTAAACGGTGACAAAGCGATAAAGAGGCATGGACATATATACACTACCAAACGTAAGGTAGATAGCTAGTGGGAAGCAGCCGCATAGCACAGGGAGATCAGCTCGGTGCTTTGTGACCGCCTGGAGGGGTGGGATGGGGAGGGTGGGAGGGAGGGAGACGTAGGCGGGGGGAGATATGGGAATATATGTATATATATGACTGATTCATTTTGTTGTGAAGCTGAAACTAACATACCATTGTAAAGCAATTATACTCCAATAAAAAGGTTAAAAAAAAAAAAAAAAACAACCTAACAATACCAAGTGCTGGTGAGGATACAGAGTGACTGGAAGTCTCATTCTTGCTGGGGGCCCACATGGTAGAGCTGTTGTGAAAGCAGTTGGCAATTTCTTATAAAGTTAAATTTGCACATGCTGTTTGAGCTAGTTACACCACTACTAGATAATTATACCATTGAAATAAAAGCCTTAAGTCCACACAAAAACCTGTACATAAGGGTTTATAGTGGCTTTATTCTAATTCCCCCAAACTGGAAAAAACCCAGTGTCTTTCAGCATGTGGTTGGATAAACAAATTGTGTTATACCTCATTTTATTGTGCTTCACTTTTTTGTGCTTCACAGATGTTGTGTTTTCTTAACAAATGAAGGTTTGTGGCAACCCTGCGTCAAGCAAGTCTGTCGGTGCCATTTTTCCAACAGCATTTGCTCAGTTCGTATCTCTGTGTCAGGTTTTGGTAATTCTTGCAATATTTCAAACCTTTTCATTATTATTATATTTGTTATGGGTGATCTGTGAGTGGTGATCTTTGATGTTACTATTGTAATTTTGGGAGGCACCACGAACTGCGCCCATGTAAGATGACAAATTTAATCAGTAAATATTGTGTGTGTTCTGACTGCTCCTCTGACCGGCCGTTCCCTCATCTCTCTTCCTCTCCTCTGGCCTCCCTCTTCCCTGAAACACAACAATATTGAAATTAGGCCAGTTAATAACCCCATAATGGCCTCCAAGTGTTCAAGTAAAAGGAAGAGTCAAACGTATCTCACTTTAAATCTGAAGATTAAGTTTAGTGATGAAGGCATGTCAAAAACCAAGACAGGCTGAAAGCTAGACCTCTTGCACCGAACAGTTAGCCAAGTTGTGAATGCAAAGGAAAAGTTCTCGAAGGAAATTAAAAGTGTTACTGCAGTGAACACATGAATGATAAGAAAGTGAAACAACCTTATTGCTGATAGGGTGAAAGCTTTAGTCTCTGGATAGAAGATCAAACCAGCCACAACATTCCCTTAAGCCAAAGCCTAATCCAGAGCAAGGCCCTAACTCTCTTTAATTCTGTGAAGGCTGAGAGAAGTGAGGAAACTGCAGAAGAAAAGTTTGAAGTTAGCAGAGGTTGGTTCATGAGGTTTAAGGAAAGAAGCCGTCCCCATAACATGGAAGTGCAAGGTGAAGCAGCAAGTGCTGATGTAGAAGCTGCAGCAGGTTATCCAGAAGGTCTAGTTAAGATAGTGAATGAAAGTGGCTGCACTAAACAACAGGTTTTCAGTGTAGGCGAAGCAGCCTTACATTGGAAGAAGATGCCATCTAGAACTTTCATAGCTAGGGAAGAGAAGTCAGTGCCTGGCTTCCAAACTTCAAAGGACAGGGTGATTCTTGTTACGGGCTGATGCAGCTGGTGACTTTAATTTGAAGCCAGTGCTCATTTACCATTCCAAAAATCCTAGGGCCCTTCAGAATTATGCTAAATCTACTCTGCCTGTCCTCTGTAAATGGAACAACAAAGCCTAGATGACAGAACATCTGTTTACAGCATGGTTTACTGAATATTTTAAGCCCACAGTTGAGACCTACTGCTCAGGAAAAAAAAAAAAAAGATACATTTCAAATTATTACTGCTCATTGACAATGCACTTGACCACTCAAGAATTCCAGTGGAGATATATAAAATTTATGTTGTTTTCCTGCCTGCTAACATAACATCTACTCTGCAGCCCATGGACAAGGAATAATTTCAACTTCCAAGTCTTATTTAAGAAATACATTTTGTAAGGCTATAGCTGCATAGGATCTGGGAAAAGTCAATTGAAAACCTTCTGAAAAGAATTCACCATTCTAGATGCTGTTAAGAACATTTATGATTCATGGGAAGAGGTAAAATACTAACATTAACAGGAGCTTGGAAGATGTTGATTCCAGCCCTCATGGATGACTGAGGGGTTCAAGACTTCAGTGGAGGAAGTAATTGCAGATAGGGTGGGTATAGCAAGAGAACTAGAATTAGAAGTGGGGCCCAGAGGTGTGATTGAATTGCTACAATCTTATGATAAAATTTGAATGGATGAGGAGTTGTTTCTTGTGAATCAGCAGAGAAAGTGTTTTTTGAGATGAAATATAATCCTGGTGAAGATTGTTGAAATGACAACAAAGGATTTAGAATATTCTATAATCTTAGTTGATAATGCAGCAGCAGGGTTGGAGAAGACTGACTCCAGTTTAGAGAGAAGCTCTCCTGTGGGTAAAATGCTCACACAGCATTGTATCCTACAGAGAAATCATTTGCAAGAGGAAGAGTCAGTTGACATGGCAGATTTCATTGTCTTATTTTTAGAAACTGCCACAGCCACCCCAGCGTTCAGCAACCACCGCCTTGATCAGTCATCAGCCACCAACATCGAGGCAAGACCCTCCCCCAGCAAAAAGATTAAGACTTGCTGAAAGCTGATGATGGTTAGTGGTTTCTTTTGCAATGAAGTATTTTTAAATTAAGACATGTGCATTGTTTTTTTTAGGCATATAGCTATTACACACTTAATAGCACTGGGAAAGCAAACAATTTGTAGCTCACTTTATTGTGATACTCGCTTTATTGCAGTGGTCTGGAACTGAACCCACAGCATCTCTGAGGCTGCCTATAGGCATGCAATGGAATATTACTCAGCAATAAAAAAGGAACAAACTACTGGTATACCCAACAGCAGGCATCATGCTAGGTGAAAGAAGCCATATGGTACGATTCCTTTTATGTGACATTCTGGAAAAGACAAATCTATATGTACAGAAAACAGTGATTGCTGGGAATGGAGGAGGTGTTAGTTACAAAGGGATGGGAGGTCATTTGGGTGATGGAAATGTTCAATCTGATTGTGGAGGTGGTATCATGACTGAATTTGTCAAATTTTGCAGAACTATACACTAAAGGGGGAATATTTTACTGTATGAAAATTATACCTTTTTAATGGAAAAAAAGAGAATAGGTAAGTGGTAGCATAAAGAGCCAGTTACTCATCTTTCATAGCAGGAATTCAATAGGTTAAGTTAATAAATAAAGAACCCAAAATATCAGCATGTAATTTAGAATTATATAGGCAACAATCTAAATATATGGCCCAAAGTGGAAATGATGAAAAGTAATTGCATCTTGGGAACAGACCAAGCAGGGAAGAAATGTGGTGTGGAAGCTTTTGATATTAGTAATTAGCTGCACTGTATACTAAAAAACTTATTTTTCACTTCCACAGGCTTAGAGGTTGAATGGGACAGTCTCATGTTATGTATGAAGTATAAATTAAGTGGTGTGTGCCTAATGGGTAGGTGGTAATAGCAGTAGTAAGAGCTGATGTGAGGTCTTTGGATGTGAGGGTTTTAACCTTTATCCCTCTGTCCTCCCACTACCTACCGTAGTGTCCTGTCCATGTTAAGGGCTGTGAAAGGTCTGAGATTTTGTCCTCCTTGCTACCTGAGAACTTAGCTGCCACAATTTCACGGATGATGGCAGAAGACCTGAAGGTTGTACCAGTAGCAGTATATCAGCGTTTTCTTGTGTCAGCTCCCAGAGCCCCAGTTCCCACAGAGCAGCGTGAGGAAGGCCAGATACTGTGGCCTGTGCAGTGGGTTCTTTCGGAGGAGAGAAACTCCGAGTGTGGGGTTCTGGATCTTTCCTCTTGGACAGTTCGCAGGCCTACAGTTCCGTTCAGTGGAAGGTTCTGTATGTAAGGCTGTTGGTTACAGGAACATCCTTGAAACAGTGATCTGGAGCAAAGGCCATTGTTTTCTGTGCTTGTAAAATGTTCAGAGATTTGAGACCCTGGAAAATCCTCTCTTAACTGTCCAAGCTGGTGACCAAATGAATAAATAAGTATGTCTACAAGCTGTATTGGCCAGTTTTTTTATTGGCACCTTCCCTTTTTCCTCCTTAAAATACTGGTATGCATTTTAAGCTCAATTTCTTTTAAAAATTTCCAGTGAGGTAATAATCCTTGCAGTGCTTTGCTAGTTTGTTCAGTTAACCATATCTGTCAGTAGTTCCTGCCTAATTTAGGTGTCTTGAGTTTTGGTCTTTACTTTTCATTTTGCTTTCACCCTTTGCATAAAAATTGCAATTTTATGATGAAATACTAATATTTTAAGATACAGACATTTTAAGAATCTGCATTCAGAATATTGAATAAAATCTCTAAATGATCTTAAATACATTTATTTCTCTGAAGAGGTTGTGTTTTTTTTGTTGTGAAAAGACACACTTGAAATTTTCAGATTGCAGTTTTTTCACTGGCGCCTGGAACAGTGTGCTATATCCTTTCTTACTAGTAAAGTTGTCTTTTTACTGTGCTGAATAACATATGACATATCTTTAATTCTCATACAGTTTAATAAAGAACAGTAATTGCTGCCCACAGAGTACCTTTAAAGGTGATAGTTCTTTGTACTATGCGTCATAGTAGAGCTAACACCTTTTGTTGTAATCTGTGAATGCTTTTACTCCTCAGTAGCTTTTCTCTCTTGTTAGGTAGAAGTGAGAGGTGTGCTTGGTCTGTCACTGGACACAGGACTTCCTTTCTGGTTTTATATTCTGGTCTGCTCTGCGCGATTGTGCCAAGGGCTGGGATGGGGGCTTTACACAGTGGACTGGGCTTCCCTTGGCTCTCGCCACCGTGTCATCCTGTGATGAGGGGTTCAGACCTCAAAGCAACACTGGAGAAGGTGGGACCCATGCGCCCCGTGGCCCTGATGCTACAGAGCTCTGTTCCTCTGCAGCACTTTCCTTTCTTATTTTTCTTTTTACTGTTAATTCAGTTGAAATTCTTTTTGGTTTCTTTCAGGGAAAGCCTTTACTGTGAGGTGAATAATGATTTGGGGGTACCTACATTTAGGAATATGTTTAATACATTATTTAAACACTGACAAATAATATGAAATAAAGATAGAATAGCTCAGAGTATAAATTACAGTTGGTAACAGGGTTTCAAAAGTCCCCGTTACTTTTTTTTTTATTTAAGTAAAATTCACATGATATGAAATTAACCATTTAAAAGCATACAATTCAGTACACTTAGTACATTCACAGTGTTGTGCAACCACCACCAGCCAGCTCGTGACCGCAGTGAAACCCGGTCCCTGGGAAGTAACCCACCCAGCCCTGGCAGCCTGCTGTCTCCATGGATCTGTCCATGCTGGGGATTGCATGTAAATGGAGTCATACAACAGGTGACCTTTTGTGTCTGGCTTCTTTCACTGAGCGTGTTTTCAAGGTTCCTCCTTGTTGTAGGATCTATCAGTACCTCATCCCTCTTTATGGCTGAATAGTATTCCATTGTATGTTTATCCATTCACCCCTTGATGGACAGTAAGTTGTTTCCCCCTTTCAGCTGTATGGTCTGAGAGCACCGCTGTGAACATTTCACATACAAGTATCTGTCTGAGTGCCTACTTTCAGTTCTTTTGTGTATACACCTAACAGTAGAATTGCTGGGTCATAACGTAATTCTGTGTTTAACTAATTGAGGAATTGCCAGGCTATTTTCCAGTGAGGTGATACAATTTTACATTCCCACCAGCTGTGTTGTGAGGGTTTTATATGTTCTCCGCTTCCTTGCCAACGTTTGTAATCCCCTTTTGTTTCAGTTATAACCATCTGTGTTAGTTTTCTAGAACCGCTGTAACAAAGTGCCACAAAATGAGTGGCTTAAAAAAAATTATTATCTATAGTTCTGGAGGCTAGAAATCTGAACTCAAGGTGTTGGCGGGTTTTGCTCCTTCTGAGGCTGTGAGGATCTGTTCCAGGCCTCTCCTGGTTCCTGGCGGTTTGCTGGCGTCTTTCGCTTTGTACGTGCATCACCCTAATCTCTGCCTTCATTTTAACGTGGCGTTCTCCCTGTGTCTTTACATCGTCTTCCCTCTGCGCGTCCTCTTTCCTCTTTTGGTAAGGACACCAGTCGTATTGGATTTGGGCCGACCCTGATGACCTCATTTTAGTTTCATTACCTCTGTAAAGACCCTGTCTTCAAATAGGGTCCCGTTCTGAGGCAGGAGGGATTGGGACTTTAACATGCCCTTTTTGAAGGAACACAATTCAGCCCATAACACCATCCTGTTAGGTGTGAAGTGGTACCTCACTGTGGTTTTTACTTACATTTCTCCGATGACTAATGCTGTCATTATTTTTCATGTGCTTGTTGGCTGTTTGTATGTCTTCTTTGGAGAAATGTCTGTTCACATCTTTTGCCCATTTTGAATTGTGTTGTCTTTTCGTTATTGAGTTTAAGAGTTCCTTATATATTTTGGATACTAGACCCTTATCAGATATCTGATTTCTGTCTTAGTCCATTTTGGCTGCTATAACAAGTTACCATAGGCTGGATAGCTTCTAACAACATGTATTCTCATGGTTCTGGAAGCTGGGAAGTCCAAGATCAAGGTGCTGGCAGATTCAGTGCCCACTGAGGCCCCATCTCCTGTTTCATGGATGGTCATCTTCTCACTGTGTCCTCATGAGGCAGAAGGGGGCGAGAGCTCTCTGGGGTCTCTCTTATAGAGCACTGATCACCTACCAAAGGCCCTACCTCTTTGTACCATCACATTGGGGGTTAGGATTTTAACATACATATTTTGGAGGGGATATAAACATTCAGTCTATAACAGTTTGCAAATTTTTTCTCCCATTCTGTAGGTTGTCTTAACACTTCTTTGACAGTTTCTTTTGATGGACAAGAGCTTTTAATTTTGATGAAATCCAGTATGTTTTGTTCTTGTTGGTTGTTACTTGTAGTTTTGATGTCATATTTAAAAGCCCATTGCTAAATTCAAGGTTATGAAAATGGACACCTATATTTTATTGTAGGAGTCTTATAGTTTGAACTCTTATATTTAGGTCATCAATCCATTTTGAGTCAATTTCTATATATGGTGTGATATACAAGGGTCCATCTTCATTCTTTTTCATGTGGATGGCCTGTTGTCTCAGCACCATTTACTGAAAAGACCTTTTTCCCATCATAATGGTCTTACACCCTTGTCAAAACTTCACTGGACCTAGTTATATGGGTTTATTTCTGGACTCTCGATTCTATAGTGTTGGTCAGTATGTCTCTCTTCTTGCCATATAACACTTTTTTGGTTGCTTTAGCATTGTAGTAGGTTTTGAAATCAGGAAGTTTGAATTCTCCAACTTCACGTTCCTCTTTTTCAATATTGTTTTGGCTATTTAGAGTCCCTTGCAATTCCATATGAATTTGAGGATTGGCTTTTCCATTTCTGTAGAAAAGGCCATTGGAACTTTCATAGGGATTGCGTTGAATCTGTAGATTGCTTTGGGTAGTATTGATATCCTTTCAATATTATCTTTCAGTCTGTGAACAGGGAATTTCTTTATGTTTGTTTAGGCCTTTAATTCCTTTCAGCAATGTTTTGCAGTTTTCAGCATACGTGTCTTTCACTTCCTGGGCCAAATTTATAGGCATTTTATTCTTTTGAATGCTGTTGTAAATGGAACTTTTTCTTAGTGTCCTTTTCTGATTGTTCACTGCTAGTGTTAGAACTACAACTGATTTCTTTGGGTTGTTCTTGTATCTGGCAACTTTGCTGAGTTCATTTATTAGTTCTAATAGGTTTTTTTAATGGATTCTATAGGATTTTTTCTGTATATAAGACCGTGTCATCTGTGAATAGGTATAGTTTTGCCTTTTCGTTTTCATTTGGATGCCTTTTTATTTCTTGCCTAATTGCTCTGATTAGGACTTCCAGTGCATTGTTGAATAGCAGTGGTGAAAGCGGGCATCCTTGTCTTGTTCTTCATCTCAGGGGGAAGATTTTTCCTTTCACCAAGGATATGTTAGCCATAGGTTTTTCATAAATGCCCTTCATTATGTTAAGGAAGTTTCCTTCTATTCTGTGTGTGTGTTTAACCATGAAAATGTGTTGGATATTTTCAGATACTTTTTCAGCATCTGAAATGATCATGTGGTTTTTGTCCTTCCTTCTATTAATGTCGTATATACATTGATTGATATTCATATGTTGAACCACCCTTGCTTCACTGGGATAAATCCCACTTAGTCATGGTTTATAATACTTTCAGTGTGCTGCTGGATTTGGTTTGCTAGTATTTTGTTGAGAATTTTTGCATCCTGTATTCATAAGGGATATTGGTCTATAATTTTCTTGTGATGTCTTTCTTTGCCTTTACTATCAGGGTAATGCTGGCCTCATAGAATGAGTTAGGAAGTGCTCACTCCTTTTTTGGAAGGGTTTGAGAAGCACTGGTATTCTTCTCTAAATGTTTGGCTGCCATCTAGTCCTGGGCTTTTCTTTGTTGGGAAGTTTTTAAATACTCAGTCTCTTTGCCTATTACAGGTTTGTTCAGATTTTCTGTCTTCTTAGGTCAGTTTTGGTAATTTGTGTATGTCTAGGAATTTGTCCAGTTCATCTAGGCTGTCTAATTTGTTGGTGTGAAGTTGTTCATAGTTTTCGCTTATCCCTTTCATTTCAGTTAAGTCGTTAGTAATGTCCCCACTTTTCTGATTTTAGTTATTGTGTCTTTTTTTCTTTGTCAGTCTTTGTCAATTTTTTTTTTTTTTTTTGCGGGGGGGTGGGTATGCGGGCCTCTTACTGTTGTGGCCTCTCCCGTTGCGGGGCACAGGCTCACGGGCCTAGCCGCTCTGCAGCATGTGGGAATCTTCCCAGACCGGGGCAAGAACCCGTGTCCCCTGCATCGGCAGGCGGACTCTCAACCACTGCGCCACCAGGGAAGCCCAGTCTTTGTCAATTTTGTTGACCCTTTCAAAGTACCAAGTTTGGGGTTTTTTTTTTTTTTTTAATTTTCTGTATTGTATTTCTGTATTTCTCTATTGTATTTCTCTTCTCTATTTTATCTCCGCTTTAATCTTTATTTACTTCTTTCTATTGGTTTTGTGTTTAGTTTGCTCTTTTTTTTTCTAGTGTAAAGTTAGGTTATTGATTTGAGATTTTTCTTGTTTTTTATTGTAGTGTTTACAGCTAGAAATTTCCCCACAAGCAGTTTTCTCTATATTCTATAAGTTTCAGTGTGTTGTATTTTTGTTTTCATGTATCTCAAAGTATCCCAATTTCCCTTTTCTTTAATTTTCTTTTTTCCTTGACCCATTGGTTGTTTATGAATGTGTTGTTTAATTTTTACATATTTTTGAATTTTCCAGTTTTCTTTCTGTAATTGATTTCTTATTTCATCCCACTGTGGTCAGAGAAGATGTTTTCTATAATTTCAGTATTTTTAAATTTATTAAGACTTATTTTGTCACCTAACGTATGATCTATCCTGGAGAACGTTCCCTGTACACTTGAGAAGAATGTGTATTTTGCTGTTTGGGATGGAGTGTTCCATATTGTCTTTTATGTCTAGTTGGTTATAGTGTTGTTCAGGTTCTCTTTCCTTGTAGCTCGTCTGTCTAGTTGTTCTACCCATTTATGAAAGAGTTTCCAACTGTTGTTGTAGAACTGTCTATTACTACCTTCAGTTCTTTCGATTTTTCCTTCATGTATTCTGGGTCTCTGTTTTTCAGTGCGTATATGTTTGTAATTGTTTCATCTTCCTGACAGATTTATCCTTTTACCAGTATATAATGTTGTTTTGTCTCGTAACATTTTTTGACTTAAAATCTCTTTTGCTTGTTGCTAGTATGGCCCCAGCTCTCTTTTGGTTACTATTTTCATTGAATATCTTTTTCCATCCTTTCACTTTCAAACTATTTTTGTCTTTGGATCTAAAGTGAGTCTCTTATAGAGAGCACATAGTTTGATTATGTAATTTCAGGCATTTTTCCATTCTCTGCAATTGGAGAGTTTAATCTATTTAAGTTAAAATAATTACTGATAAGAAAGGATTCACTTTTGTCATTTTGCTGTTTTCTGTGGGTCACATCCCTCTGTCCCTCAGTTCTTCTATTACTGCCTTCTTTTGCGATTGATATTTTTGCAGTGTACTGTTTGAATTCTCTTCATTTCCTTTTCTGTACATGTGTTTTTATTTATTTTCTTACTGGTTACCCTGGGGATTGCAGTTACCCTCTTTTATTTATTTATTTATTAACATCTTTATTGGGGTATAATTGCTTTACAATGGTGTGTTAGTTTCTGCTTTATAACAAAATGAATCAGTTATACATATACATATGTTCCCATATGTCTTCCCTCTTGGCGTTTCCCTCCCTCCCACCCTCCCTATCCCACCCCTCCAGGCTGTCACAGAGCACCGAGCCAATATCCCTGTGCCATGCGGCTGCTTCCCACTAGCTATCTACCTTATACGTTAGTGTGTATATGTCCATGACTCTCTCTCGCCCTGTCACAGCTCACCCTTCCCCCTCCCCATAACCTCAAGTCCATTCTCTAGTAGGTCTGCATCTTTATTCCTGCCTTACCCCTAGGTTCTTCATGACATTTTTTTTTCTTAAATTCCATATATATGTGTTAGCATACGGTATTTGTCTTTTTCTTTCTGACTTACTTCACTCTGTATGACAGACTCTAGGTCTATCCACCTCATTACAAATAGCTCAATTTCGTTTCTTTTTATGGCTGAGTAATATTCCATTGTATATATATGTGCCACATCTTCTTTATCCATTCATCCGCAGATGGGCACTTAGGTTGTTTCCATCTCCGGGTTATTGTAAATAGAGCTGCAATGAACATTTTGGTACATGACTCTTCTTGAATTTTGGTTTTCTTAGGGTATACACCCAGTAGTGGGATTGCTGGGTCATATGGTAGTTCTATTTGTAGTTTTTTAAGGAACCTCCATACTGTTCTCTATAGTGGCTGAACCAATTCACATTCCCACCAGCAGTGCAAGAGTGTTCCCTTTTCTCCACAGCCTCTCCAGCATTTATTGTTTCTAGCTTTTTGATGATGGCCATTCTGACTGGTGTGAGATGATATCTCATTGTAGTTTCGATTTGCATTTCTCTAATGATTAATGATGTTGAGCATTCTTTCATGTGTTTGTTGGCAGTCTGTATACCTTCTTTGGAGAAATGTCTATTTAGGTCTTCTGCCCCTTTTTGGATTGGGTTGTTTGTTTTTTTGTTATTGAGCTGCATGAGCTGCTTGTAAATTTTGGAGATTAATCCTTTGTCAGTTGCTTCATTTGCAAATATTTTCTCCCATTCTGAGGGTTGTCTTTTGTTCTTGTTTATGGTTTCCTTTGCTGTGCAAAAGCTTTGAAGTTTCATTAGGTCCCATTTGTTTATTTTTGTTTTTATTTCCATTACTCTAGGAGGTGGGTCAGAAAGGATCTTGCTGTGATTTATGTCATAGAGTGTTCTGCCTATGTTTTCCTCTAAGAGTTTGATAGTTTCTGGCCTTACCTTTAGGTCTTTAATCCATTTTGAGCTTATTTTTGTGTATGGTGTTAGGGAGTGATCTAATCTCATACTTTTACATGTACCTGTCCAGTTTTCCCAGCACTACTTATTGAAGAGGCTGTCCTTTCTCCACTGTACATTCCTGCCTCCTTTATCAAAGATAAGGTGTCCATATGTGCGTGGGTTTATCTCTGGGCTTTCTATCCTGTTCCACTGATCTATCTTTCTGTTTTTGTGCCAGTACCATACTGTCTTGATTACTGTAGCTTTGTAGTATAGTCTGAAGTCAGGGAGCCTGATTCCTCCAGCTCCTTTTTTCGTTCTCAAGATTGCTTTGGCTATTTGGGGTCTTTTGTGTTTCCATACAAATTGCGAAATTTTTTGTTCTAGTTCTGTGAAAAATGCCAGTGGTAGTTTGATAGGGATTGCATTGAATCTATAGATTGCTTTGGGTAGTAGAGTCATTTTCACAATGTTGATTCTTCCAATCCAAGAACATGGTATATCTCTCCATCTATTTGTATCATCTTTAATTTCTTTCATCAATGTCTTATAATTTTCTGCATACAGGTCTTTTGTCTCCTTAGGTAGGTTTATTCCTAGATATTTTATCTTTTTGTTGCAGTGGTAAATGGGAGTGTTTTCTTGATTTCACTTTCAGATTTTTCATCATTAGTATATAGGAATGCCAGAGATTTCTGTGCATTAATTTTGTATCCTGCCACTTTACCAAATTCATTGATTAGCTCTAGTAGTTTTCTGGTAGCATCTTTAGGATTCTCTATGTATAGTATCATGTCATCTGCAAACAGGGACAGCTTTACTTCTTCTTTTCCGATTTGGATTCCTTTTATTTCCTTTTCTTCTCTGATTGCTGTGGCTAAAACTTCCAAAACTATGTTGAATAAGAGCGGTGAGAGTGGGCAACCTTGTCTTGTTCCTGATCTTAGTGGAAATGCTTTCAGTTTTTCACCATTGAGGATGATGTTTGCTGTGGGCTTGTCATATATGGCCTTTATTATGTTGAGGAAAGTTCCCTCTATGCCTACTTTCTGCAGAGTTTTTATCATAAATGGGTGTTGAATTTTGTCAAAAGCTTTCTCTGCATCTATTGAGATGATCATATGATTTTTCTTCTTCAAATTTGTTAATATGGTTTGTCACATTGATAGATTTGTGTATATTGAAGAATCCTTGCATTCCTGGAATAAACCCCACTTGTTCATGGCGTATGATCCTTTTAATGTGCTGTTGGATTCTGTTTGCTAGTATTTTGTTGAGGATTTTGCATCTATGTTCATCAGTGATATTGGCCTGTAGTTTTCTTTCTTTGTGACAGCCTTGTCTGGTTTTGGTATCAAGGTGATGGTGGCCTCGTAGAAGGAGTTTGCGAGTGTTCCTCCCTCTGCTATATTTTGGAAGAGATTGAGAAGGATAGGTGTTAGCTCTTCTCTAAATGTTTGATACAATTCGCCTGTGAAGCCATCTGGTCCTGAGCTTTTGTTTGTTGGAAGATTTTTAATCACAGTTTCAATTTCAGTGCTTGTGATTGGTCTGTTCATATTTTCTATTTCTTCCTGATTCAGTCTTGGCAGGTTGTGCATTTCTAAGAATTTGTCCATTTCTTCCAGATTGTCCATTTCATTGGCATAGAGTTGCTTGTAGTAATCTCTCATGATCTTTTCATTTCTGCAGTGTCAGTTGTTACCTCTCCTTTTTCATTTCTAATGCTATTGATTGGAGTCTTCTCCCTTTTTTTCTTGATGAGTCTGGCTAGTGGTTTATCTATTTTGTTTATCTTCTCAAAGAACCAGCTTTTAGTTTTATTGATCTTTGCTATTGATTCCTTCATTTCTTTTTCATTTATTTCTGATCTGATTTTTATGATTTATTTCCTTCTGCTAGCTTTGGGGTTTTTTTGTTCTTCTTTCTCTAATTGCTTTAGGTGCAAGGTTAGGTTGTTTATTCGAGATGTTTCCTGCTTCTTAAGGTGGGCTTGTATTGCTATAAACTTCCCCCTTAGAACTGCTTTTGCTGCATCCCATAGGTTTTGGGTCGTTGTGTCTCCATTGTCATTTGTTTCTAGGTATTTTTTTATTTCCTCTTTGATTTCTTCAGTGATCACTTCATTTTTAAGTAGTGTATTGTTTAGTCTCCATGTGTTTGTATTTTTTACAGATCTTTTCCTGTAATTGATATCTAGTCTCATGGCATTGTGGTCAAAAAGATACTTGATACAATTTCAATTTTGTTAAATTTACCAAGGCTTGATTTGTGACCCAAGATATGATCTATCCTGGAGAATGTTCCATGAGCACTTGAGAAAAATGTGTATTCTGTTGTTTTTGGATGGAGTGTCCTATAAATATCAGTTAAGTCCATCTTGTTTAGTGTATCATGTAAAGCTTGTGTTTCCTTATTTATTTTCATTTTGGATGATCTGTCCATGGGTGAAAGTGGGGTGTTTAAGTCCCCTACTATGAATGTGTTACTGTCGATTTCCCCTTTTATGGCTGTTAGTATCTGCCTTATGTATTGAGGTGCTCCTATGTTGGGTGCATAAATATTTACAATTGTTATATCTTCTTCTTGGATCGATCCCTTGATCATTATGGAGTGTGCTTCTTTGTCTCTTTTAATAGTCCTTATTTTAAAGTCTATTTTGTCTGATATGAGAATTGCTATTCCAGCTTTCTTTTGGTTTCCATTTGCATGGAATATCTTTTTCCATCCCCTTACTTTCAGTCTGTATGTGTCTCTAGGTCTGAAGTGGGTCTCTTGTAGACAGCATATATAAGGGTCTTGTTTTTGTATCCATTCAGCCAATCTATGTCTTTTGGTGGGAGCATTTAGTCCATTTACATATAAGGTAATTATCGATATGTATGTTCCTATTCCCATTTTCTAAATTGTTTTGGGTTCGTTATTATAGGTCTTTTCCTTCTCTTGTGCTTCTTGCCTAGAGAAGATCCTTTAGCATTTGTTGTAAAGCTGGTTTGGTGGTGCTGAACTCTCTCAGCTTTTGCTTGTCTGTAAAGGTTTTAATTTCTCCATCAAATCTGAATGAGATCCTTGCTGGGTAGAGTAGTCTTGGCTGCAGGTTTTTCTCCTTCATCACTTTCAGTATGTCCTGCCACTCCCTTCTGGCTTGTAGGGCTTCTGCTGAGAGATCAGCTGCTAACCTCATGGGGATTCCCTTGTGTGTTATTTGTTGTTTTTCCCTTGCTGCTTTTAATATGCTTTCTTTGTATTTAATTTTTGACAGTTTGATTAATATGTGTCTTGGCGTATTTCTCCTTGGATTTATCCTGTATGGGACTCTCTGTGCTTCCTGGACTTGATTAACTATTTCCTTTCCCATATTAGGGAAGTTTTCAACTATAATCTCTTCAAATATTTTCTCAGTCCCTTTCTTTTTCTCTTCTTCTTCTGGAACCCCTATAATTCAAATGTTGGTGCGTTTAATGTTGTCCCAGAGATCTCTGAGACTGTCCTCAGTTCTTTTCATTCTTTTTTCTTTATTCTGCTCTGCAGTAGTTATTTCCACTATTTTATCTTCCAGGTCACTTATCCGTTCTTCTGCCTCAGTTATTCTGCTATTGATCCCATCTTCAGTACTTTTAATTTCATTTATTGTGTTGTTCATTGTTGCTTGTTTCATATTTATTTCTTCTAGGTCCTTGTTAACTGTTTCTTGCATTTTGTCCATTCTATTTCCAAGATTTCGGATCATCCTTACTATCATTATTCTGAATTCTTTTTCAGGTAGACTGCCTATTTCCTCTTCATTTCTTAGGTCTGGTGCATTTTTATCTTGCTCCTTTATCTGCTGTGTGTTTTTCTGTCTTCTCATTTTGCTTATCTTACTGTGTTTGGGGTCTCCTTTTTGCAGACTGCAGGTTCGTAGTTCCCGCTGTTTTTGATGTCTGTCTCCAGTGGCTAAGGTTGGTTCAGTGGGTTGTGTAGGCTTCCTGGTGGAGGGGACTAGTGCCTGTGTTGTGGTGGATGAGGCTGGATCTTGTCTCTCTAGTGGGCAGGTTCACATCTGGTGATGTGTTTTGGGGTGTCTGTGGCCTTATTATGATTTTAGGCAGCCTCTCTGCTAATGGGTGGGGTTGTGTTCCTGTTTTGCTAGCTGTTTGGCATAAGTTGTCCAGCACTGTAGCTTGCTGGTCGTTGAGTGAAGCTGGGTGCTGGTGTTAAGATGGAGGTCTCTGGGAGATTTTCGCCGTTTGATATTATGTGGAGCTGGGAGGTCTCTTGTTGACCAGTGTCCTGAGGTTGGCTCTTCTACCTCAGAGGCAGAGCCCTGACTCCTGGCTGGAGCACCAAGAGCCTTTCATCCACACGGCTCAGAATAAAAGGGAGGAAAAGTAGAGGGAATTAGTAGAAGTATGAGGAAAGAAAGAAGGAAAGGAGGAAGGAAGGAAGGAAGAAAGAAAGAAAGAAAGAAAGAAAGAAAGAAAGAAAGAAAGAAGCAAAGAGGGATAGAAGGCAAGAAGGAAAGAAAGGAGGGAGGGAGGGAGGAAGGAACGAAGGAGGGAAAGAAGGAAAAAAGACAAAGAAAGAAGAGACAGTAAAAATAAAATAAAGTATGATAAAGTTATTGAATTAAAAAATTCTTATTTAGAAAAAAAGAAAAAGGGACGGATAGAACCTTAGGACAAATGTTGGAAGCAAAGCTATACAGACAAAATCTTACACAGAAGCATACACATACACCCTCACTAAAAGAGGTAAAGGGGGAAAAATCCTAAATCTTGCTCTCAGAGACCACCTCCTCAATTTGGGATGATTCATTGTCTAAAGGAGGGAAGGAAGGAAGGAAAGAAAGAAAGAAAGAAAGAAGGTAAAGTATAATAACGTTATTAAAATTAATTATTAAGAAAAAAATTTTTAAAAAAACCATGGACGGATAGAACCCTAGGACAAATGGTGGAAGCAAGACTATACAGACAAGATCTCACACAGAAGCATACACATACACATTCACAAAAAGAGGAAAAGGGAAAAAAATCATAGATCTTGCTCCTAAAGTCCACTTCCTTAATTTAGGATGATTGGTTGTCTATTCAGGTGTTCCACAGATGCAGGGTACATCAAGTTGATTGTGGAGCTTTAATCCGCTGCTTCTGAGGCTGCTGGGAGAGAGTTCCCTTTCTCTTCTTTGTTCTCACAGCTCACCGGGACTCAGCTTTGGATTTGGCCCTGCCTCTGCGTGTAGGTCGCTGGAGGGCGTCTGTTTTTTGCTCAGACAGGACGGGGTTAAAGGAGCCGCTGATTCGGGGGCTCTGGCGCACTCAGGCCGGCGGGGAGGGAGGGGCACGGAGTGCAGTGCGGGCCTGCGGCGGCAAAGACCGCCGTGACTTTGCACCAGCCTGAGGCCCGCCGTGCGTTCTCCCGGGGAAGTTGTCCCTGGATCCCGGGAACCTGGCAGTGGCGGGCTGCACAGGCTCCGCGGAAGAGGGGTGTGGAGAGTGACCTGTGCTCGCACACAGGCCCCTTGGTGGCGGCAGCAGCAGTCTTAGCGTCTCCCGCCCGTCTCTGGGGTCCGCGCTTTTAGCCGGGGCTCGCGCCCGTCTCTGGGGTTCGCGCTTTTAGCCGCGGCTCGCGCCCGTTTCTGGAGTTCCTTTAAGCAGCGTTCTTAAACCCCTCTCCTCACGCACCAGGAAACAAAGAGGTAAGAAAAAGTCTCTTGCCTCTTCGGCAGGTGCAGACTTTTCCCCGGACTCCCTCCCGGCTAGCCGTGGTGCACGAACCCCTTCAGGCTATGTTCAAGCCGCCAACCCCAGTCCTCTCCCTGCGCTCCATCCGAAACCGAAACCCGAGCCTCAGCGCCTCAGCTCGCAGCCCCGCCCGCCCTGGCGGGTGAGCAGACAAGCCTCTCGGGCTGGTGAGTGCCGGTCGGCACCGATCCTCTGTGCGGGAATTTCCCCGCTTTGCCCTGCGCACCCGTTGCTGTGCACTCCTCCGCGGCTTCGAAGCTCCCCCCTCTGCCTCCCGCAGTCTCCACCCGCGAAGGGGCTTCCTAGTGTGTGGAAACTTTTCCTTCTTCACAGCTCCCTCCCACTGGTGCAGGTGCTGTCCCTATTCTTTTGTCTCTGTTTTTTCTTTTTTTTTTCTTTTGCCCTACCCAGGTACGTGGGGAGTTGCTTGCCTTTTGGGAGGTCTGAGGTCTTCTGCCAGCCTTCAGTAGGTGTTCTGTAGGAGTTGTTCCACGTAGTGATGTATTTCTGGTGTATCTGTGGGGAGGAAGGTGATCTCCGCGTCTTACTCTTCCGCCATCTTCCCAAAGGTCGCAGTTACCCTCTTAAACTTACGACAGTTAGTACCAGCTTAACCTCTGTAGTATACAAACCTCTGCTTCTGTTTAACTCTGTCCTTCCCCCTTTATGTTGTTGTCGTCACAAATTACATCTTTATACATTGTGTGCCTATTAACATTGATTTATAGTTATTGTTTTATGCATTTGTCTTTTAAATCATATTGGAAGAAAAAGAGGACTTACATATCAAAAATGTAGTAATACTGGCCTTTATATATTATGTAGTTACCTTTACCAGTGTCCTTTATTTTTGTGTGGTTTTCAAGAACTGTCTAGTGACCTTATATTTCTGCCTGAAGGACTCCCTCTAATATTTCCTGTAGGGCAGGTCTACTAGCAACAGACTCCCTCAGCTTTTGTTTATCTGGGAATGTATTAATTTCTCCATTTTTAAAGGGCATATGAATCTTGGTTGACAGCTTTATTCTTTGAGCAAGATATGTTACCGTGCTGCCTTCTGTTCTCCTTGGGTTCTGCTGAGAAGGCCGCTGATACTCTTGCTGTTTCTGTTAAGTGAAGAGTGGTTTGTCTTGCTCCTATCCATGTTTTCTTTTGTCTCTTTCAGTGGTTTCTTTATAATGTGTTTCTGTGTGTTTTGTCCTCCTAGGAGTTTGTTGAGCTGTTTGGATGTGTAGTTGTATGTCTTGTATCGAGTCAGGGAGATTTTCAGCCGTTTTCCTTCAACTGTTCTTTATACCCTTCTGTCCCCTCCTTCTGGGTGTCCCGTGTGCATTTGTTGGTGCACCTGCTGGTGTCTCACGTGTCTCTTTGGCTGTGTGCATGTTTCTTCATTCTTTATTCTTCCTACTCTTCAGATTGGATGATCTCAACCAATCTACTTCCAAGTTTGATGATTCTTTTTTCCGCCTGCTGAAATTGGCTACTTTTTCATTTTAGCTATAATTTTCAGCTCCAGAGTTTCTCTCTGGTTCTTTTTTATAGTTTTATTCTCTTTCTTGTGATTTTCTCTCTGTTAAGACATCATTCTTCTTTCCTTTAGCTTTTTGTCTATGGTTTCTTTTAGCTCTTTGAGGGTATTTAAGACAACTGATTTAAAGTCTTTGTCTGATGAGTCTAATGTCTGTGCATCCTTAGGACCAGTTTGTATTCGTTTCTCCTGTGAATTGACCCTACTTTCTTGTTTCTTTCCAAGCTTTGTAATAATTTCTAGAAAACTGGACATTTCAAATATTCCAAGTTGCTAACTCTGGAAGTCTGACTCTTTGTGTGTGCCTGGTCTGGGCTGTCCACTAGCAGCCACTAGCTACATGCAGTGACGGTATAGCACTTGAAATGTGGATGGTCCTCACTGAGATGTGCTGAAGGCAGTGGTGTATTGATAAACCAGCTCTGGGGGAAAGAAGCCTTGACTTATGTCATTTGCTGATTTCTATTGTGTAAATACTCCTACTGGACAGATGTGAAACTACCAAAGTGATGTTACAAACCCTAACTTGGGAAGAGTTGTGCACAGTCCATTCTCACAAGCCAGTGGGGTCAGCTCCAGCACACCGCCTGCCGTGAGTAGAAAATATATGCCAGGTTGCAAAGAATTACCATGAAAAAGCATTGTAAAATATCTTAGTATGATATTTTTATATTGATTACATGTTGAAATGACAGTAAACAATATTTATTTAAACAAGGTGTATTATTGAAATTAACTTCGTGTTTCTTTTTACCTTTTTAATTGTAGCTATAGAAAATTTTAAATTACAGATGTTACTCGTATTTACGTTGCAGAGTATTGCTCTAAATAGTTGAGACTATTGAGTATTAGAGTGATTAGGTTCTATTTCCATATCATATTTGCTTCTAGCATACAGTTGTGTTTGACCTATTACAGCCAATATTTACATGTTGACCCATAAATGAGTAAAAATAAGGCTACTCATTTTTCAGGTTTTTTATTAAATGATTCATTATTTACAAGTATATTTCTGTATGAATATTGTTTAAACTGTCTTTTTATTTTTCATTTTAGTGGGTTTTTTTAAGAGAGGAAGAGAAAGTGTTTTAGTTATTTACTCAGAATAACCACTAATGATTATTTTAACAGCAAATCTAATTGGTGCTTCCCGAAAAATTAATAGTGATATTAGAACCTTGAAATATGTAAAAATGTATGGTCTTTATGGTTTTTGAGAGGTTGGTTAACCTCTCTTTTTCACAGTCCAAACATTCTCAAAAAGTTAGTGACCATATTCAATCTAAAACTGGTAAATGCCTTTTAATGAAGAAATCTTTCAAAATGGACAGTTTAAAAGACTTAAAAGTAACACTATGTCAAGAAAATTTTATGGCAAAGATAAATCTCAACGACTCCTTACTCAGTGTTCATATAAATCTAAACTACCTAAAGCTCCTGTGATTTAGGTGAGGGGTATGAAGAGTACTTATCAGTAGATGATGGTATCTATCTGTCCATTACTTTATGAACAGCAACTGCTCTCAAGAGCAGCTTTTCTGTCTTTCATCTCCACGAGCATCTCTTCTCATTTATTAGAATTGCTGCACTTAGCTTTGCTTTTCTTGGTGATGTAGTTGAAAATGTGTACATTGTTCTTGGTAAATCTTAGAACAGCATTAAGGAAAAGATGGGAAGTTGAGCTTTAGAATTGGTGTCAGGAGGATATGGTTCCATTTTTGGCTTTATCATAAAAATTCCTGAATATCTAACTTGATTTCTGTGTATATCTTTCCTTTTCATTAGGCTGAAGATAAATGGTCATTTGAAGATTATTTAATATTGTCAAGGTGATTCAAAGAAGAATCACTTTGAAAGTCAAATAACACTCCATTTGTTAGCCAAAGCCATGAAAGTTTACTTTCATTAAAATTGCATTAAAATGGAAAACATAGTCTTTATTAAAAGAAAATTCAGTACTCTATTTATAGTTATGTATCTTTCTATAATTATTTTATTATTTATTCATTTATTCATAAAAAATTGCTGATATCTGTAGAGAAATTTCGTTCAGTAGCATATGGTAACTGTCACTTATAATACTTATAATAAAATCTACCTGCCTATCTATGGACAAAAAACTATTCTCCCTACAAAAAACTATTCTCCCTAGCTTAGTTCTGTTTCATGATCAGTTTTATAGACTATTCTCTCAGAGGACCCTCCCCACCTTTTTTTTTTAGAAAAGCAAACTTAAAGTATCCAGAAAGTTGAGTAATTAATCTTTTTTCATAAAGCAAGTGTTTCAGATTCTCAGTCTGCTTACCGTTAAGCCATTTCAGGGGACTTTCCTGGTGATCCAGTGGTTAAGACTCTGTGCTTCCAATACGGGGGCACGGGTACAATCCCTGGTCAGGGAACTAAGATCCCACATGCCGTGCAGTGCAGCCAAAAAAAAAAAAGCCATTTCAGACTTCTTGGTAGTGTTGACCATCAATTTACAATGTAGTTTTTGTTAGACGAAGTTTCTGTTTCTGAATATACACACACACACACACACACACACACACACACACACACACACACACACACACACACCCCTATATTTATATGTATACATGTATAGTTATTTTTTTTCTCAATCTTCCAGTCCTTGAAAAAACCTCATTTGAGTGACAGATGTTAAGTTTAGTTTCTTTCTTCTAGTTTAGTTTCTGTTTTCAAGCAAATAGGCTACATCTCCTTTTATAGGTAAGATCTTTGAAAATAACTATTAAGTCAAGGATAAAACTTTTTCATCATTTCCATAAAGATCATAGGACATAGTGATTCTGAAGTGGCAAGCTTTTATATTAGGCAAAAAAAATAGGATACCCGCCGCACAGTTGTGATTAGTGAGTAAACTGTGGGGTTGCGGTCTGGCCGCACTTTCGTCTGCCCCTCCCAGCAGACTTGACAGGATTCTCACTTGCCTTCCCTCCCTCCGTCCTCTCCTCAGCATTCTCTTTCTCTCCCTCCCCTATTCCAAGTTTACTTAGTTGTTTATGTTCCCCTAAAGCTTAAATCCTTTAACCCAAATGTTGGAGGTATTTTTAATGATTCAAAACATTTATTCAAATATAGTAAGTTAAAAGACAGTGGGACATTTTCAATATTAGGGTATCTATATTGTGGATAAAAATAAGGGAGTAATGTAATATGATTATTAAACTTGAGTGTTATATACCTTTCAGGAAGCCTCTCTTTTATTTAGAATTTAGCTGACTTGCAGGACATTTCAGGATTTATGAGGTGTGGCACACTTTTCTAACTGGGGAGGGTCACAGTTTTGATCAGGTTTTCCCAGTCATCTCAAAGGCCTAAAAAATTGCTATAAGCATTCTTTTTCGCATGTGTTTGCATATATATGTGAAAAACAGATTTAGAGAGCTGGTAATTAAGTAAAATAACGAGAACAATATCTGATACAGACAGAACAGGTGTATAAGATGTTGTTATAGACCTTATTCTTCCTCACCTGATTCCCATCCCTCTCCCTGCAAAACCAAACAAACAAGCAGAACACAACTTGCACTTTGTCGGGGCCTGGTTCGCTGTGGTGGGGTTTGCATGCAGGACGTTTGCTGGGGAGTGCTCAGGGTCAGCACCTGTCAGGGAAGGAGCAGGCAGGACAGAGAAGAAGGGGACGTGGTCTCTAGCTGGTCCACAGGGAGCTGTGACTGGTCCTTGATAGGAGCGTGCTGCGTCGTCGGCTGGTCATTGGGTCAGGCCACTCTGGGGAAGATGGCTTTCCCCAGCCGACGGGACTGCTGCCAGCTCTCAGTCGTCAGCACTTTCTGAGCCTGGAGACAGTATGCCCTGGTCCTGAGGAGTGGGCGGTGTCCTTGGTACTCTGCCTCTGGGGAGAGCGAGTGCAGCACCAGATGCTCAAGCCGGAAGTCAGGACAACATCCACGACCACTCCCAGGGCTCTTGAGTCTGTCCCTTCTGCTCTGCTCTCTTCCCATTGTCCACAGTCACTCTTCCCTCCGAAAGTCCTTCACACTGATGCCAGGTCATCTTTCTAATATACTTATATTCTTCCTGTCCCCAAGCATCTTGCTTGGAGTTTCTGTGCCTCCTTTGCATGTTGTCCCCGTGTCTGGGTTGCCCTGACCCTTTCTTTATCTTCATCGTTGTGATTCATTATTACCACTTGGTTCTGTTCTCCCCTGAAACTCATATTGAGCCCTTTCCCCTCCCCTTCTTGTAGCGTCCTGTGTTCTCCTGTATCAGGTCAACACCTGTTTGGTACTGTTTGTTCCCTTGTCTGTCCTCCCCTCCAGACTGTCTTTGTAGCCTTATCCTCCTCGAGGACATAAATGGTATCTTTCATCTCTATAAACCCAATCCTGGAGTCCCTTCAAGGGGCTAAGTGAATGTGGGCTGCGTGGATGGAGTGAGAGAGTGACCAACTGACTCGGTCATAGTCTGAAAGCTCATTTGAGAGGTGCGGTCAGGGGCTGTTGTGTACACAGACCGGGATGTTTTCCTGTTTGTGTAAACTATACACAGCGATGGCGATTTCTACATTTGGATTCCAGTTAATTTGATGGAGTGGTGTCGCTCTCTTCTCCAAAGTGTCCTCAGATATGAGTGGAGAAACCTCTCAAGCCCTTTTAAAGCCTGTGGAAGAACTAAATTAAGTTAGTAATTTTTTTCCTGTGGTGCTACATCAATAAAAAAAAGAAAGAGAAATGGAAATCAACTAATTGCAAAGGCTCTGGTAAAAGTGCTCTAAGATGGATTCAAACAGAATGAAGTTTCTTTGGGGAGGAAAAACATTTATTTTATGGCTCAATAAACATTTCCCGAGCACCGTCCATGTTGCTGAGTTTTCCGTACGTTCGAGTCTGGAAACAAAAAGATTTAAGAAGCTGTGTTAGAGCTCTTAGTTGAGTGGCATTACAAGACATAATTAACTGTAATGAAGTAGGAGAAGTGCTTTAAAAAATTATTCTAAATGCTAGTTGAAGAGCCAGAGGGGGAAGATCTGCTGAGGAGGGAGGAGTGACATCAGGGATTGCTTCATGTAGGAAGTGACGTTTGCATTGGGTGTGAAGGTGGGGTAGGAGTTCCCCACTGGAGGGAAGTCAGGCTTATCAGGCGGAAGGGGGAGCATCCATTCAATATCAGCAAATGTGATCGGGTGTGACTGTATTCCAGTTACCATTCAGGACCCTGGGAATATAGTGATGAACTAATAGCAAGGCCCCTCCTCCTCAGAGGTGATACTCCAGTGGAGGAGACAGACAGTAAAGAAATTCAGTGTGGTGAGAGAAGGCTAGACAGGAGAAGGGCTAGAGTGAGACTCAGGGGAGGTGAGCACATTCAGATAAGGCGCCGGGGCGTGTTCTGAGGAGCCCTGGTCCTGTGAGATCTATGAAAACAGGTTCTGGAGACAGACTAGTTGAGAAACACCACCCTGGTAAGTCCTGCCCTGAAGAAACTTAAACAATTCTGGACTAAACCAAATCAAACAGTGCATCAGACAAGAAAACCCTCTGCGTTATCACAGGAGTTTTGTGAACTAAAATTCCAAACCATACACCCTGGGAGAAGCTGGACTGGAGTGTGAGGACCCAGGGGCCAGGTGGGCAGGAGGGTCCTGGGTGGGGGTGGAGGCGGGACTGTGGCCTGATGGTTTGTGGCCTTTTGAACCACGATGAGGAGTCTGGGAGCCAGCAATGCCAGGGTTAGATCTGGGTTTTAGGAAAGTTAGTTACTATGGTGGCAGTTCAGAAGCTGTCTTGAATGAGGAAAGGATAAATCAAGAAGCTTTGCAATAAAAAGGGATTGATCAGGGCCTGAACAATGGAGGGGAAAAGATTAATTTTAAAGACCTTTGGAGGTAGAATCAATTTATTTGGATAGCTATGTTTATAGACAATGAAGAGTGACTCAGAAAAATTCTTGGCACATAATGTTTTAAACGAAGGAAAGCACATCTTCATGAGTGGGAAACTTGCCCCTGACCCCCCAGTAGGTGAAGGTCACAACAGAGTTGTAAGTTTTGTGGGAGAGACAGGGGCCAAGTAATAAGATCAAAAGTGTTCCAGACTCTACATCACAACTGTGTTTTCTCTCACCTTCGAAATGAAAATTAGAATGGAGCGGGAAAATATCAGCAAATATCTCCTCTTGAAAGGTTGATTTTTTAGGAAGAAGCAAGCTTGTTATCACTTTTAAATAAAACAGAACATGACCTTGAGTTAGAGACAGCTGAGCCGCGTGTCTGGTTGGTGAGGTCAGCGTCTCCTCCCTGCAGCCCAGGATGGGCAGGTGGCTGCATTCTGCCGCCAGAGAACCATCTGGACCTCATGGCAGGTGTTGAAGTAAAGGCGGAGAGGACGTCTCGGTGGCTGAGAGTATGAGCATCAGAAGGGAGAAGGAAGGGTGGCTCTAAGTTATAAAATGTTATCTATATTTCTATTTTCATATACGTATATATGTGTGTGTATAAGTATAAATATAACATTTCCCACCAGTACTTTGTATCGCATATGTTTGTCAACGGCTGTGATCTGTCACCAATCAAATGAGAAAACTGTTGCCTTATTTGCTCTTTGCCCCTCCCCTGCAAGGATATCTTGGTTATTAGCCACTTAATTGGGATTCAAAACCAAAGAGTAATTTGCCTTGAGGATGAAATAGTCGATGAAGTGTAATTAATGATTTTACCAAACTTAGGAAATACAAATATGATGAACATTTTCTTGTAAAGATGACAAACTGCATTGTTAAAAAAAAACAAAAGAAAAACTAATATTCTTCTTGATGGACTTTAGTCAGCTGATAAGTAGTTTAAGATATAGAGAGAAAAAAGTTAAAGAATATGAGTTACCAAAATATAGTAGTTTAATACCACTATTCCTCTTAATTTTTCTTAGCCTTTTGACTACTGATGTATTAGAACAGTTGTTAAGCTTCACATTTTGTACTTTAGCCTGGAAATATTGGCATTAAAAACCAAACTCGAATTGCCATTTGTGCAATATTCTTAGACCTTCACTGGAATTTTCCTTTAAATAATAATCTTTTGTTTTCATCAAATAAGCCTTTATTTGATAAGATTCTTCAGATTGTCTAATTATATTTTTCTAAAGCCTAATTAGGAAACTTCTAGCTTAGGAATCGGAATTGGCACTTGATTTGCTTTCCTCCTTAAAGAACTGTTAGTTTGGTATTAATGCTGGTTCACGAGGAAACTGTGGTGTGCTGTGGCTCTTCCAGAAGGACCGTGGGGGCTGGAGGGGGTTTGTGTCCTTGCTGGGTGAGCACAGCTGCGGGCTGCGTGGTGACATCTACGGGCCATGCAGAGTGGCTCTGTCTCACTGACCACATTTCTTGGGCTTTCTACACTTTCCTCCCACCTGCTTCTTTCACCATCCTATTTATCTTCTCTTATCTCCGTATATTCCTTCTTCTTGTAGAGTTTTCCACTCTGTGTATATGTGTTTGTCTCTCCGGTTCTCTTTCGAACCCTCCTTTTGGCCAGTCTTGCCTCTGAGCCCCCAGCCTTGGGGAGCTGGCCCTTCAGGACCTCTGCTGGCAAGACAAACACTGTCCAAAAGCACTACTGCCTATTTCCTCATTCTGGGTTTTCTACAAAGTGTTTTTTCTTAAAAAAATTTTAATGTCATATTCAATATATGACTAACACAAAAAATATATGTAAACACGCACATTATGAACTAACTAGCTATGCACCCCTGCCCCCCAAGCAAAGCATATTTTAAAAAACATGGTTAGGTAGGTAAGTTCAACATTGATACATCGTAAAATATTACCACATCCAGTATTTCTTCATTCTTGAGAAAACATAAAAGAAAAATTACAGCTTCAAAGAAAAGCATACCACTTCTGGTTGAACCTAACATCTCTTCAAGCTCACAGTCATCTGGCTATGAGTCCGGCATATCTGTCCACAGCCCAGGGACACAGACTCTTCTGTTAAAACTTAGCACTTTAAAAAAAGGTCACTTGAATTACGACTACACAAAAAATTTAAATTCTGAATGAGACCAACTCTTCCTAAGACCCTGAATTTCAGGAAGGAAGGATGGCTTAGTGATCACAGCTGTCATGCGTTTCAGACGTTACTGTAGACCCCTCCCTGGTCAGCCCGGCCAAGTTGGCAGTCAGCCTTCTCAGTGTCTCTGAGTTCTTCCAGGGCTGTTTAGACATATCGCAGAGAATTGAAGCTTTGACTCCAAGTTCCATTACACAGCCCTCTGGACATCTGTCCTTCTTGGCTTTTGGTGTTTCATTGCCACATTTTGGTTTTTGCTCCTGTTTGACGAACTACATTTTAGTGTCTCGCTCACACCCCACTTCTCCTTTCCCTTCCTGTCGATTGTTAGCTTTGTCTTTCCTGCCCTGGAGTCACCCAACCATCAGCACATGGCACCAGCACCATCCTCAAAATGGACGTACCTGTGGGATATCTTAATACAGTGTTTGCCAGGGGTGTTTGTATCAGAAAATTTAAGAAGAGAAGGTGCAGGGGTGGTCTGCAGTTGTGCTGTGTGCAGACAGCAGACTCACCAGTGCAAAGGCTGAAGTCAGCAGGGGGTGGATGCTGACTCCACGGGGCTTGAGGCCTCACACTCTTACTCATCACATTGCCTAGCGACTAGTAAGTGGTATTTGTGGTGTTTTACATTTATTTTACATGTTAGTTCCTACTGATATGTGGGCATCTTACTGCATTTTATTTAGGAAGTCAGTTGGGGTAGGGAGAGGGTTCTTTACTCCAGAACATGGGGGGACAGGCCTTTGTGGAGTGTTATCACATAGAACATCTGTTTTTCAAAAACAGCCCATGGCCACAAAGTGGGAAATGCTTCTATCTCTAATTGCACCCCTTCTCCCCACAAAGACTGTCAGCACCTGGTCCAGGCCCCCCTCGTCTGTCCCCTAGACTCTTGCAATGAGCTCACTCTCCACCCCGCCCCCAGCACAGCAGGCAGAACATCCTGTGAAAATGTGAGTCGTCCGCTTCACTCCAGTGCTTAGAGCACTGCAGCAGCTCCCTGTTCCACTCAGGAAAACCAAACCTCATTCAGTGTCCAAGACCCTTCCTTGTCTTTTCCTGTATCACTTTAATGTAGATCATAATGGGAAACTAAAGTATGTATTTTTATTTGTTGGATTTCTTTTTAGTAATATTTCTCATTTTCTATCTGTGTTTTATTTATTTATTTTTAAAATTTTATTTATTTTATTTATTTTTGGCTGCATTGGGTCTTCATTGCTGCATGCCGGCTTTCTCTAGTTGCGGTGAGCGGGAGCTACTCTTCGTTGCGGTGCGTGGGCTTCTCATTGCGGTGGCTTCTCTTGTTGCGGAGCACGGGCTATAGGCGCGTGGGCTTCAGTAGTTGTGGCACATGGGCTCAGTAGTTGTGGCTCGCGGCCTCTAGAGTGCAGGCTCAGTATTTGTGGCACACAGGCTTAGTTGCTCCGCAGCATGTGGGATCTTCCCAGAACAGGGCTCAAACCCATGTCCCCTGCATTGGCAGGTGGATTCTTAACCACTGCGCCACCAGGGAAGTTCTATCTTAATTTAAAACATGTAAGTTTTTTAAGGAAAAACTCTCTTAAGGAAAACAAGATCATTCAGTTGCATATGATTTTTCAATTTTTTAATTCTTTCTGCAGTTAAATGGCCCACACTAGACAGACACACTCCCCTATTTTAAGAGGGTATATTTTTTCATCTGAGAAATGAAGACAGTCCCTACTAGTAATACCCAGTCACCTCAGAGCAGTCTTTCTCTCATGTTTCTCCTATTGGCTCACTTACTGTCTCCCTGACCTGTTAGTTGCTATCTTTCTTCTTCCCTCTCTCTTCTCCTTGGGACTCAATTTATCTTCCTCTGAACAGCTTTCCTAGCCAGTGAAAAACACCCTGTTGCTTCTTTTCCCCATTACACCTCTACATCTGTGCAGAAACTTTCATCCACTCAAATGTGCTGCAACATGATAGGTGAAGTTATTTAAGGATAGATAGGCAAATGATTTATTTATGAATTTGCAAGACAACTTCAAATAAAAACTCTTCCTAGAAAGATGAAGAAAAATGTCAGAGGAAAAGTGAATGATTTTCCTTAAGGAAGAGCCTAGTCTCTGGAGTGGAGTAGGGGATGGGGTGGAGAGGGGATTGTTGTGTGATTAATCTAGATTTAAATTTTTGATGGAACCTAAAATTTCAAGGTACATCAGCTTTTCTCACATTCTGTGGCTTCTCTGTCAATTTCCCATAATAACTTCTGTATATGTGTATGTCACCCAACTAGGTATTTTTATTAGTATGGTTCTTATAAGTATTTCTTTATAGCATGTTTCCCAAACATATATATTAGATTATTATATATAATGTTACATATTTATTTTGCAAGGAAGATATCTAAATATACCATATATGTGTATATATATAAACAAGAAATGTATATACACAGAATAAGATGTTAGATTCATTGTTTTGTTTTTAAATAAAGGGAGTTTATTACATACCATACAGTTGGGATTTTTGTCTATTTCTGTGAATTCATTTTCTCTTCAGGTAATTTATGGCATCATTTAAACTTAAGTTTATGTTTGAAGACCTTGCTTCTCCAAAATTGTAATTCATAGATATTCATACCTTGGTATCACTGATGTTTGCCAGTACTCAACTGCAAGTTTATCTCAGCACAGTTTGAATTATCTATGTTTAAAAACATAGGCGAATATGAGCTCAGAATGTTAGAATTACTTTAAAAACTTTGTGACTTTCTTCATTTTAAAAGTTTATAGTCATTCATTTAAAACTGATTTATTTTTCACTTTTGCTGTAATAATTCAAGAAAAGTAGACAGTTCAAATAGGCAGACAGGCAGAATCCTGGGTGCTGTGATTGGTTGGCATTTACACAGGTCTTTCACGTAGGATTTAATAAAATGAGACCTGAAATTTAGAAATGTAATCTATAAGACAGAGAAAAACAGTTCTTTTAAGCATACTCTTGTCAGTATAATGTGATGCCCATTCTGCACTGTAATTTTTTGTGTGTATCTGTTAAAAGATGTAAGCTATATTCAATAATGAGGATAGCAAGAATTTGAGACTTCATGTACATTTCTTTTTGTCATAGGAAGGTCAGCCTTTTGAAAAGGGATAGAAATTAACATTTCTCCAGAATTATTTTTTCCTTCATTTGAGGCTGTCTGTTAATTTCAGCATTTTACTGTGTTTTATGAACAGGCCAAATATATATTCTATTTATTTGTCAGGGGAGGTGATAAAGGTGATAAAACTTTACGAATTTCAACTGTTATTGCAGTCTACTGAGAAGGATGGGAGTTTGTGCTGTTCTGAAGAGATTACATGAAGTAGAATTGGAAAGCAAATTGTATTTACAAAAGATAGGGTGATGTTCCTAATAGGTGGTCAGAATAGACTATTTACTCTCACATTCTGCTGAGCTTTACTAGAAATAACTTCATTTCAGAAAAGGGCAAATCTGATTGAAGGCAAAAGCATTCCCTCTCCACAGATACTCATCCAACGGGTTTACATTAAATTTTTCTGATGGACACACAGCTGTATTTTATGCTGTATCTGTATAAACTGGTAATGTGGAAAGTAAAAATCTAAATAGTATAATTATTGCTTCATGCAGCAACCATTTAGATTACTAGATTTATATCTACAGTTTTGGAAGAGATGTTGCAATATGATATTCTGACAATAACTGTCGAAGTCTTAATACTAGGATCTGTTTTCATCTTGTTGTCAAGGTAAGGTTACTGAAATTCACATTTGGTAGGTCAGCAAGATCACTTACTATCTCTTGTCATCAGTGGTTTAATGCCAACCTAAACAGCTACTGTATGATGTCAACATTATCACAGTGTCCAGGCTGCAGGGGTACAGCATGCTACATGATTTAATGCATTACCTATCTGGAATGAAGATTATGAAAAGGCTGGCAACCAGGAGCTACAGTGGTTTAGAAATTTAATTTCTAATTTTTCTTTCACTTTTTTCCCTTCATTTTAGATTTTGGATTTAGTAAAAGGGACACATTACCATCTAGCCTGTCAGAAGTTCTTTGAGATGACACATAATGTAAGTAAATTTTTAAACTTTATAACCTGATCCTTTGTCTTTTGTTACTCTGTGTTTCATTTAGGATTTTTTGCTGTAGCAGTAGAAACCACTCTAGCTGTTTTCAGTGGAAAGGGAATTATTACACAGTATGAGGTTGCTTATAGAAGGGCCAGGGAATAAAGCTTGGATGCTACAGAACCAGGAATATTGTAACTAAGAGAAGCTACATCCTGAGAAAATCTTACTGTGGCTGCCACCCACCACTCCACTGCTAGGGATAAGACCAAGGGTTGGCAAACTTTCTGTGAAGGGCCAGGTCGTGAAAGTTTGAAGCTTTGTGGTCCACGTGTTCCCTGTCACAGCTGCTTCCATCTGCTGCTCTCGTGCAAAAGCAGCCTAGACGGTGTGTGAAGGTGTGGGCATGCTTCTGTCCCAGTAGAACTTTATTTACAAGAGCAAATTCTGGGCCGGACTGGACCCACAGGCCTTAGGTAACCAGTTCTCAGAGTAGGTCTGGAACACTGGCTTCAGCTGTCCAGAAGAACCAAAGGCTTTTGCCATCTTTCTTGTAGAAAACTGGATGCTTTTACTTGTGGTTGCCAACTCACGTTACCCTAATCTAGTTCTCAAGTCTTGTGTTTATCTGCATGGCGACCTAGGTTATACAGTGGACCCCTAGCTGCAAGAGAATCAGGGAAATGTGTTTGGTTGTTTTCTTGCCAGCCTCCTATACAAAAGGCCTGCTAGTAGGTCCTGAGAGGTGTAAAGCGTAGGTCACAAACTCAGAGGCCTGCAGGGGTCAGGATGATAACCCAAAAAAGTGAAACTACCTGAGATGAACACCACTGAAGAAGTCATGCTGTTAGAGATGTTCACATTGACAAGTTTTAAGGACGTGTGCAGGCCAACAGCACATCTGCAGGTCGACTTAGCTCACAGACCCCCAGTTTGCAAGTACTGGTCCTGTTCATGGCTTCCTAACCCAGGAAAGATAGCCAAGAATGCACCAGACGTCCATGCACCTCTTGAAACATTTTTTTCTCTAAGTACATATGTGCGTTTTTGGAGTCGAGCATTTATCAGGTTTCAAAGGGATTCGTGACCTTCCCAAAAAAGATGCTGCATGTATTGAATTCATCATCAGCTACCACGACGTGCTGAGTTTTTTTTTTTTGGCCTCGCCGCACAGCACGTGGGGTCTTAGTTCCCTGACCAGGGATTGAAGCCGTGCCCCCTGCATTGGAAGCACGGAGTCTTAACCACTGGACTGCCAGGGAAGTCCCCACAATATGCTAAGTTTTATAGTCACTTTTACGTTTTCTAGTTTTCATGAAATAACTTTTCTTTCGTGGTTATATAATTGCAGAATTTCTTACATATTTCATAGCAAAAATATAACATCACTGATAATAATGAAAATAATAATGGTAATATCAGCCAACACCTACAGAACCCTTCACATGTGCCAGGCCTAGCAGTTAGTGCTCTGGACACACTGGCTCCTTTGGTCCACACTGCAGACCACAGCTGGGCACGATTTGCATCCCCATCATGACAAAGCTTAGAGATGCTGAGAGCCTAAGGTCCTAAGGAGTGGAGCTTAAATTTGAACCAGGCTGTCGAGGACCTCATCTAGAGCTCATGATCTAACCCTGACTGCTGTTCTGTAAAACCTGGGACTGTATTTGTAATAACAGCTGTGGAGGCCATTAGTATTTTCCTGTCTAGATTCATGATGCAGCCTTCATAGTTTATGGTGAAAAACAAACAGGCCTAGTGACTCTGCATGATGCCCTAGGGACCACAGCTAGTTAGTGGGAGGTCTGGAGCCAGAACCCTGGTCTGGTCTGGCCCCTGGGTCCAGTCCTCTTACTATTACACCTAACTGTTGAAAATAGTGTTTTTATTTAAAAACATAAAAATTTTATTTTCACACAGTTGAAAGGACTAAACATCAATATAGTAGTAAACAACAAATTCTCATCAGTTTTGTCAGAATAGGAATCTCAACAGATAAGCCACATCTCTTTGGTATTTTCAGCATCATCTTTGCAAACTCTTTCCCTTGTAGACTGTATTCTTTAATTTGCTTGCTCAGCTTGAGAGTTTTAATTTAATATGTGTTCTTAATTATTTGTGGACCCTTTTAATTAAGAAGCCTCAGAACTTTAACAAATTGAGGTCTCTTATTCAACCTCTTACCTTTTTTTTAGAGAAGATATGAAAATTAGATTTAAACACTGAGTTTGTGACATCACTAAAAAGTAAGAAGTGCTTTTTTATTTCTCAAATCTGCTTTTGTAGCATCTCTCCTATTGATTATTCCTGCAAGAGTATTACTACTATAGCCAATTTTTAAAACTTGCCTTAGATTAATGAAGATATTAAAAAGACATATGTCTAAATCCTCCCACATATAGAAGTAGTCTACTTTAAGCCACATATAAATCAAGGGAATAAAAAGGCTGTTTGCATCCACTAGATGTCTCACTATAGATTTTTTGTTGTGAATATGTCTCTTTGCTTATTATTTTTTCTAATTTAATTTAAAAATAGAATCTATTTTTATTTCATGTTGCTGCCATTCTCCTCCCCCCCCAAAAAAAACCTCCTATGTTTATTTTCTTTAGCCTCTGTGATTAAACTCACTTTAATGAGAGTTTTGAAAATGAACCAGTTAACTGATAACATTTACAGCAGTGCTGCAGTGGTTCCATATGGCTTTTTTGGTAAGACCAGCTGCCTCATTCTAAGGTGTCATTGCAAAACCTCTTGATTAAAACCCAAACATCCCATAGGTAAAACAGTATTGCTTCCAGTCCTTCAAAATCCACATTTTCTGTGGCAGAAATATGAGACCTATGTTTGTGTGAAGGTCATTGTGTGCAGAACATGCTCATTCCAAGCTCATGTTTGAGAGAGATTCACTTGGTAGATATCAAAAGTTGGCCTGCTTGAAATCTGTTTTCCTCAGTATTTTTAGGGAACAATGTTTTATATTGAAGTGAATTTTTTTTCTTTTGGCATACTCCATTTGTAAATGAAAACACTAGGCCTTGTGTAGATTAAACTCTGGATTTTAATTGAAAATAGTTTCTTTAGAAATAGATCTCTTTAAGCGCTGAGTCATTCTGAATACTTATTTTGCAAATAGCTGAGCATAATTCTCTTTTCACCATAGAAATCTCTACAAAAATCTTGTTAAAATCTATCACACATTTTCCTGCAATCTTAAACGGTATATACCAAGTACATTTAAGCTTTGTAATCATCACTCAGGATCATTGTGGAGATCAGTTAAAACCCTGAGCCGGGAGCCCCACCGTCTCTCATGCGGGTCACTCACTGCAGTGCCTTCCTGACTCCTTTCCCAGCAGCTGCACCCATGCACCGGCCCAGTTCTTTCCCCTCCACACAGCTGCTAGGGTGATCTTTAAAACAGAAAAACCTGATCATTTCAGTAACCTGCTTTTAAAAAAAACTTTAAAAGCCTTCCCCATCGCTCTTCAGGTGAAATCCAAAATTTATAATGTAGCCTTATACAGGGCTCCATCCTACTTCTTTCTTCTACCAGTCTTGTTTTAGCTCTTTATGGTACTGTGGGTCTTCCAAGATAACAGGACAGAATGAAGATGCATCACAGAATTTCCCTCTCCCATTATTTAACAAAATGTACAAAACATAATAAAAAAATCATCAACCACAAAGAAAAAACATCACCATAGCAACCAAACAAGAAAAAAGGCAAGGAAAGAAACAAGATTCATATCAGACAAAATTGTGAAAATTCTCACTTAGTATTTCCATATCTAGAATGAAGCAAACTGAATATTCCTTTTTTTTTTTTTTTAATGAGGAGTAAAGGAAAGAGCTGCTGACTTTGAAGCAATAATAAATGTTGCATTTAGATGTGGGTAAATCTCTTTCTCTATTCTTTTTACTAAATAATTTTAAAGTAAAATCTATTTTCATTCTATTTGGTTTATGCTTCTCCCCTTCCTCCCTAAAAATCCCTAATTTTATTTTCCTGAGCAAAATGAAAGATACCTTCCTTCAGGCAAAAATAAAAGTGAAAGAAGGAAAACACTCAAAAGAAAGAACCCATCCTAGAAGAAACAATCCAGTAAACAGAAGGAAACTCTTCATAAGTTCATCATGCTACCAGACATCTTAATAGATGTTTGGTAAAATGAGCTTACTTAACAAAATGAGTTAAGAAATGGTGATTGCAGACCTAAGAGAGAAATTGAAAAACATGACATCATACAGAACCATGGTTATAGGCCCTCATTTCAAGACCCCTGGCATTGTTTTAGTTGGTTAATAAAAGTATTAATTAAAATGGGCAGTCATAAAAAAATGTATTTTTTAAACATTACATTTTAAAGGTAAAACATTTGAATGCCATTTGTTTACTAATCTTTTGATATTAAGGGCAGGGTCTTTTGTTTGAATGTAGGTTTGGGATTGGAATTTGATTTTATTTTTTTTCAAAAACCATATGCATACTACACCATCACCAATTTCCAGTTTTGGTTTCTTTAAAGTGGAAAAGGAACTTAATTATAATACAAAGCAATCTGATCTTTCTCCCTATCTTTTGGGAAGTTCGGTTTTGTTTTCTTTTGTTTTAAGTAACTTGCCTTTCCTGAGTCTTTCCAAGCATTTAATTTAGATTTCATAGAACCAACAACTCTTTTTACACTCCTATTTCTTTGGTTTTCCTCATAGCAACCCTATGACATAGCTGCTATTATTACCTCCATTTCATGGGGGAGGAAACTGAGGCATAGTATAAAGATTACCATATTTCATTTTGTCCACACTGAAATCTAATCATTCACTTTAATCCACAGAGTCATCTTCTGTGATAGATATATTGACACTTTTAACAACTTGAAGCAAGGTGTAGAAAATACCCGATATGTAATTAAGTATCACAAAAGGTGCTAGCTTCTTTTTGCATGAAATGACACCACTGTGTTTTTTATAATCTTTATAGACAAGTTTATCTCTAGAAATAATATTTATAATGATATGATTGTAAGTTTGTTTGACTTTCCATAAAACCTCTTAAAACAGATTTCAGAGGAACTAAGTGAGCTAAAGGCCTGAATTCTAATTCAGACAGATCCAGTTTCTAGTGCTCTATGACTATGCCTAAACCATGTAAAAAATCTCTTTGGGTCTCATTTTCCTAGTCTGTACATGGAGAAGATCCAGTTTAAAGTATTCCCTACATCTTTCCAATCTCTAATATTCTCTATTTATAAAAACCATAAAGTCTTCTGATTGAAACGTGCTAGGCAATAAACTTACTTTTCATGGAACACTTTGTAAAATGCAAACTTTATATTGAACCTCCCAGTTTTTTAATGAATTGGGTGAAAAACAATATAATGAAGAAGTTCACAAATGACTCCGTTGTTAATAAAAAATCCTAGATAAAACATTCAGGAAACATTTTGAAATTAAGCAGCAAAGTAGCAGGTAAAAAATTGTTCTTAGTGATCTGAGTAGTAACTCTTAAATCAGTGTGTACACTATCAATCTGCTATACACTGAATTATTATAAAAGTATTGGTCTGGTGCTTCCCTGGTGGCGCAGTGGTTGAGAGTCCACCTGCTGATGCAGGGGACACAGGTTCATGCCCCGGTCCGGGACAATCCCACATGCCACGGAGCGGCTGGGCCCGTGAGCCATGGCCGCTGATCCTGCGTGTCCGGAGCCTGTGCTCCGCAACGGGAGAGGCCACAACAGGGAGAGGCCACAACAGGGAGAGACCACAACAGTGAGAGGCCTGCGTACCACAAAAAGAAAAAAAAGTATTGGTCCAACATGTATCAACAAGTGACTAAAGAGAATCAAGAGAATCCTGAGGTTCTGAAGTAAGTTTTAGAAAAGACCTTGTTTCTGTTTATGGGTCTACCTGTTAAGAAGGTTCATCCTGAACTGTGACGGTAACTTTTAACTCCCTGCTAATCCATTTTAATCTACCATAAGATTACACATATCTTTAATCGCATCACTTCCCTTCTTAAGGAATTTTAGTGACTCTGTGATGCCTACAAAATTAGGTCTAGGCTACTTACCCTGGTTGTCAAGGCTCTCCGTGGTCTGGCCCCAGCCTGTCTTTCCAGCCTTATTTCCTGTTACCCTCTTTCTGTGCCTTTCACAGCAGCCCACCTGCACTACCTGCTTCCCTAGACATTCCTCTTCACCCTGCCCCTGGGATCCTGCTGCTTGATTCACCCTGGACCTCATTATCCCAGCTTTTCACTCTCTCATCTTTCCAAACCCAACTCATCTGGAAAGATCCTCCCTCCTTTTTTCGTGTTTTTCTTTTTTTTAGACAAATATTTATTGGCCAGCAAGATGCCAGGCATTGCTTGGATGTGCCTTTGAGCCGTCTGAGGTGGCAGGTAGGAGTTGGGTGGGGAAGCAGAGCCAAGTGCAAGGGGTCTGGGCTGGACGTACAGCGCAAGATTCGTAACTGTCAGGCGGTGGCTGAAACTCCCTGTGAGTGAAATCATGTAAGCAGTGGTTTGAGTGTTTTGAAAGAGAATCTGTGTTTCGTGTATTGAGTAGGTTTTGAATGAGGTCTGGGCGGTTCTTGACGTCCCTTTATTTGTACTTTTGTTACGTATTAATGTTATACACATTTGCTTGCCTGTACAGGTAGATGATTGTGGCTTTTCTTTGAGTCATCCAAACCAGTTCTTTTTTGAGAGCCAGCGGATCCTCAGTGGAGGTAAAGACTTCAAGAAGGAATCCGTCCAACCAGAAACACCCCAATCCAAACTGAGTGTCCAGAGAAGCAAGGATGCGTCATCTGCTCTGGCCTCGCTCAACTCCTCTCTGGAAATGGATCTGGAGGGACTGGAGGAGTTGCTTCAGTGAACGATTCTTGGGCAGTTGGTAGCCTGTCTTCCTCAATAGTTTTTATTTCCTACTTTACGATTTTATCTTCTTCTTTTTTGTCTGCCTTCTCCCTCCACCCGACCCCCTTTCATCCATCCACACGTTCACGCGCTTCACGGAAGGCCACCTTGCAGGTAAAAACAAAGACCTCGTATATTTTGCTGTGACAAAAGAGAAGAGGAAGAATTTCTTTTGAAATCTAACGCTTGAATGGTGTGATTTAAGTCCCATTTTAGGAGATAAAACAGCTTTCTGGACTGGTTACAGTCCCCTAGAAACAGTACGACTAAGAACAGCTTTTATTTTAACACTTACCACTGTTATGTTGACCCAGGCCTTTTCTAGACCATTTCTGTTAATAAATATCAAAATGTATAATGAGTGTGTCTGCGTGTAATTGTGAGTCATATTATGCCTTAACAGAGGAGATATTACCTCAGCTTTTAAAGTGGTATTTGGGAATATGCAATGTATTGCCAAATCACCAGTGAAGATTTTAAACTGTTCTTCCTTTTTCTCTTGAGTTGGTCATTTGAGGTTATTCCACATCAGCAAGGAGAATTTTTACCCCTTTGAGTGGTAGCAAACTTTACTGAAGTGAGTTGTGACTCAGGAATTAAGAGAAACAGAATGTGTACAGTCATACTGTTAACAAATAGAAGGATTTTATTATATAAAGTGATGGTCCTCCTTATCCACTGTCGTCTCCATTCACTCGGGGAGAACAGCCCATCACTAAGGTGAGAAGATTCTAAGGAGAGTCTGCAGTGTTTCTTCATTCCACCCCTAGCTTCCATACCTCATTGCTTCTGTGGTTGCTGTGAACTGCCAAGTAGGTTTGGTAAATTCATCAGCTTCAGTGGTGAATATTCCCATATTTGTAATAGTGCCTGTTTTGGTGCCAGCAGTGGAGTTGGTGGATGTTGTGGCTGGTCCCAGGGGCACTGGATCAGCACCCTGCTGTCTGCCCTTGGCGAGTGACTAATGCACCGTGTGCCTGGAGAGGCCCTGATCTGACACATTTCCTCCCTGTGGGCTCTGCTCACTCACCCAGAGGATTTGGACTTGTAGAAGGGAGACCCAGGTTGAAATGTAACCTGTCCTCACCTACTCCCTTGGGTTATGTAAAAACACCATTCTATGCAGTCCTCTTTTCCTGGGAAAAAGGGCACTTGCCCTTTATCCTCTTTTTTTTTTTTTTTTAATTCTTATTGAAGTGTAGTTGATTTACAGTGTTGTGTGTGTTTCAGGTATACAGCAAAGTGATTCAGTTATACATATACATATATCCACTCTTTTTGCCCTTTATCCTCTTGAATCACATGAGACACTGTATTGCATTCAGAGAACTGGACTGTTAGAAGAACTACATTCTAAGTCCTGTGGGAAACTGCAGCGATGAGAAAAGGATTTAAACAGGGTCAGAGCATCAGAACCTAAAAATGTCAAATCATCAGGTTTTTATCTTAGGCTGCTGAGCAAAGATTTCTTGGAATATTTAGTAACATATAATTAAATGAGATATTATCTGAACCTTTGCTTGTCTTTTGTGAATTATTACCTAGTTCAGAAAATAGTGTTATTCCACTACAAATTACCTCTATAAATCTCTCCCTTCTGAAACCATCTGCTATTCCTTGTATCATGCATAATTCTCAGCAGGAATCTAATGACTGCCGACCACTTCATCCATGGACTGCAAAACCACGCCCTTTTTTTTTTTTTTAATGTTACGAACAAGTGCTTCATGTGGCTGTTTTAACCACAGAATTAAGTTAGTGATGGAAAGCCAAGCATAGAAAGGTAGGTCTCTGTTGTATTAGAAGGGAAAAACAAGCAGCAGTCTTACTACTGTAGCTCAGTGAGAAATCTTAGGACAGGGTATTTCATATCTGGCACAATGCAAGGCTTTCTTTTTCTCCTGCCGCACGTTCTCCTTTCTTGAAGCCTGTGTGCCCACCAGCTAACAGCTCAGAGCCCTCGACAGCAAGCAGATGTGTCTGAGTTGACTGTTTTATCCTAGCAGCCTCAAGAACTTGAATGTTTTGTGTCTAGTCAAACTCCAAAATAACACTAGTTTAAATATTAGTTGTATTATCAGTTCCATTTCTTTGTAATAAGGCTTGCTCTCCTGTCATATATTATACAGAAGAATATATAAATATTTTGTGAAGTGTGTAAATTAGAGGATAGGGGTTAGAGGTTTATGTAAGAAGATAGACATTAATGCCTTTCTGGTGGTTTGTGGACTTGGAAAAAGCAATTTATTTTTCATGCTTCACAGGTCTAGACAATTTTGATTGTTTTCTTTGAAAGACCTGTTTGAATCAGATGATGTAGGAAGAACTCAAAAGAAAAATCAAAAGCCAGCAGCCTCTTTTCAAAACAGTAGCCAATGAAAAAGAATATGGGCCTTCCGGATCTTTTAACTTCTGGTCTCTTATTACCTCTTCAAGGAGGAGAGGCTGTACGATTGTCAGAGACAAAAGAAGAGACAGTTGAAGCCAGAGACCAGGTTGGAAATTTGCACCTGGTAGAAGCACTGACATTGTTTGTGGAGATTCTATCCCATTTCTTTCATTTTGTTTTTCACTCTGCCAAGACAGTATAAAACTCCTAATTACAATGTGCATAAAAGAACACTAGGAAGATTTTAAGTAAACTTTTTAGGAATACTTATTATAGTTGTGAAAGTGAATAGTCACAGATTTTGAATGAGGGGGAGCAGAATAAAGCAATGGGAAGGATCTTTAATTCATACGGAATTTTAAGATGAGGGATTTCTCTCTGTAAAAGCATGAGGAGCATTTGCTTCTTACACTTTGCTGCCTTACTGATACTCAGGGTCTTTGCAAGCAAACTTCTGTAATTCTTTGCAAAGAAGAAAAGAAAACTGGGATTTAAGCTTGAAAGGCGAAATGAGACAACTCTCAAATTCTGGTTTGGTTAGAGTCTACTGTTTGCAAATTTAATCAAGGTCTTCCACAGGCATCGGCTTGACATTAAATTTAAGTGCGCATTAAACAGAGTTGACAGCCGTGCTGAACATGAAGCTCGGTCTGAGGACATCTTTACAGCTGGAAGGGAAAGAAAGTCGAGAAGCCTCAAACCACTGTGGTAATTAGATCCATTTGTTAACTTCTTTTCTAATGTTGGCAAAGGGAGGAGAGAGAAGGCTGGCAGGGAGCCAGAGGGACCAGAGCCAGGAAGGCAGGGCGCTGCTCCCAGAGGAAACTGAACAGTCAGGGAGGGACCTGCTGCAGAGGAAGGGGCAGCCCTTTCAACGCACAGACAGGAGCACTGTGTGCAAAAGGTGCGTTTTGAACAGGTGTGCGGGTTTGGTTGTCAGGTGCCCTGGAAGGTGCACAGCATTACCTGGGAATGGGCTTCCCAAAGACACTGTCTGCCCAGAGGTAGTGTTTCTCACAAGGGTATCTAACTTACATGCAGGTAATCACTTATTTACCCAGAACGTCTGGCCTCCTTTTCAGTATGGAGCTTCTTTTTGACAGATAGCTATTGTCCTGGTCTAAGGCTTTCCACTCTAATTGGCATTGTAGGCAATTAGCTCTGTGATGCTATGGAAATCTTGTCACCTGTAGGAAATTATCTTCCCACTTATCTCACCTTCCTGACAAAAGTGATACGACTTCCTGTTATTGGGTTTGCTTTCTGTCCCATAAGCTTTCTTTGTCCATTCTTCATGACATTTTATTTTCTCCAAGAATTATCACTGTAGAACCTTATCAAAAGCTAAAGAATATGTCTGTACATAGAGCTTCTGTATTTTCCCTGAGCCTTCAGGTGCAAGACTGTTTTTGAACGTTGATGACAAGGTAGTGAAACAGCACTGCTAATAAATGCATGATGGATTTTTCAATTCAGCCCTGTGTTTCTAGGTGTTCATTCACCATAATGGAACTATGAGGCTCTTTGAGGGGTTTTGGTTTTTTGAATTTTTTAATTGAAGTATAGTTAATTTACAGTGTTGGGTTAGTTTCAAGTGTACAGTGCAGTGATTCAGTTATACATATATTCTTTTTCAGATTCTTTTCCATTATAAGTTATTACAAGATGTTGAGTACAGTAGTAGGTTCCTGTTGTTTACCTATTTTATGTATAGTAGTGTGTTTGAATTTTTACACTGAAAGCATGGAGAGAAAGTAAATTCAGCAAATAATGCATTTAATTTAGAATCTGTGGAGGCTCCAATCAAGATGGCAGGGTAGAAGGACGTGGAACTCACCTCCTCCCACAAATACATCAAAAATACATCTACAAATGAACAGTTCTCACAGAACACCTACTGAACACCAGCAGAAGACCTCAAACACCTGAAAGGACAAAGAAGATCTCCACGTAACCAGGTAGGGTGAGAGTAGGGGTGGGGGAGAGGAAGCAGGATGGGACCTATGTCCCTGAGAGGGAGCTGAAAAAAAGGAAAGGTTCTCGCATCTGGGAAAACCCTGTCACTGGCAGGGAGATCAGCCAGGACAGAAAAGGGAGCTTCAGGGGCTTAGAGGAAAGTGCAACAATCGGTTTGTTGGGCAGGCAGAACAGAGAGAGACCTGCACAGACAGTGCAGGCCACCTCCCTGTGTGCCCCAGCCTGAGATGCGCATCCACTGGTATGGGTAGGGGCTGGGTGCTGGAGTCGAGGTTAAGAGGAAAATCCCAGGGAGAGGACTGGGGTAGGCTGTGCAGAGACAGCCTGAAGGAGCTGAGTGTGGTATGACTGTAACCGACGGTGTATGTGGAAGAAGCCTGGGCCCTCTACAGGAGCAAAGTGGCGTTGTCACGTGGCACGTGAAGGGAGGGGCAGGACGTGCCATAACAGCCTCTTTCTCCACATGCTGGCCCCTACCTCCATGGGCTCTGGGAGTGCACAACCCAGCCGCCACCTTGGCAGGTGCCCACACCCCAGCTGCTGCCTGGCCAGGCATCCACGCCCTAGCTGCTGCCTCGGTGGGCTCCCGTGCCAGTCACCACCTCAGCAGGCTCTGGGAGCAGGTGCCAGCAGGTTCCCCGCACACAGGCGGGGCTGAAATCATAGTGAAGCCCCAGGGGCTGCGCAACTTAGGAAATCAGGGTGGAAATCTTCCCATGGCTGCACAAGCTGCAGATTTACACCTCCACCACTGGCTTTGTAAATTCAGCACCTGCAGGGCATCCAAGCAGACAATGGGTGCCCCCGCAGCTGGAACGGGTCTGGCCTTAACAGCTGTGGGCTTTGTGGTGTGTGCACACAGGGACTGGGCCATGACTGGGCTGCTTCCACCGCTCCCATGGCAAGTCAGGTGCACGACTACTACAGGCCTGGGACCTGATTTCGGCGGATCTGTGTTGGTGGCCTTCTGAAAACGATGCCTGAGGGACATCAGGTCCAATTGCCGACATTCCCATGGTTGAGGTGAGGGCAAGAGCAGAGCCGACAACAGTGTACTTTGTGAGCCTGCACAACAGGTGACAGGTGGCACCACAGAGCACACTCCCCAGTAGACAACTCAGGGGAAGGAATTGTCAGTGGATCCTCTCCCAGCAGGAGCGCTCCAGTCCTACCTACCTCATGCCTCAGCTCAGAAACAGATTTGGAGCTTCTACTCCAACAACGAGGGAGCAGACCCTGCCCCCTGACAGAGCTGTGACAACCACAGAGCAAAGAAGAGGCCCTGCTCAATATCCAGTGCAGACTCTGGTCACTACACCACCACTCACAACCTCTATCAAGGGGATAATGGCCAGCACATGCTGAGGAAGGAGGTGGCAGGCATCCATACTAAAAACAGCCCTCGCACCAAAAATATTAAACTCACACAAGCTACACAGGGATGCTCCTACATAAAAATAGCCCTCCGAGACCACAGTAGATAATTGTTTCTCCTAAACTCATAGAGTAAGAGAAATACAAGTAAAATGAAGAAGCAGAGGAACCACTCCCAATTTTAAAAAAAATATCAAGAGAGTTCCTCTGAAAGAACAAAAAGTGAAACAGACCTTTTCAGTCTGACACCAAGTTTAAGGGAGATAATGAAAATACTGAAGGAATTAAGAAAGGCTATTGATAGAAAGGCAGATTGTTGTAAAAAGGAACTAGAAACTATAAAAAGGAACCCAAAAAATAAGAAAACTTATTTGCTGAGACAAAAGCTGAACTAAAGGCAATGAATAGCAGAATGATATAGTTCAGGAGAATGAATAAGTGATTCAGAAGATAGAATAATGGAAATCACCCATTCAGGACAGCAGACAAAAAGCCAAATTGCAAAGAAAGAAAGAAAGCAATATAAGAGACCCATGGGATAATATAAAGTGTGCCAATCTATGCATAATAAGTATCCCAGAAGAAGAAGGAGAAAAGGGGATTGAAAATGTATTTGAAGAAATTATGACTAAAAACTTCCCAAACCAAAAGAAGGCAACAGATATCCAGATACAGGAACCACAGAACGTCCCAAACAAGATGAACCCAAACAGACCTACACCAAGATATTATAATTAAAATGACCAAAGTTAAAGAGAGGATTTTCAAGGCGGCAAGAGAAAAAGAGTTAATTACAAGGGAACCCCCATAAGGCTATGAGCTGATTTCTCTACAGAAATATTGCAGGCCGGAAGGGAGTGGCAAAATATACTCAAAGTCCTGAAAGGGAAAAATCTGCAACCTAGGATACTCTACCCAGCAAGATTATCATTTAGAATAGGAGAGAGAAAGAATTTCTCAGACAAGCAAAAACTAAAATACAGCAATACTAAACCTATCCTAAAGGAAATATTGAAAGGTCTTCTCTAAATAGAAAAGTAAGAAGCTATAGGAAGGAGAACATCACAATTGGAAAGTAAATCATTTAAATAAGACAGTACACAGATTTAAAAAAAAACATTTCTGTAAAAGCAATGAACATCAAAAGGATGCACATAAAGTTGTAAAAGAGGACAACAAAATCATAAAATGTGGGGGAAGAGCGTAAGAGAATGTAGAATTTTTTTTTTCTACAATGTGTTTGAGCCTATGTGACTACCAGTCTAAAGCAATTAGATATAAGATGGGGTTAACATACTTGAAAAAGGTTAACCACAAATCAAAAACATACAGTATATTCAGAAAAGCCATAGAGAGAACACAAGCATAATACAAAAGAAAATTATCAAACCACAAAAAGAAAAACAAAAAGAAAAAGAGACAAAGAAGAAATGTAAAATCAATGGGAAAACATTTAAAATGGCAATAAATACATATCTATCGGTAATTAAACGTTAATGGACTAAATACTCCAATCAGAAGACAGAGTGGCAGATTGAATTAAAAAAAACAAAGTCTACAATATGCTGCCTAAAAGAGACCCACTTTAGGGCAAAGGACACACATAGATTGAAAGTGAGGGGATGGAAAAAGATTTCATGCAAATGGAAATGTCAAGAAAGTGGGGGTCACAATACTCATATCAGACAAAATAGACTTTAAAACAAAGGCTGTAAAGAAAGATAAATAAGGACACTATATGCTGATACAAAGAGCAATACAAGGAGAGGATATTACACTCATCAACATATATGCACCCAATATAGGAACACCCAAATACATAAAACAAATACTAATAGACATAAAGGGAGAAACTGATGGGAATATAATAATAGTAGACTTTAACACCCCACTCACATCAGTGGACAGATCTTCAAGACAGAAAATCAGTAAGGCAACAGAGATCCTAAATGATACAATTAGACTTAATTGGTATGTTTTCAGGATGTTACATCCAAAAAAGCAGAATACACATTCTTTTCAAGTGCACATGGAACATTCTTTAGGATTAACTATGTACTAGGGCGCAAAACAAGCCTCAACAAATTTAAGAGTATAGAAGTATTCAATCACAGGAGCATGAAACTAGAAATCAACTGCTGAAAAAGAAACAAGAAAAAAACAATTACATGCAGACTAAACAACATGCTACTAAAAAACCAGTAGGTCAATGATGAAATCAAAGAAGAAATTAAAAAATACCTTGAGGCAAATGACAATGAAAACACAACCCAATGAAAAATCAATGGGATGCAGCAAAAGCAGTCTTAGAAGGAAGTTCATAGTGATACAGGCCTTTTTCAAGAAGCAAGAAAAATCTCAAATAAACAACCTAACATACCACCTAAACGAATTAGAAAAAGAAAAATAAACAAAACCTAAAGTCAGCAGAAGGAAGGAAATAATAAAGATCAGAGAGGAAATAAAGTAGAGATTTAAAAAAAAATAGAAAAAGTCAATAAAACTAAGAGCTGGTTCTTTGATAGGGTAAACAAAATTCACAAAACTCTGGCCAGGCTCACTGAGAAGAGAGAAGACCCAAATAAACAAAATAAGAAATGAACGAGGAGAAATCACAACTGATACCACAGAAATACAAAAAAAATAAGAGAATACTATGAACAATTATATGCCAACAAATTCGACTACCTAGAGGAAAGGCGGGGAGGGATAAATTAGGAGTTTGAGATTAACATAAATACCCTACTATATATAAAATAGATAACCAACAGGGACCCACTCTATAACACAGGAAACTATACTCAATATTTTGTAATAACCAATAAGGGGAAAGAATTTGAAAAAAATACCTATAACTGAATCACTTTGCTGTACACCTGAAACCAACACAACATTGTAAATCAACCATACTTCAAAATAAAATTTAAAAAAAAGTTGAGCATTATGTTTTATTCAGCAGATATACTGAGGACTTCAAGCCTAGGAGGCAGCCTCTCAGCTCTGAAGGACTGTTCCAAAGAGGTAAGGGAGGAGCCAGGATATATAGGAGCTTTTGCAGAAAAACCCCCCAAAACACACACAAAAAAAGTAGGTGGAATATAAAAAGATTACTGTTAATTAAAGAAAACCTGACATCTCAAGTTAATTAATTTACCACTTTTCTATGTATGGGAAGATGCAAGAGTCTGGGCTTTTTTTTTTTTTCAATAGATCTTTATTGGAGTATAATTGCTTCACAATACTGTGTTTCTGTTGTGCAACGAAGTGAATCAGCCACATGCATATATATATCCCCATATCCCCTCCCTCTTGATATTCCCTCCCATCCTTCCTATCCCACTCCTCTATGTCATTGCAAAGCACTGGGCTGATCTCCCTGTGCTATGCTGCTGCTTCTCACTAGCTATCTATTTTACATTTGGTAGTGTATATATGTCAATGCTAGCCCCAGCTTCCCTCTCCCTGCCCCGTGTCCTCAAGTCCATTCTCTATGTCTACGTGTTTATTTCTGCCCTGCCACTAGGTTCATCAGTACCATTTTTTTTAAGAGTCCATATATATGCGTTAGCATACTGTATTTGTTTTTTTCTTTCTGACTTACTTCACTCTGTATGACAGACACTAGGTCCATCCACCTCACTACAAATAACTCAATTTCGTTTCTTTATATGGCTGAGTAATATTCCATTGTATATATGTGCCACATCTACTTAATCCATTCATCTTTCGATGGACATTTAGGTTGGTTCCATGTCCTGGATATTGTAAATAGTGCTGCAATGAACATTGTGGTACATGTCTCTTTCTGACTTATGGTTTTCTCAGGGTATATGCCCAGTAGTGAGATTACTGGGTCATATGGTGGTTCTATTTCTAGTTTTTTAAGGAACCTCCTGACTGTTTACCATAGTGGCTGTATCAATTTACATTCCCATCAATAGTGCAGGGGGGTTCCCTTTTCACCACACCCTTTCCAGCATTTATTGTTTCTATATTGTTTGATAATGGCCATTCTGACTGACATGACGTGATACTTCATTGTAATTTTGATTTGCATTTCTCTAGTAATTAGTGATGTTGAGCATCTTTTCATGTGCCTCTTGGCCATCTATATGTCTTCCTTGGTGAAATGTCTATTTAGGTCTTCCACCCATTTTTAATTGGAATGTTTGTTTTTTTGATATTAAGCTCCATGAGCTGTTTGTATATTTTGGAGATTAATCCTTTGTTTGTTGTTTCATTTGCAAATATTTTCTCCCATTCTCAGGGTTGTCTTTTCATCTTGTTTATGGTTTCCTCTGCTCTTCAAAAGATTTTAAGTTTAATTAAGTCCCATTTTTTTATTTTTGTGTTTATTTCCATTACTCTAGGAGGTAGATCAGAAAAGATCTTGCTGTGGTTTATGTCAAAGAGTGTTTTTCCTCTAAGAGTTTTATAGTGTCTGGTCTTACATTTAGATCTTTAGTCGATATGGAGTTTATTTTTGTGTATGGTGTTAGGGAGTGTTCTAATTTCATTCTTTTACATATAGCTATCCAGTTTTCCCAGCACCACTTGTTGAAGAGGCTGTCTTTTCTCCATTGTATGTTCTTGCCTCCTTTGTCATAAATTAGGTGCCCATATGTGCGTGGGTTTATCTCTGGGCATTCTTTCCTGTACCATTGATCTATATATCTGTTTTTGTGCCAGTACCATACTGTCTTGATTACTGTAGCTTTGTCATATAGTTTGAAGTTGAGGAGCCTGATTCTTCCAACTCCGTTTTTCTTTCTCAAGATTTCTTTGGCTATTTGGGGTCTTTTGTGTATCCATACAAACTGTAAAATTTTTTGTTCTAATTCTGTGAAGAATGCCATTGGTAGTTTGATAGGGATTGCATTGAATCTGTAGATTGCTTTGGGTAGTTAGTCATTTTCACAATATTGATTCTTCCAATCCAAGAACATGGTATATTTCTCCATCTGTTTATGTCATTTTTGATTTCTTTCATCAGTGTTTTGTAGTTTTGAGTACAAGTCTTTCGTCTCCTTAGGCAGCTTTATTCCTAGTATTTTATTCTTTTTGTTGCAATGGTAAATGGTAGTGTTTCCTTAATTTCTTTTTCTGATTTTTCATTGCTGGTGTATGGGAATGCCAGAGATTTCTGTGCATTAATTTTGTATCCTGCAACATTACCAGATTCATTGATTAGTTCTAGTAGTTTTCTGTTGGAATCTTTAGGATTTTCTATGTATAGTATCATGTCATCTGCAAACAGTGATAGTTTTACTTCTTCTTTTCCAATTTGTATTCCTTTTATTTCTTTTTCTTCTCTGACTGCCGTGGCTAGAACTTTCAAAACTATGTTGAATAAGAGTGGCAAGAGTGGACATCCTTGTCCTGTTCCTGAGCTTAGTGGAAATGCTTTCAGTTTTTTACCATTGAGTATGATCCTTGCTGTGGGTTTGTCATATATGGCCTTTATTGTGTTGAGGTAGGTTCCCTCTATGCCCATTTTCTGGAGAGTTTTTATCATAAATGGTGTTAACTTTTGTCAGAAGCTTTTTCTGAATCTATTGAGATGATCATATGGTTTTTATTACTTAATTTGTTAATATGGTGTATCACATTGATTGATTTGCATATATTGAAGAATCCTTGCATCCCTGGGATAAACCCCACCTGATCATGGTGTATGACCCTTTTAATGTGTTGCTGGATTCTGTTTGCTAGTATTTTGTTCAGGATGTTTGCGTCTATGTTCATCAGTGATATTGGTCTATAATTTTCTTATTTTGTTATATCTTTTTCTTGTTTTGGTATCAGGGTGATGTTGGCTTTATGGAATGAATTTGGGAGTGTTTATCCCTCTGCAGTTTTTTGGAAGAGTTTGAGAAGGATCAGTGTTAGCTCTCCTCTAAATGTTTGATAGAATTCACCTGTGAGGCCATCTGGTCCTGGACTTTTGTTTGTTGGAAGATTTTTAATTACATTTTCAATTTCATTACTTGTGATAGGTCTGTTTATATTTTCTAATTCTTCCTGGTTCAGTCTTAGAAAATTGTACCTTTCCAAGAATTTGTTCATTTCTTTGTGGTTGTCCATTTTATTGGCATATAGATATTTGTAGTAGTCTCTTAGAATCCTTTGTATTTCTGTGGTGTCAGTTGTGATTTCTCCTTTTCCATTTCTAAATTTATTGATTTGTGTCCTCTCCCTTTTTTTCTTGATGAGTCTGGCTAAGGGTTTATCAATTTTGTTTATCTTCTCAAAGAACTAGCTTTTAGTTTTATTGATCTTTGCTCTTGTTTTCTTCATTTCTATTTCATTTATTTCTGTTCTGATGTTTATGATCTCTTTCCTTCTACTGACTTTGGGTTTTCTTTGTTCTTCTTTCTCTAGTTGTTTTAACTGTAGAGTTAGATTGTTTATTTGAGGTTTTTCTTGTTTCTTGAGTTGAGGTTGAATTGCTGTAAACTTCTCTCTTAGAACTGCTTTTGCTGTGTCCCATAGGTTTTGGGTCATCATGTTTCCATTGTCATTTGTTTGTATGTATTTTTTAATTTATTCTTTGATTTCTTCAGTGATCTCTTGGTTATTTAGTAGTGCACTGTTTAGCATCCATGTATTTGTGCTTTTTACAGTTTATTTTTCTGTAATTAATTTCCAATCTCATAGCATTGTGGTCAGAAAAGATGCTTGATACAATTTTAACTTTCTTAAAGTTTCCAAGGCTTGATTTGTGACCCAAGATGTGATCTATCCTGGAGAATGTTCCATGTGCCCTTGAGAAGAAAGTGTATTCTGCCACTTTTGGGTGGAATGTTCTATAAATATCAATTAAACCTATCTGGTCTATTGTGTCATTTAAAGCTTGTGTTTCCTTATTTATTTTCTGCTTGGATGATCTGTCCTTTGGTGTAAGTGGGGTGTTAAAGTCCCCTACTATTATTGTGTTACTGTCAATTTCTCCTTTCATGGTTGTTAGCATTTGCCTTACTTATTGAGGTGCTCCTATGTTGTGTGCAGAAACATTTATAATTGTTATATCTTCTTCTTGGATTGATCCTTTGATCATTATGTAGTGTCCCTCCTTATCTCTTGCAACAGTCTTTATTTTAAACTCTGTTGTATCTGATACAAGTATTGCTACTCCAACTTTCTTTTGATTTCCATTTTCATGGAATATCTTTTTCCATCCCTTCACTTTCAGTCTGTATGTGTCCCTAGGTCTGAAGTGGGTCTCTTGTGGACAGAATATATATGGGTCTTGTTTTTGTATCCATTCAGCCAGTCTGTGTCTTTTGGTTTGGTCATTTAATCCATTTACATTCAAGGTTATTATCAATAGGTATGTTCCTATTACCATTTTCTTAATTGTTTTGGGTTTGTTTCTGTGGGTCTTTTTCTTCTCTTGTGTTTCTCGCTTAGAGAAGTTTCTTTAGCAGTTGTTGTAAAGCTAGTTTGGTGGTGCTGAATTCTCTTAGCTTTTACTTGTCTGGAAAGCATTCGATTTCTCTGTCAAATCTGAATGAGATCCTTACTGGGTAGAGTAATCTTAGTTGTAGGATTTTCTCTTTCATCACTTTATGTATATTCTGCCACTCCCTTTTGGCCTGCAGAGTTTCTGCTGAAAAATCACCTGATAACCTTATGGGGATTCCTCTGTTATTTTTTGTTATTCCATAGGTTATTCCTATGTTATTTTTTTTCTCTTGCTGCTTTTAATATTTTTTCTTTGAATTTAATTTTTGTTAGTTTGATTAATATGTGTCTTGGTGTGTTTTTTCCTAGGGTTTATCCTGTATGGGACTCTCATACAGGATACAGGGTGCAACATCCTTTGTTTATTGATATGGCAGGTGACATTTTTCCTCCACACCCTGGAAGGAGCTTGTGCACATGTCTGGGGCCCTGGGTTTTGTAGCTGCCACCAAGGGACACAATCTTTGATCACCTGGCTCTGGTGGCCAGAAGGCTTGCACTTCTGGGTCCTACAGGACTTCAATAAACAAAGAAACAGCTCTTAACCAGCTGTATCCCCAGGGCTCAGCACAGAGAGAGTAGAAAGAAATCACCATTTCCTGGTTTTTCCCTGAAAATGGTTTATATGCATACTTGATAACTTCTGCCAGAGGGTCTGGTTTCCACTCAGTCTAAATCTAGGTGCTGACTGAGATACTCCTCTTTGGGACACTGACAGGTCTTGGTACAGCCTCAACTACTGGGAGCCTCTAAAATAAAATAATCTGCTTAGACAATCACAGAGGTTTGAGAGATAACTGAAAGGTGAGACTGGGTTGAATGATAAGGTTATTCTCCTGCAAGAGACCACTCTGTCAAGACTGGGACAGGTGGGTGTTTAATCTGATGCATTGAAATCAATGCAGAGAGTCAAGAAAAGTGAAGAAACAGAGGAATATGTTCCAAATAAAAGGCCAAGATAACACTCCAGAAACAAACCTTAATGAAATGGAGATAAGTGATAAAGACCTGATAAAGACTTCAAAATCATGGTCATAAAGATGCTCACCAAGGTCTGGAGAACAATGTGTGAACAAAGTGAGATTTTCTACAAATGGTTAAAAAACATAAGAAAAGTACCAAACAGAAATCAGAGAGCTGAAGAAAACAACTGAACTGTAATAGAGCCGTTCGACAGCAGACTAGATCAAGTGGGAAGAAAGGATCAGTGAACATGTAATCAGGGCAGTGGAATTCATCCAACCAGAGAAGCAAGAAGAAACAATGAAAAAAAGCAGAGATAGGAGTCAGGTTCAGGATGGTGACGTAGGAGTGTTCTGAACTCACCTCTTCCCTTGTATATGCCAAATCTACAGCTACATATGGAAAAATTTCCTCTGAAAAGAACTCCAAAATCTAGCTGGCTGACTCTGGGTAAATGAGAAAAATCCCACATCGAAGTGGGTAGGAGAAGCTGAGGCACAATTTTGCCATAAACACCAACCTGGTGCCATGACCAACAATTGAGAGGGAACTTACAAACCTGAGCTTCTCCCTGAGGAGGGAAGGGCTTGAACCTCACATCGGGTACCCCAACTTGACTGAGAGACAAGTCCCCCAAACATCTAGTTTTGAAAGCCAAGGGAGCTTGTGTCCACAAGACCTACAAGGCTATGGGGAACTGAGAAACAGCCCTTAAAGGGCTCACATGGACTCACCCATCTCAGGGCCCAGTGCAGAGGCAGCTGAGTGAAAAGTTCCCAGACATTTTGTGAAAGAGGCTTACTTGTATATCTTAAAGCATCAGCCAGAGGGGCCGGCATCTAAGTTAACACGCACATCTAGGAGCCTATTGAAATACTCTCCAAAGACAGAGGCCTGTGGGTGCCATCTTTGCACTGCCCTCTGCCTTCTCCAGCTGGTAGGTGTCTTCTGGAAAGGAGCTTGGACCTTCATCTCATGCCCTGTGTTTTGTGGCTGCTGCCCAAGGGACCCTCCAGATCACCTGGGTCTGGTGGTCAGCAGGGATTACAGTCATGGGTCTCCAGGTCTGTAACAGAGAAAGGTTCTTAACTGACTACCACACCCTGGGCACAGCAGAGAGGAAATAGAGATGCCCAGTCTTTCTGTGAAGTGGGCCTGTTAGCTCATCTTCACAGCTGTGGCCTGAGGGGAAGGCCTCTAATTAACACACCTCTATGGACTGCCTGTAATCTCTCCAAGGTCTCAGAGGGCACTGGGCACTATCTCCACCCTTCCCTCTGCCATGCTTCAGAGCGCCAGTATCTCTTGGAGGAGCTGGTACCTGTGTCAGGGGCCCTGGATTTTGTGGCTGCTGCCCAGGGGAAAACCATTGGTCACCTCCTCTGGTGGCTGGTGGAGCTCGCATCTGTGGGTCCCCAGGACTGTCACAAACAGAGAGGCTGTTCTCAGCTGGCTACCACACACAGGGCACAGCGCAGACCTGCCACACCAGCTGCACGCCTCAGGTGCTACTGAACACCGCAGTGGTCTTCCAAAATCCTTGCTCCTTAAGTTATAGGGCATTAAGTGGACTCCTAGCTGGACTTCCCTGCTGCTTAGAGGCACTTACCACTTCAAACTCTAGGCCATATGGCCACCGCTGTCCTCACACCACCACGCTACTGCTGGACCACAGTTACCTGCTTGATATGCAAATAAATTCCAGCTGAAATTCCAATACGCGGTGGCTTTAGCTCACTTATCCTAAATGTACTTTCCAACAAGAAGGGGAAGTAATTGTACCTGGACCCATTGAGGGAGTGGTGTGAATCTCTAAAGGGCGAAAGAGGCAGTCAGTGTTGGCTGGCACCAGCAACATTAGAAAATGACGTGGTGACAGGACCACAACACTTGGCCTGACCCCTCTTGGAGGAGGCCACCAGTGAGCTGTGACCCATCTTAAATGGGTGCAATGACACAAATGCTTGAAGGCCGCCAGTCCTGCCCAAACAGTCACATCCTGACCTCTGGGCACTGGCCATTACCTGGCCCTAATTTCAACTCAAATTGACTGATAGTCTTATGTTACCATCTCTGGTAACACAGTACCAAGCACTAGCTTGTCAGGACCATATAACTACATTTTCTTTAAACCAAGTCTGCACCTATGTCTCCAAACTTTACTATTTATGGATGGAGACCTCATGCCTTGGAGGAAAACACTGCCCAATCATCTGTGAGATGTGCCCCCTGAGGACCTCCCAAGTTCACTGAAATGCTGTGATACCAACAGATCCTACTGACGGTGCGAGCAAACCTGAATCAGAGCAGCCCAAATCTCAACAATCCTGTTAGAGCCCTGAGCCCCACAGCTCCCCTTCTGGGTGCAGCCACCCCCTCCACCTAGGACAACGCTGGCCATGGCTGTGCCCCAGCCTAGATGCTGCAGGACACAGCTGCACCCTGAAAGCAGCCTCTGCCACCTTCACTGCAGCAGAAGACGTGGTGAGTGAGGATGGCGGGCAGACCTGGGACTTGGGTGCCTAACTGAACACTTGTTTATCTAAGTTCCCTGCTGACAGAGTTCAGTCTGTGTTTACCCCGAGGCCCCCTTGCTCAGCACAAGGCTTGCCTCTCGAGCGTGACTTGGTACCATGACCTCCAGGCTGCTCTTTCATGCACCTTTGAGCTGCAGAAGGCCAAGGTCTGTGTCCAGTCTCACACCCTCACGGCGCCCCTGGAACACTTCATCTAGTTGTTGCCCACACCACACCCATGAGACTGGTCTGCCTTATACGCCCTCCTGGGGGTTAGTAAGTTAATTTCTGTTGGGAGGACACCCTCCTGGGCTGCAGAGGCTGCCACCATCACAGCCCCCCACACCCTCCAGGACCACAGCCCCAGGGCCACCTCCCTACACCACCCCGGAGGACCCTTTCCCACCATCACCACTCAGGGCTTCACAATCCTCCCATTCAAACCCTCTAATAGAATAGTCTTCTTAGTTTATACAATGGGCAGAAACCAGAGCTCATTTTCAGGGCCACTGTAATTGCTGTTTCTTTTCCCTAGTTAGTGGGCCACCTGGCTGATTTATTGACCCTGCTCCTGTTTGCCCATCAGAAGGTGCCCCACATGTTCTTATCACTTGGTGGCTGCTCTCTGTGGTGCCCAACTGCTCCCACACAGGACACTTTGCAACACAGTATGTGGCACCTGGCAAGACCCCTTATGTTCCCTCTACAGTCCTCTGTATCTGCCCAGCACCAACACCTCCTTGAGGAGTGTCACCCACACCTTATCCCAAGGAGCACAATCCCCATCGTCCTGGGGCCTCCAAGTCCAGCCACCCTGGGGGAACCCCAACTTACTTGGGCTTTCCCGATCAAGCAGTTGGTGTCCCCTGTGGGTCGGGACCTGGGGCTGCCACACACATGTGGTTCTCCACCTGCACTTCTCCCCTTGACCTCCAATGCCTCTGCCTCCATGCAGGCCCTCCGGGAGCCCTGTCTGTTCACACCAGTGCACTTTAGTCTCCCTGGGATGACCCTCACAAATCACTGAATGGGACCCCCAATCCATCTCTCTTTCTGGCCCCTCATGTCAAAGTGTGTAGTGTTCATCCCCCTTATGTTGGGAGTAGGTCTGCTATGGGCCCTCACGAGATGGGTTAGTTGCTGCTGCATGGGCCAACCCCTACCTGTGAGCTGCCCTGGCCAAGTGCACTGGACTGGGACACTGAAGCCCAGCCTTAATGAACAGCATGATTCTGTTTTGATTTGTTTTGTTTTGTTTTTTTGCTAAGACATAAATCATTTATTGGCAAAGGAACCATTTGTCATTTTAAAATAATTATGTTTCTTTAAGCAAAGTGACAAATTCCATCTTCCCCAATTTACTTATTGAGCCTTACAGGCAATGTAAGTCCCAAGTTGTATGTGTGTGTGTGTGTGAGAGAGAGAGAGAGAGGACCATAAGGAGACTCTATTTTCTCCCTGAAACTTTTATCTTAAGAACCCACGATCCCTAAGGGCAGACTGAAAAATGGGTGTGGTGCCCACATCTCCTTCAGTTGTCTTGCAGAGAAGGTATTCTCTACATGCTGCAAATTTGGTCAATATAATATTCACAAGGAACAACTAAACAGTGAACACTGGTGTTAAACTACAGATTTTAACCTTTGGACACAAGTGTGAAACCCTTCACTTCAAACTTGCAAAGCCCACACAACAGAATGTGTGTGATCCTGATGCAAATTTAGACACTAGAGATGCAAAATGTGTGTTCCACAAGCAAACCATGCTTTACCATTGATTCTCTCACCAGCAGGATAATAATGTGTAGTAACAGCATGATTCTTTAGCACAGAAAGTTTTGGATAATGGTTTAGCTCTAGTTTACTGACTGGCCCAGTAAGGAGGTGTATGTGCTGTAAAGGGCACTGCCTGCTGCTCCTATATTGATAATTCTAGACAAATTCAGACAAACCTACTACAGATGGACCAACAAGTAAAAGTATTCCATAATCTCACCTGTTTTTATTCAAATATCTACCATAGCTTACAAACGTCTTTGACTTATTTCTTGGCCGGATCCCGACAAATGGGAGGGATGGTTATGGACAAGACTTTAGACTATCATTTGTCTATTGATATTGCTGACTAGCACTTTGGTTTTTCTCTAATGTTTTATACACTGGGTGCCAAAACCTGACCAGTGGCTTTTAATATCTCCACCAACCAGACAGTGCCCATGATTTTTCCTAGACTAAAGCCCAGGCATCATGGGGTCAATTGTGCTGAGAACACAGATATTCTTAGCTGCTGCCTAGGCATTTTGCAACGTGAAAGCCCTGCTTACACCCAGAGTCTGGACATTTAGATAAAGACCGGCACTTAGGATTCCTGCCACAAGTTCCTGCTCTGCTTTTCCTGAGGCACATTTAAAAATAACCACTTAGAATTGAGCCCACAAAAAGTTACTGTCTGCTGCGCCAACCACGCCATAAGATGTTGCTCCCCTGCTCTCCAGCTCTCACTTGCTCATGACCTGGCAAGGACAGTCCTTCCTCCAGCTCACTGTACCCCCTCCCCCCATCTCTGGGATCTGTAAGTAACAAATTTATTCCTTTGTATGAGTGTATTGGAACTGTGCCTTCAATCAAAATGGTGCTGGAGTTTTCACATTCCCAAGGTGGGAGCCTGGATGTTGAGGGAGCTCCCTTCTGACCCCATGTGACTAGTTTGTGCCTCCTTATTCAGCAGGTCAAATCTGCATAATTTTAATTTGACACACTAGCCATAGGCCCCAACACAATCCAAACGCTAACTACTTCAAAAAATCTATGCATCCCCTTGTTCATTGATTGAAGCATTATTCACCATAGCCAAGACATGGAAGCAACCTAAGTGTCCATCGATGATGAATGAATGGATAGGAAAAACATGGAATATATATACAATGGAATATTATTCAGCCATAAAAAGGAAATATTGCCATTTGTGACAACATGAACAGACTTTGAGGGCATTACGCTAAGTGAAATAATTCAGACAAAGACAATTACCATATGATATCATTTATATGAAGACTCTCAAAAAAAAACCCCTGAACTTCATAGATAGAGCAAACCTGGTGTTTGCCAGAGGCAGGGGGTGGGTGGTCAATAGTTTTATTGAAAGTTGTCAAAAGGTATAAACTTCCAGTTATGAAATAGATAAGTCATCAGGATATAATGTACAGCATGCTGACTATAGTTAACAATAATCTTGTATGTTTGAAAATTGCTAAGAGAGTAGATCTTAAATGGTCTCATTATAAGAAAAGAATTGTAACTTGAGTGGTGATGGATATAAACTAGACTCATTGTGGTGAGCATTTTGCAATATACAAATACCAAGTCATTATATTGTACACCTGAAAGTAACACAATGTTATATGTCAATTATATCTTAATAACGTTATGGATAACAGATATTGTATAAAGTGTCTTAACATAGCAAATGTGAAATTTTAAGTTATATTATTAATAACATTATTATTGCTAAGCATCTTGAAATTAAGGTGTTGCCCAATATTGTGAAATACCGAAAGGTATTAAGCAAAGCAATTATTGTCCAAGGATAATAGTGCTAAATTTCTAGGAAAACAAAATTTATTAATGCTTCAGTTTCAGTTTGCTTGTAAATAAAGTATAGATTTGATGCACTTTAAAAAAAAAAGGGACTTCCCTGGTGGCACAGTGGTTAAGAATCTGCCTGCCAATGCAGGGGACATGGGTTTGATCCCTGGTCCAGGAAACTCCCACATGCCACAGAGCAACTAAACCCATGCACCACAATTACTGGGCCTGCATGCCACAACTACTGAAGCCTGCACGCCTAGAGCCTGTGCTCTGCAACAAGAGAAGCCACTGCTATGAGAAGCCCGTGCACTGCAACGAAGAGTAGCCCCCACTCACTGCAACTAGAGAAAGCCCGCACGCAGCAACGAAGACCCAATGCAGCCAAAAGCCAAAAAAAAATAAAATTTAAAATTTTAAAAAAATTCAAAAAAAGAAAAAAAAGAAAGAGTTGAGATGGCTTAAGGGATCTATGGGACATCATCAAAAGAGACCAATATATGCATCACTGGGCTCCCAGAAGAAAAAGAGAGAGAGAAAGGAACAGAAAATCATCAAATCACAAACGAAGATAGCAAGAGAAGAAGAAAGGAAAAGAAGAACTACAAAACAGATAGAAAATAATCTTTTAATGGCAATAAGTCCATATCTACTAATAATTCTTTTAAGTAAATGGACTATATTCTCCAATTAAAGGATAGAGTGGCTAAATGGTTTTAAAAAAAAAAAAGACGAGACTATATGCTGCCTACAAGAGATTCACTTCAGATGTAAGGATACACACTGACTGAAAGTTAAGGGATGGAAAAAGATATTCCATGCAAATGGAAACCAAAGGAAAGCTGGGGCAGTGTTACTTATATCAGACAAAGTACACCTTAAGACAAAGACTGTAATAAGAGACAAAAGAAGGTCATTGCACAATGGTAAAGGGGTCAATCCAACAAGAGGATATAATATTTGTAAATATTTATGCACCAAACATAGGGTCACCTCAATATATAAAGCAAGTATTAACAGACCTCAATGTCCCACTTTTATTATACTTAAATAACATATTAGACCAAATAAACTTAACAGACATGTATAGAACATTTCATCCACAGCTGCAGAATACACACTCATCTAAAGCTCACGTGAAACATTTTCCTAAAAAGATGGTATGTTAGGCCATAAAATTAGTCTTAATTAATTTAAAAAGGTTGAAATCATATCAGGCATCTTTTCTGATCACAATGGCATGAAACTAGAAGTCAATTACAAGAAGAAAACTGGAAAATTCACAAATATGTGTAGATTGAACAACATGCTCCTGGACAATACATGGGAAATCAAAAAGAAATTAAAAATATCTTGAGACCAATGAAAATGGAAATAAAACATAACAAAATTCATGGGATGCAGCAAAAGCAATTAGAGAGTTCATAATTATAAATGCACACATTTAGAAACAAAAAAGCATAAGTAAATAGCCTAACTTTACATCTCAAGGAACTAGAAAAAAAGACACACTAAGCTCAAAATTAAGAAGGAAGGAAATAACAAAGGTTACAGCAGAAATAAATGAAATAGACACTAAAATAAAAATAGAAAAAAATCAATGAAACTAGTAGCTGGTTTTTGAAAAGATAAACAAAATTGACAAACTTTAAGCTAGACTTATCAAGAAGAAAGAGAGAACTCAGATGAATAAAATTAGAAATGAAAGAGGAGTCAATACAACTGATACCATAGAAATACAAAGGATTATGATAGACCACTATATGCAATTTTATGTTCACAAACAACCCACCTAAAAGAAGTAAACTCCTAGAAACATACAACCTACCAAGACTGAATCACAAAGAAATAGAAAATCTGAACAGACTGATAACCAGTAAGGAGATTAAATCAGTTATCAAAAATGTCACAACAAACAAAAAAGTCTGGGACCAGATGGTTTCACTGGTGAATTCCATTAAACATTTAAAGAAGAGCTAATATCAACTCCTGTCAAACTCTTCCAAAAAGTAGAAGATGAGAGAACTGTTCCAAAATTATTTTATGAAGCCTGCATACCCTGATACCAAAATCAGACAAGGACACTACAAGAAAATAAAACTACAGGCCAATATCTCTGATGAACACAGATGCAAAAGCCCTTAACAAAACAGCAAACCATATTCAACAATACATTAAAAAGGATTATATACCATGGTCAAGTGGGATTAATCCCTGGGATGCAAGGATGGTTAAACATACACAAATCAATCAATGGGGTACAACATTAACAAAATTAATAATAGAAATCAAATAGATGCTTAAAAAGCATTTTAAAAAACAGTCATTCATGATAATAAAAGCTCTCAATAAACTGGGTATAGAGGGAATGTACCTCAACATAATAAAGGCCAAATATGACAAGTCCACATCTAACATTATATTCAATGATGAAAGGCTGAAAGCATTTCCTCTAATATCAGAAACAAGATAAGGATGCCCACTCTCACCACACCTACTTAAAATAAAACTGGAAGTCCTAGAAAGTGCAGTCAGGCAAGAAAAAGAAATAAAATACATCCAAATTAGAAAGCAAGTAATAAAACTGTCTCTCTTCACAGATGACTTCATATTATACATATAAAATCCAAAAGACTCACCAAAAACTGTCAGAACTAATAAATAAATTCAGTAAACTTGCAGGATACAAAATCAATATACAAACATTGTCATGTTTCTATACACTAATAATAATGAACTATCAGAAATAGGAATTTTAAAAAAGATCCCATTTACAATGGCATTAAAAGGAATAAAATACCTAGGAATAAATTTAACCAAGGAAATTAAAGACCTATACACTGAAAGCTGTAAGCCACTAATGAAAGAAATTGAAGAAGATTCAAATAAGTGGAAAGGTATTCTGTGCTCATGGACTGGAAGAATTCATGTTGTTAAAATGTCCATACTACCCAAAGCGATCTACAAATTCAGTGCAATCCCTATCAAAATCCCAATCGCATTTTTCACAGTAGTAAAACAATTCTAAAATTCGTATGGAACAACAAAAGATTCAAATAATCAAAACAGTCTTGAGAAAGAACAATTGTGGATGCATCACACTTTTTGTTTTCAACATATATTACAAAGCTATAATAATCAAAACAGCATGGTATTGACATTAAAAACAGAGACACAGATCAATGGAACAGTATACAGAGCAGAAATAAACCCACTCATATATGATCATTTAATTTATGACAAAGTAGTGAAGAATATACAGAATAGAAAGCCCAGAAATAAACTCATGCATATGTGGTCAATTAATTTATGAGAAAGGAGCTAAGGATACACAATGGGAAAAGAATAGTCTCTGCAATAAATGATGTTGGCCAAACTGGACAGGCACATGCAAAAGAATGAAACTAGACCCTATCTTACACCATACACCAAAATCAACTCAAAATGTTTTTAAGACTTGAAAAAAGACCCAAAACCATGACTCCTAGAAGGAAAATAGGCGTAAGCTCCTTGACATAGGTGTTGGCAATGATCTTTTTGGATTTGACACCCTAAGCAAAAAGCAACAAAAGCAAAAATAAATAAGTGGGTCTACATCAAACAAAAAGCTTCTGCACAGCAAAGGAAACCATCAACAAAATGAAAAGGCAGCTTATGGAAAAGGAGAAAATATTTGCAAATCAAGTATCTGATAAGGGGTTAATATCCAAAAATATTAGTAACTCCTACAACTCAATAGCAAAAAACAAAACTGTCTGATTAAAAAATGGGCATCTTACACAATCCTGATACCAACATCAGGATTGTGTAAGATGTCTCTCCTTTTTGTTCCCCTTTTAACGACAAAACATTGGCATCCATCCCAAAGTAAATACACCTTTGTGAAAGTTGCAGGATCTAACACCATACTCCAAGGGGCCTAGGAGGAATTTCATCCACAGAAACTGTAGAAGCTGGTGAGCTCACCCCACCCCTCCTGGACATGGTTGAGGAAAACCTGGAGAGTGCTGACCTGGACAGACAGCTATGAACAAGAGAGGCTTTGTAGAAGTCCAGCCTGCCTGTGGAGATATTCTAGCACTCTGTCAGAGCAAACAAAAAAATATGAGTGTGGCTGTACTGAAGAGGGTAAGAGGAACTTTGCCAGTGCTGCCTCTTTCTCAAGGTGACACAGAGCAGGGCTAAACCAGCTAATGGTGGTGATCTCTCTTGTAGGGAAAAGGAGAGAAGTGCGTGAATGTCCAGCTACCACAGCTGTACGTGAAGCAACTGAAGTTCCTCTTCAGCAACACCCATAATACTATGACAGGACCTCCATGACTAGGGTAGGGAGGGGATAGGAAAAGAGGCAGATAAGAATATCAAAGAGCATTAAAAAGGGATGGTTCCTACTGTCTGTGTTCAGGACTCCTGCAGGAAGCCCTCCCATGAACAACTGGAAGATCTCCACCCAAAGATCTCCCTGCATGGCCTGTGGGTATTCCCAACACCCTGAGTGCTGAACCCACACATCCCCCCGCTCTGTGGCCAGCTCCTTGTGCATGCTCCTGAGTGCAGCAATGAGAGTGAGCTCCAGTAAATAGGGAAAGTGATCAGAATATCAGGCCAGGTTCTGTGGGCATGGCAGAAATCACAAATCAGAGCCATAGTCCAACTTCTGGAAAATAAAGAGAGGTTTCAGGTAGCCAACCTAGTGAGTTGTAAACATTAAAAAGACATAAAAACATAAGAATTTTGTCACAAAAGGGAATAAGAAGTGTGGAGCAGGCATATCCATACTAGGTTGGAGAAAATCCCAGATATAAGCAAGACCAAAGAAAAATATCTCCCCCGAAGACAATCAGTAAAGACTTGAAGAAATGTCTGCTCATTCAAATTGTGATAACAACAGTGGAAAATTCCAAGGAGCACAAAGGATCAAGGAAACATGTGATAACCAAAACATGATAATAATCCTCTAATAACCAAACTCAAGGACATGGAATTTTGTGATCTAATTGATGAAGAATTAAAAATGAGCTACAAGATAACACAGAAAGGCAATTAAATAAAATCATGAAAACAATACACAAACCAAATGAAAAGTTTAACAAAGAGATAGATATCATGAAAAAGAACCAAACAGAAATTCTAGAGCTAAAGAATTCAATGAATGAAATAAAAAATGCAATAGAGAACATCTACAGCAGAACAGACCAAACGGAAGATAGAATCACTGAGTATAGGTACTTTGAAATAACTCAGTCAAAGGAGAGCAACAACAACAAAAAGAATGAAAAAATAACAAAGAAAGTCTACATGATCAATGGGAAACTCAAACATACAAATATTAGAATAATTGCAGTACCAGAGGAGAAGAGAGGGAAAAGGGGGCAGAAAGTTTACTTAAAGAAATACCGATAATAGCTGAAAATTCCCCAAACCTGGGGGTTGACTTGGACATCCAAGTTTTATATAGCTAATAGATCACTCCTTTATCTCCATGTAAAACAAACTTCTTCAAGACACATTATAATAAAACTTCAAAAATCAAAGACAAAGAGAGAATCCTAAAAGCAGCAAAGGAGAAAATGATTGTAACCTCCACTAGCTATCAGTGGATTTCTCAGCAGAAATTGTACAGGCCAAGATAGTGTAAATAAATGATATATTCAAAGTGTTGAAAGAAAGTCCCAGCCATGAATATTCAGTATAGTTATTTTTCAGATATGAAGGAGAAACAGAGGCTTTCGCAGACAAATAAAAGTAGAGAGGGTTCACATCACTATACCTGCCTTGAAATAAATGTGAAAGGCTTCACAGCAGAGCTGCTGGTGAGGCTCCCAAGTGGGATGAGACACCTGACAGACTACACAGTGGGTGCTACCCTGTCCACCCTCAGGGTTGTACACTAGGAGAGAAGACAAGATGGCGGAATAGAAGACTTTGAGCTCTCCTCCTCCCATGAGAACAAGAACAGCAAAATCAAAACTAATTGCTGAACAACCATCAACAAAACAGACTGGAACCTACCAGAAAAGATATTCTACATCCAAAGACAAATAAGAAATCACAATGAGATGGTAGGAGGGATGCACTCGTGATCTAATCAAATCCCTTACCCCTGGTTGGACAACCCACAAACTATAGAATAATTATAACACAGAAGTTCTCCAATGGGAGTCAGAGTTCCGAGCCCCACATCAGGCTTTCCCAGCCTTGGGGGTCTGGAATCAGGAGGAGGAGCCCCCAGAGCATTTGGCTTTGAAGGCAAGCAGATCTTGACTGTAGGAGTTCCACAGGACTGGGAGAAACAGAGACCCCAATCTTGGAGGACACACACAGGTCTTGTGCACACTGGGACCCAGGGCAAAATCAGTGATGTCATAGGAGCCTGGGCCAGACCTACCTGCTGGCCTTGGAGAATCACCTAGGGAGGGGGGTGTGTGTGGATGTGGCTCTCTCTTGGGACATAAAATCTGGTGGTGAACATATCCGGGAGTACTAATATGAAGGCTAATATCTTGCTTGGGAAATTAGCACCAAGACCTGGCCCCACCCAACAGTCTCTAGGCTCCAGTGTTATGATGCCTCAGGCCAAACAACCAACAGAGAGGCAACACAGTCCACCCATCAAAAGACAGGCTTCCTAAAGACTTCCTGAGCCCACAGCCACCTCTAGACACATCCGTTGAAATGGCCCTGCCCACCAGAGGGCCAAGACCAAAATCCACCCACCAGTGGGCAGGCACTGGTCCCTCCTATCAGGAAGCCTACACAAGCCTCTAGACCAGCCTCACCCACCAGGGGACAGACACCAGAGGCAAGAAATATACAGTCCCACAGCTTGTGGAACTGAGTCTGCAAACACAGGTCAGAAGCTACCCTGGGACTAGCTGGTCCCTGGCCCTTTGGTGATGAGAGGGGAGTGTACTGCTGGGACACATAAGTCACCCCCTACACAGGGCCACTTCTCCAAGACCAAGAAACAGAACTAACCTTCCACATACATAAAAATACAAATAGAAGTCTAGACAAAATGAGACAGTAGAGGAATATGTTCTAGATGAAAGAACAAGATAAACCCCCAGAAGAACAAATAAGTGACATGGAGCTAGGGAAGCTACTCAAGAAAGAGTTCAGGGTAATGATTGTAAAGATGATCCAAGAACTTGGGAAAAGAATGGATGCACAGAGTGAGAAGTTACAAGACGTTTTTAACAATGAATTAGCAAAAATAAAGAACAACAAAACAGAGTTGAACAACAAAATAAGTGAAATGAAAAGTACACTAGAAGGAATCATTACCAGAATAAATGAGGCAGAAGAACGGATAAGTGAGCTGGAAGACAGAGTGGTGGAAATCACAGCCATGGAACAGAATAAAGAAAAAAGAATGAAAAGAAACTAGGACAGTTAAAGAAACTTCTGGGACAACGTTAACTGCAACAACATTCACATTATAGGGGTCCCAGAAGGAGAACAGAGAGAAAAAGAGCCTGAGAAGATATCTGAAGACATAAAAGCTGAAAAGTTCCCTAACATTGGAAAGGAAGCAGTCACCCAAGTCCAGGAAGCACAGAGAATACCATACAGGATCAACCCAAGGAGGAACATGCAGAAATACAGAGTAATCAAATTCACAAAAATTAAAGATAAAGAGAAAATATTAAAAACAAGGGAAAAGCAACAAATAACATATAAGGGGACTTCTATAAGCTTATCAGCTGATTTTTAGCAGAAATTCTGCAGGCCAGAAGGGAGTGGCACAGTATACTTAAAGTGATGAAAGGGGAAAACCTACAACCAAGAATACTCTACCCAGAAAGTCTCTCATTTAGATTCCATGGAGAAATCAAAAGCTTTACAGACAAGCAAAAGCTCAAAGAATTCAGGACTGCCAAATCAGCTTATGACAAATGCTAAAGGAACTACTCTAGGCAGAAAAGAAAAGGTCACAACTAGAAAAAAGATAATTACGAATGGGAAAGCCCACCAGTAAAGGCAAACATACTCTAAGGTAGGAAACCATTCACACACAAATATGATATCAAAACCAGCAATCATGAGATGAAGAGAGTACAAATGCAGGATATTGAAAATGCATTTGAAATTAAGAGACCAGCAATTTAAAACAATCTTGTAAATATATACACTGCTATACCAAAACCACGTGGTAACTGCAAACCAAAAATCTATAATAGAGAAACACACCCAAGCAAAAAAAGGAATCCAAACATAACACTAAAGATAGTCATCAAATCACAAGAGATGACAACAAAAGAGGAAGGGAAGAAAAAAGACCTACAAAAACAAATCCAAAACAGTTAACAAAATGGCTATAAGAACATACATATTGATATTTACCTTAAGTGTAAATGGATTAACGGCTCCAAACAAAAGACATAGACTGGCTGAATGGATACAAAAACAAGACCCATATATATGCTGTCTACAAGAGACCATTTCAGACGTAAGGACACATACAGGCTGAAAGTGAGGGGATGGAAAAAGATATTCCATGCAAATGGAAATCAAAGGAAAGCTGCAGTAGCAATACTCATATCAAAATAGACTTTAAAGACTGTTACAAGAGACAAAGGACACTGTATAATGATCAAGGGGTCAATCCAAGAAGAAGATCTAACAATTGTAAATATATATGCGCCCAACATAGGAGCTCCTCAACATATAAGGCAATGTTAACACACATAAAAGGAGAAATTGAGAGCAACACAATAATAGTGTGTTATTATTAACACCTCAGTTACATCAATGGACAAATCAACCAGACAGAAGATCAATAAGGAAACACTGGCCATAAATGACACATTAGACAGATAGGCTTAATCGATATTTATAGAGCATTCCATCTGAAAGCAGCAGAATACACATTCTTTTCAAGTGCACGTGGAACATTCTCCAGGATAGATCACATGCTGGGCCACAAAGCAAGCCTTGGTAAATTTATGAAAACTGAAATTGTATCAAACATCTTTTCTGACCATGCTATGAGACTAGAAATCAACTACAAGGGACTTCCCTGGTGGTTCAGTGGTTAAGAATCCACCTGCCAATGAAGGGGACATGGGTTTGAGCCCTGATCTGGGAAGATCCCACATGCTGTGGAGCAACTAAGCCCGTGTGCCACAACTACTGAATCCCGAGCACCTAGAGCCCATGCTCTGCAGCAAGAGAATCCACCACAATCAGAAGTTTGCACACCACAATGAAGAGTAGCCCCCTGCTCACCGGAACTAGAGAAAGCCCAGGCACAGCAATGAAAACCCAATGCAGCCAAAATTTTAAAAAATATATAAATAAATCTATTTTAAAAAAAGAAATCAACTACAAGAAAGAAACTGCAAAAAACATAAACATAGAGGCTAAACAATATGCTACTAAACAACCAATGGATAACTGAACTAGTCAGAGGAAATTTTAAAAATGATAAAAATGGAAATGGAAACATGATGATCCAAAACCTATGGGACACAACACAAGCAGTTCTATGAGGGAAGCTTATAGCGATACAAGCTTACCTCAGGAAACAAGAAAAATTTCAAATAAACAACTTAATGTTACACATAAAGCAACTAGAGAAAGAAGAACAAACAAAACCCAAAGTTAGTAGAAGGAAAGAAATCATAAATATCAAAGCAGAAGTAAACAAAATAGAGACTAAAAAATAATAGAAAAGATCAATGAAACTAAAACCCAGTTCTTTGAAAAGATAAACAAAATTGATAGGCCTTTAGCCAGACTCATCAAGATAAAAAGGGAGAGGACCCAAATCAATAAAATTAGAAATTAAAAGGGAAGTTACAAATGACACCACAGAAATACAGAGAATCATAAGAGACTACTACAAGCAATTTTACATGAATAAAATGGACAACCTAGAAGAAATGGACATATTCTTAGAAAAGTACAACCTTCAAAGACTGAATCAGGAAGAAATAGAAAATTTGAACAGACCAATTACAATTACTGAAATTGAATCTGTGATTTTAGAACTCCCAACAAGCAAAAGTCCAGGACCAGATGGCTTTACAGGCAAATACTATCAAACATTTAGAGAAGAGTTAACACCTACCTTTCTGAAACTATTCCAGAAGCTTGCAGATGAAGGAAAACTTCCAAACTCATTCTATGAGACCACCATCATCCTAATACCAAAACCAAAGTTACCACAAAAAAAAAGAAAATTACAGACCAATATCACTGATGAACAGATTCAAAAATCATCAACAAAATACTAGCAAAATGAATCCAACAGCACAATAAGAGGATCATACACCATGATCAAGTGGAATTTATCTCAGGGATGCAATGATTTTTTTAATATCCACAAATTAGTGTGATAAACCACTTTAACATATCAAAGAATAAAAACCATATGATCATCTCAATAGATGCAGAAAAAGCTTCTGATTCAATTCAAAATCTATTTGTGACAAACACTCTCCAGAAAGTGGGCATAGAGGGAAATTACTGCAACATTAAAGGCCATATATGACAATCCCACAGCTAACATCATACTCAGCAGTGAAAAGCTGAAAGCATTTCCTCTAAGATCAGGAACAAGACAAGGATGTCTACTCTTGCCACTTTTATTCAACATAGTTTTGGAAGTCCTAACCACAACAATCAGAGAAGAAAAAGAAATGAAAGGAATCCAACTTGGAAAAGAAGAAGTAAGACCGTCACTGTTTGCACATGACATGATACTATACATAGAAAATCCTAAAGACTCTACCAGAAAACTACTAGAGCTCATCAATGAATTTGGTAAAATTGCAGGATACAAAATTAATACACAGAAAGCTGTTGCATTTCTATACACTAACAATGAAAGATCAGAAAGAGAAATTAATGAAATAATCCCATTTACCATTTCATCAATGAGAATAAAATACCTAGGAATAAAACTAACAGGCCAAAAGAGCTGTACTCTGAAAACTATAAAACACTAATGAAAGAAATCGAAGATGACACAAACAAATGGAAAGACATATCGTATTCTTGGATTGGAAGAATCAATATTGTCAAAAAGACTGTACTACCCAAGGCAACCTACAGAATCAATGCAATCTCTAACAAATTACCAGTAACATTTTTCTAAGAACTAGAACAAAAATTTTTTTAAATTTTATGGAAACACAAAAGACCCTGAATAGCCACAGCAATCTTGATAAAGAAACACAGAGCTGGAAGAATCAGGCTCCCTGACCTCAGACTATAACACAAAGCTACACTGATCAAAACAGTGTGGTACTTGCACCAAAATAGAAATATACATCAACAGAACAGAACAGAAAGCCCAGAAATAAACCCACGCACATACAGTCAGTTAATCTACAACAAAGAAGGCAAAAATATCCAATGGAGAAAAGACAGTCTCTTCAATAAGTGGTGTTGGGAAAACTGGACAGCTACATGTAAAAGAATGAAATTGGAACATTCTCTAACACCATAGAGAAAAATAAACTCAAAATGGATTAGAGACCTAAATGTAAGACAGAATACTATAAAACTCCTAGAGGAAAACATAGGCAGGACGCTATTTGACATAAATTACAGCAATATATTTTTGGATCTGTCTCCTGCAGTAATGGAAATAAAAACAGAAGTAAACAAATGGGACCTAATTAAACTTAAAAGCTTTTGCACAGCAAAAAAAAGCCATAAGCAAAACAAAAAGACAACGTATAGAATGAAGGAAAATATTGGCAAACAATGCAACTGACAAGGGATTAACCTCCAAAATATACAAAAAGTTCATACAGCTCAATATCAAAAAACAAACAATCCAGTCAAAATGGGGAGAAGCTCTAAAAAGACATTTCTCCAAAGAAGATATACAGATTGCCAACAAACACATGAAAGGATGCTCAACATCACTAATCATTAGAGAAATGCAAATCAAAGCTACAATGAGGTATCACCTCACACTGGTCAGAATCCATCATCTAAAAATCTACAAACAGTAAATGCTGGAGAGGGTGTGGAGACAAGGAAACTCTCCTATAGTGTTAATGGGAGTGTAAATTGGTACAGCCAGTATGGAGAACAGTATATGTTCATTTAAAAACTAAAAATAGAGCTACCATATGATCCTGCAATCCCTCTCCTGGGCATATATCTGGAGAAAAACATAAATTGAAAAGATATATGCACCCTGATGCTCACAGCAACACTAGTTACAACAGCCAAGCCATAGAAGCAACCTAAGTGTCCATCAACAGGTGAAGGGATAAAGAAGATGTGGTATATATATATATATATATATATATATATATACAATGGTATATTAAGCAGTCAGTAAAAGGAATGAAAAAATGTCATTTGCAGCAGCATGGATGGACCTAGAGATTATCATACTAAGCGAAGTAAGTCAGAAAGAGAAAGACAAATACCATTTAACATCACTTATATGTGGAATCTAAAATACAACACACACAAGAAAAATAAAAAAAATACAAAACAACTGTACATATCTACAAAACAGAAACAGACTCAAAGACGTAGAGAGCAGACTTGTGGTTGCCAAGGGGGAGGGGGTTGGGGAATGGGTGGACTGGGAGTTTGGGAATAGCAGATGCAAACTATTATATATAGGATGGATAAACAACAAGGTCTTATTTTATAGCACAGGGAACTATATTCAATATCCTGTGATAAACGTGGTAATGTATATATTATATATAAATATATATAATATATGTAATATATAATATGATTTATATAATATATAATAGACAATATGCAATATATATTTTTATCATATTATATATGACATATATCACATAATATATATGATATAATGTATATTATATTAAACATATCACATATAATTACATATATGATATATAATATGTAATATAAAATATTAATTATAATATATAAAATATATAATAAATAATATATAAAACATAATATGTATTTATTATACATATATACATACATATATACATAATACATACATACACATAAATACATATAATATGTATTAATTTTATGTATAAAACATACGTTATATGTTTTATATAATATATAATATATTATATAAAATACATATAATATATAATGTATTATATAAAATATATTATATATAAATTTTATATAATACATACTTTATATAATATATAAATATATAATACACAAATCTTATCTATTATATTTAAATATACTATGTATATTATATTTATGTATAAATATGTATAATATATATTCTATATATAAACATATAGAATATAAATATATAATATATATAATATAGTATATATTTAATATATAATTTAAATATATACTATATTTTACATATTTAATATATATTTATATACATTAATATATAATATATCTATATATTATGTTACTATATAATATATATAAATATATAAATTATACATTTATAAGTATAATATATTATATTATATATACATAATATATCATATAAATATGATATAATATACATATATTAATGTATTATATTTAATACATATATAATATACTAATAAATGCTATGTAATTATATAATAAATAGTATATAACTATATATTATATAATATGCATTATATATTATATTATAATAATGTATAATGAATATATATAGAAATAAAAATATATAAATTATATTATTAAAAATACATAATATATAAGAAATATACTAATAAAAATATATAAATAATATATAAATAGTAAATAATATATTATATAATAATATATTATATATAATATAATAATAAATAATAATCATATTATATATTATATTATTATATACCCTGTATTATATTTTATATATTATATTATGCATTTATAATAAATAATATAAAATATATACAGTATATTATTATGTAATGTATTTATATATTATATATATATAACTGAATCACTTTGTTTTATGCAGAAATTAACACAACAATGTAAATCAACTATACTTCAATAGATTAAAAAAACAAAATGTATGGTTTCCAAAGTGGAGGTGGGGAGTGATAAATTGGAAGTTTGGGATTAAAATATACATACTACTGTATATAAGATAGATCACCAATAGGGACCTACTGTGCAGCACAGAGAACTATACTGATAGCTACTAATAACCTATAATGGAAGAGAATGTAAAAAAAGAATATATATATATCTGAATTACTTTCCTGTCCAGCTGAAAATAACACCATACTGTAAAATACTGAACCATACTTCAGTAAAATTTTTAAAAAATAAATGAGGAAAGGACTTCTTCAAGCTGAAATAAAAAGACTCTAATTAGTAACATGAAAATGTTAGAAAATATACATAACACTGGTAAAGCTAAACACACAGGCAGATTTTGAAAACCCTAATTCTGTAATAGTGTTAATCACTTAATTGTAGTATAAGGGTAAAGAGTACTAAAAATAACTATACCTGGTGTAATTTGTTAATGAATACAAAAGCAGTAAATTGTGAATCAAAAACACAAAAAGGGGAGTAAATGGGTAGAATTTTTGAATGTAATCAAAAATTATAAAAGTATAATAAAATATTTTTGTATATCAGCTAACAGTGGACTGTGTTATGTTATAAGATATTTTATGTAAGCTTTATGGTAAACACAAAGCAAAACCTATAATAGATTCACAAAAGATAAAGAAAAGTTTTCACAGCTTGCCACCACAGAAAATCACCAATTCACAAAGCTAAGCAGAAACAGTGGAAAAAATAAACAGTGGAAATACAAAACATCCAGAAAGCAAATAATATGATGGCAGTAATAAGTCCTTTACATATCAATAATTACTCTAAATGTAAGTGGATTGAATTCAGAAGTCAAAAGGCACAGACTTTCAGGATAGGTTAAAAAAACAAGATCCAATTATATGCTCTCTACAAGAGACTCACTTTCAGGACCCATGTAATTTCAGAGCTAAGGGATGGAAACAGATATTCCATGAGAAATGGAAACCAAAAGAAAGTTTGGGTAGCTACTTATATCATAAAATAGAGTTTAAACTAAAAATGGTAGCAAGAGACAAAGGTTATTATATAATGATAAAGGGGTCAATTCATCAAGAAAAAACAATTGTGAATATATATGCACTCCATATCAGAGCATGTAAATATATTAGGCAAATCCTAGCAAATCTTTAGGAGAAATAGACAAAAATACAATAATAGTAGGACTTAAACACCCCACTTTCAGCAATGGATATATCATTCAGACAAGAAATCATCAAGGAAATGTTAGCCTGGAGCTGTGCATTACACCAGATGGACTTAACAGACATTTATAAAACATTCTCTCCAGCAGCAGCAGAATATACACTCCTCTCAAGTACACAGACTGTTCTCTAGACCAGATCATGTAACAAGCCATAAAATAAGTATCAGAAAATTTAAGAAGATTGAATTCACACCAAGTATCTTTTCTGACCTTAATGGTATGAAACAAGAAATCAACAACATGACGAAAGCTGGAAAATTTAAAAGCACATGGAAACTAAAAAACACTCTCTTGTAAAGCAGCGGATCAAGGAATAAGACAAAAGGGAAATTGATATCTTGAAAAAAGTGAAAATGGAAACACAACACAAAACATATAGGAAGCTGCAAAAGTACTTCTTAGAGTGAAGTTTATGGCAATAAATATGTATTAAGAAAATAGAAAAATTTCAAATAAAAAAGTCTAACTTTATCCATCAAGGAATTAGAAAAAGAACAAACTAAGCCCAAAGTTAGCAGAATAAAGAAAATAAAAAATTTCAGAGCAGAAGTAAAGGAAGTACAGGCTATAAGAGAATAGAAAAGATCAATAAAACTAAGAGCTGGTTTTTAGACCAGATAAACAAAATTGACAAACGTTTAGTTAGACTAACAACAACAAAAAAAGAATAGTCACATAAATGAAGTAAGAAATTAAAGAGGAGACATTACAAATGATATACAAATGATAATTATGAATGACGTTACAAATGATATATACTTCAGATATACCAAGGCTCATAAGAGATTACTAAGAACAATTATATGCCAACAAATGGCCCACCTAGAAGAAAAAGATACATTCCTAGAAATATACAACCTACCAAGACTCAATTATGAAGAAACAGAAAATAAGAACAGACCAATAACCAGTAAGGAGATTGAATCACTAATCAAAAACCTCCCAACATAGAAAAGACCAGGACCAGATGGCTTCACTGGCGAACTTTACCAAACTTTTAAAGAAGAACTAATGCTAATCCTTTTCAAACTTTTCCAAAAAATAGAAGATGAGGGAACACTCAAACCCATTTTATGAGACTGACATTATCTTGATACCAAAGTCAGATAAGGACACTACAAGAGAAGAAAATTAGAGACTACTATCCCTGATGATATAAATGCAAAATTTCTCAACAAAATATTAGGAACCTGAATTCAACAACACATTAAAAGGATCAAACTATGACCAAGTGGGATTTATCCTTAGGATGCAAGCAAGAATGGATACATACACAAATCAATCAATGGGATATACCACATTAATAGAATAAAACACAAAAATCATATGAGCATCTCAATAGATACAGAAAAAGCATTTGACAAAATACAACATACTTTCACTATAAAAATCCCTCAGCAAATTGGGTATAGAGGAACATACCTCAACCAATATATGACCAGTGCACAACCAACATCATACTCAATGGTGAAAGCTTGAAAACTTTCAGGTACAAGACAAGGTTGTCCTCTCCCACTGCTCTTATTCAACATAGATTGAAAGTCCTAGTTAGAGAAATCAGACAAGATAAAGCAATAAAAAGCAACCAAATTGGAAAGGAAGAAGTAAAATTGTCATTACTGGAAGGTGATATGATCTTATATATAGAAAATTCTATTGACTCAACCAAAAAACTGTTGGAACTAAAAAAAAAAAAGAGGGCTTCCCTGGTGGCGCAGTGGTTGAGAGTCCGCCTGCCGATGCAGGGGACAAGGGTTCGTGCCCCAGTCCGGGAAGATCCCACATGCCACGGAGCGGCTAGGCCCGTGAGCCATGGCCGCTGAGCCTGTGCGTCCGGAGCCTGTTGCTCTGCAACGGAAGAGGCCACAACAGTGAGAGGCCTGCGTACCACAAAAAAAAAAAAAAAAGAATTCTGTAAAGGTACAGGATATAAAGTCAACATACATATATCACTGGCAAAAGAAGTTTAAAAAGCTATCCCATTCACAATGACATCAAAAATAATAAAGTACTTAGAAATAAATTTAACCAAGTGGTGAAAGATCTGTACAATAAAACTATAAGACTTTGATGTCAGATATTGAAGAAGACACAAACAAATGGAATGATATTCCACATTTGTGGATAAGAAGGACTAATATTGTAGAGTGTCCATACTACTGAAAGCCATCTATAGATTCAATGCAATCCATATCAAAATTCCATTAGCTTTTTTCATGGAAATAGAAAACAATCCTAAAATTTGTATGGAATCACATTAGACCCCAAATAGCCAACACAATCTTGAGAAAGAAGAACAAAGCTGGAGGAACACACTTCTTGGTTTCAAACTGTATTACAAAGCTATAATAATTAAAAAGTATGATATTTCATAAAAACAGACACATAGCCCAATAGAATGGTATAAAGAGCCCAGAAATAAAGCCCCACATATATGGTCAACTATTGTCAAGGGAGTCAAGAACATTCAATGGGGAAAAGTTATTCTCTTCAGCAAATTGTTATGGGAAAACTAGATAACAACAGGCAGAAAAATGAAATTGAACCCGTATCTTATACCACTCACAAAATTAACCCAAAATGGATTAAAGACTTAAACCTAAGACCTGATACCTAGAAGAAAACATGGGTGGTAATCTTCACTTTGATCCTGGCAATGATTGGATAGGACACCAAAAAACACAAGCAACAAAAACAAAAACAAACGACTGAGACTACATCAAGCTAAAAACTTCTGTATAGCAAAAGAAATAATTAATAAATCAAAAGGCAATCTACAGCATGGGAGTAAATATTTGTAAACCATATATCTGATAAGGAGTTAATATCTAAAATATACAAAAATGTATACACTCAAAAGGAAATAAACAACCCAACTAAAAAATGAGCAGAGGAACGGAAGAGACCTTTTCAAAAAAGGCCTCCAAATGGTCAATAGGTACATGAAAATGTGCTCAGCCTCACAAATCATCAGGGAAATGATAATTAGAAAAAAAACAAGAAAAAAAAAAGACGAGAGAGCAAGCGCTGGTGAGGATATAGAGAAAAGGGGAGCCTTGTGCACTGTTGGTGGGGATGTAAACTGGTGCAGCCACCAGGGAAAGCAATCTCCATACTGCTTATTTAAAAATAAAGGCACCAGTCCTGGAAGCCCTTACTGCTGGTGGAAGCAGGCCCTGGCACAGCTCCTTTTGTGCCCAGATTACACCAAAGGGGAGGCAAGTGCTGGGCTCGGTGCCCAGAGGCTTACCCAGCCAGGAGCTGTCAGGGGACCTGAGAGCCCACACAGCTGTTTGGAGTGCTCTTTACTAGCCAGAAGGTCCTCCTCTTTTCCAACTCCTTGAGGCAAAGATGTAGCTACACGTAGGCGGCACGGAAGTTTCGTCTTAACGACTCACATCAGCTACCTGTGCAGGCCAGACACAGTGGGAGGAAGGGAAAGGTGCGTATGTGGGGCAGGGTCTGCCGTTAGGGTTTCTGGGGTGGGAGGTAGTTGCCTGATGTCTGTTTTCCACTTCCAGGCACGTGTGTACCTGCGAGCATATGTTCATCCGTATATTCCTGTGGGGATGGTGGGTGCTGTCAAGACATTCCTACTTTTAAAAAATAGAAATGTGAAACACTGAAAAGAAATAAAATATGAAGCTACCATATGACCTAGCAATCCCGCTTTTGTATATAAATAAAAGGGAAAAAAAAAGGATATCGAAGAGATCTCTGCAATCTCATGATTATTGTGTTACCGATCAGGTTTCTTGGACTCCTTACTCAATAGAAATTTACAAGAGGCCAGATAAGAAATTCAGGCAATGCTTTATTAGGACTCGTGCTGCAGCCTGAGGGAGAGAAAACAAGTAATAGGTGACCTTGCTCACGCCCGTGTTTGTCCAGGTGCAAGCACTGCAGCAAAGGGTCCCAGGTTTCAGGTCCCAGTCTGTCTCCTTCCCCCCTGAGGAATTCTGCACCCCTTATTCTTAAAGGTCAAGGGGCTGAAGTTCTCTTCTTCTGAAATTTCTTCCTGCTGGACAGGGGCTGCAGACCCTAGCCCACCCTGGAGGTGTAGAAGTCCCTCACTGACTGTTCTAAGAACCTGTAGGGTCCTGGGCCACCCTCTGCTGGAATGGGCTGAATTCCTTGAGCCATCATGAGCCTTACTTGAAATTGTTGGAGTCTAGAAGACACAAACTTAAGCAAAAGGTTAAACAAACAAGGGCTAAAAAGGAGAACAGCAATTGCCACTAAAGGGCCTAGAAAGGTAAGGAACCAGGTTAACTTTGGAAGGACTTCCCTAACTGTTGACCAGACAGGGGAGGCGGTTTTGCCCCTCTCCAGGCTGTGAAGGCACTCTGCCTGGGCGTATATTTCTTTAATATTAATGGTCTACCTGTCTGTTGCAGTGATCCAGGTGCAGCAGGACGTATTCGTTACCACACAAACTCTGCCTTGTTCTGCCAGAAGGTAGCCAAGAGCTAGAGAATTGTCAAGAACTACATTAGCCAAAGAAACAAGAGAGATCTTAAGTCCCATTAAAGCCTGCCCTGTCTGTTTCGTCATATAAGCAAGCTATCTGGTGAGATTTCTCAGGGTTGTTTCATGGTAGGTAAAGCCTCCCTGTGGAGCTGCCAGTGCTATGGCCAGCCCTACCCCTGCCAAGATCATTCCTAGTGCTCTCCAGGTTCAGTGGTGAGCTAGAGTGGTCCTGTTACAGATGAAAAGCCCTCTTATCCCTATAATCTCTAGAGTGCACTTGTCTGTGAAATGGACATTATCAATGCGTTTATAGGCCATATCTTGGTTGGGAAAGAACAGGGCCTGGCTGTAATTCCATAACATAGGATGGTTTGGGTGTCTGCAGAGGAAAACACACCCTACAGGTGTGCAGACCTGAATGTCTGTCTCATGGTTAAGAGCGGACAGTCCTTGAAGGACATTTTTAGTACTTAAATAATTAAGGGACAGCAGACCATTCTGTTGATAATTAAGTGTATAAAGCTCTACAATATTTTTAACAAGATGCCTGTGTAGAATCCTGCTGGCACCATCAGAGGGTCACACTCGATAGGCCAGATCACTGTTTGTTTGGTATCCCACAGTTGGGTTAAGCTGTATTGACTAGGTGATGGGATGTTTCCTTTCTACCATTTGCATTCCCCTTCCATGTTATTTAGGGGGATGGGGCCACAGTTTGAAATAGGGCACCAGTGGGTAAGGTCGTAGGATATCTGGTGTAATTATACCTTGGTGGGTTCTCAGCCATGTGAAACAAATGCTGTTTGTGCAGTTTCACATAGCCATACCCCATGCCTGAGGTCCAGTTGTATGGGGGAGTCAGATTAAAGCATTGGAATAGCCCTGGAAGGTGCAAGTGTGACCAGCAGAGGTCAAGGGGGTGGCAATTGTCCCCAGTTTAGATTGTTAATTACCATTGGAACTGACAGGTTCAGGGGAATGCAGGAGGAGGGCCAGTAGCCAGCTGGGGGTATTGATGGTGTATCCAGCATTCTTTTCAATGTTCCCCTTCTGATGTGATTCTGGAACTGTTGACAAATGAGTTTTCCTACCATTATCCTCTAGTTACAGGGACTAGGAAGGTGGAAAGAGTCAATAAGAGGAGCATGTCTGTGTGGAGTGTTTCCCTTAAACCCAGCACAGACAAAGGAGCTCCTTCCCTGGTGGGGGTGGCTGAGCAAATCGTCAGAATGCAAGCAAGAGTACAGCAGCAAGAATGGCAAATAGGAGCCAACCCACTACATCATTTTACTTATCTCTCAATGGTGCCTGTGGGGTTTCTGGAGGTAAAAGCTTTAGTCTGGACAAATGTACCCAACTAGATATCCCTTGCAGTTTGACAGCAGTAGGGGTGGCTAAAATTATTTTATAGAGGCCCTTCCATTTTGGCAATAGTTGATCTTGGGGCGACCCCTCTTTCCAGGTTTTAAGAAGAACTTGGTCCCCAGGGTTTATCTGTGAAGGAACTGCTCCTTCCTCTGTATTTTTAGTGGGAACTGGCAGTGGCATAGTCCTGGATTGCCCTCTGAACTTGTCCTACATTAATAATGTATCTCAGGGCCTGGTTTACTTCCTCATCTAGTAGAATGTCAGCAGTAAGAAAAGGCCTCCCATAGGTCATTTCAAATGGGCTAAGCCTCAGACCACTCCTGGGGGCTACACGGACCCTGAGGAGTGCAATAGGAAGCAAGTTGGTCCAGAGTGCATGAGTTTCTTGGCAGAGCTTTGCTAGGTTTTCTTGAAAGTATGGTTCATCTTCTCTACCTTCCCTGAAGACCGGGGGTGCCAAGAGGTGTGTAGCCTGTAGTCTATCCCTAGGGCTGTCGTGAGTCCCTGTGTGATTTTGGCTATAAAAGAGGGCCTGTTGTCACTCTGGAGGGACTTTGGAAGTTGAAACTGAGGAGTTACTTCTTTTAAAAGGGACTTACAGGCATCCATAGCCTTTTCAAATCAGGTGGGGAAGGCTTCAACCCATCCTGTGAAAGTATCGACAAACACCAGAAGATACTTATATCCTGATCATGGGGGCATCTGGGTGAAATCTAACTGCCAGTCTTCCCCCAGATATGTCCCTCAGCACTGAATTGGCCTGAGTAATTAAGGGGGAATTGGATGGGCCTGTGGGTTATTATGGGCACATAAATCACAGGCAAGCATTACTTGTTTTACTGTTCTTTTAAGCCCCTTCCCTGAAAAAGCCTTTTGCACCAAGTCCCATAGTGCATCCCTCCCATAGTGGGTGGCATCATGTTAGCTCTTAGTGAGTTTCCATTGTTGGGCCTCAGGGATTAGAACCTTATCCCTTTTAATACCAGCCTGTTCTTCCCTTCTCATAGCCCCATTTCTCAGCATTTTCTTGTTCCTTTGAGGAATACTGGGGAAGGCTAGGGAGATCAGGGGGGCCAATCACTAGAGCAGGGGGCCAATCACTTGTTCAGCTTCCTGCAATCAAGCTGCCTGTTTTGCAATTTGATAAGCTTTGCTGTTCCCTTGGCTTACAAAAGAGCCATCCCTCTGATGGCCCTTGCAGTGGATTAGTGCTACTTGAGTTGGAAGCTGCACTACTTCTAAAAGAGCCAGAATCAAATCTTTATGTTTTATGGGGGTATTTCTAGTGGTTAACCTCCCTCTTTCTTTCCAAATGGCAGGATGAGCACGTAACATGTGGAACCCATATCTAGAGTCAGTAAAAATATGTAATTTCTTATCCTTCCCTAATTGCAAAGCTCTCATTCATGCAATTAGTTCAGACTTCTGGGCTGATGTCTGGGGTGGCAGGGCCTTGGCTTCTGTGACTTCAACTAGACTAATTATGGCATACCCCGCCTTCCGGATTCCCATCTCTATAAAACTTCTCCTGTCAGTAAACCATTCGACCTCAGGGCTGTCAAGAGGCTCATCTAGATCAGGCCTGCTGGAGTAAGTTTGTTCTATGGTCTCTATACACCGATGCAGTAAGTCTACTCTTGACTATTGGAAGCACAGTTGCTGGCTTTATGGTTTGGGACACCTTTAAGGTAATGTCTGGGGTGTACATTAGGAGGGCCTGATACCTTATTAACCTTCCTCTGGTCAACCAATGATGTCCTTTGACATCTAGCACAGATTTTACCTGACGAGGGGTTAACACATCTAAGAGGTGTCCCGGGGTGAGCTTGGAAGTCTCATTAATCAACAGGGCTGTGGCTGCTACTGCCCAAAGGCAGCTTGGCCATCACAGGGCCACTGAGTCCAGTTGTTTTGAAAAGTAAGCCACTGGTCTCTGATCTGGTCCCAGCTTTTTGGTCAGGGCTCCTGGAGCTATCCCTGACCTCTCGTGAAAGTAAAACATAAAGGGCTTGTCCAAATTTGGAAGCCCCAGTGCTGGTGCTCTACTCAACTCTGTCTTTAGGGTCTCAAAGGCCCGCTGGTGGTCCCTATTCCATTAAAGGGGTTCCCTTTTTTCTCCCTTTGGAGCCTCATATAAGGGTTTGGCAATAAGGCCATAGTTTGGAATCCAGATACGACAGAACCCAGCCATCCCGAGAAAGCCTCAGAGTTGCCTCTTTGTGGTTGGAGATGGTAATGTACTAATTGCTGTTTTTGGTCTATGGCTAGGGCTCGTGCCCCTGGGATCAAAACAAATCCTAAATACTGAACCCGTTGCTGTAAGATCCGAGCCTTGGTTGGGGAGACTTTATATTCCCTTCCTGACAGAATGTTTGGGACTTTAACAGTATTTTGATCTGAATCTTGCTTTGTCTCACTGCTTATCAATAAATCATCAACATATTGTAGCAGAGTTCTCTTCTCAAGGCTCAGTTCCCTCAGCTCCCTTGTTAATGCATTCCCAGAAAGATGTGGGCTGTCTCAAAAACTCTGGGGAAGCACTATCCAGTAGCTTCCAGGGTGTCAGGGTCCCTCCATTTTAAGGCAAAGAAATTCTCACAATTTGTTATCAAAAGCAGCATTCCAAGAAAACTTTGTTCTCTTAAGAGAGAGAGAAACCAAATCCAGTCTTGCACCAGTCTACTCTTAAAATCCATTTACCTAATTAAATTTAACCCAATCTTAGAAAATCCTGACCACGTACAAAACTCTTTTCCCAATGTTCCTTTTTCACGAATCTCCTAAAATTTTCTGTATCCATACTATCCTGTCCCTCACTTTCGTTTTTATTCAGAAACAACCAGATCTAGGACAACCTCCTCTTTTTTCCCCCGCATACCTTCCCATTCCTATTTCTTATACCTTCTTTAACCAAAAACATCCTTTCCATTTTCTTTGTATACTGAAATGTTTCCCTTATAATTCTTAACCTTAAAGCATTAATCTCTAGCAAAAACTAAGAAGCAAGTAATTGTAAACTGTTTGTCATACCAGCATTTCCTGATTAGAATATCTCATAACCTCTAGAAACATGCATCTTCCCAAAGCACAATTTCTTTCCTCAATGTGGTACAAGACGTGTCTAAAAAACCCAAACATCTTCAGTTTCTCTCTTGTAAGGAGACAAAAGTAAATAAATTTAGGCCTGTTTAGCAATTAATGTTCCAATATTTTATCTTACTTGAAATGGCCTGGATATTCAGAGAATTCCTATCATTTAACTTAATTTAGTTTCAAGTTACCAAAATCTGGAGAGACTATTTTACATGGACATTTCCAAAACCAAATTATTCCTATAGAGTTTACCCAAAAGCCCTTATCTCAGTTACATTTACTTAAAAGTTTCATCATGTCAAGTGATTTTCCTTGTTGACAAGTTTTATAGTAGAAACAATATGCACTTACTGACTTCCAGTAACCCTTGGTACAATAAAAGTATTATACTTAATGTTGATGACTCTAAATACAGGTCTGTATCAATTAAACCCACAAGCTTAAGCTAGCTCTAATACTAGATATTAATTTAATACTGAGTATTTCCCAGGTTACATGAACCTGAAATGTATTCTCATGAGTTTCTTTTATATTTCTGAGAATGTGTATGAGCACTTAATTTCCTTTAAGCCATTAAATACAGCTCATTTTTTTTCCTGTTCTTTAAAGTCCTACCAAGCAACCCATGACTGGAGTCTCAGGCAATGTGCGCTGTGTTTGCGTTTCAAGGCTTAAGTGCTCCACTGTGCCCACAATGTGGCAGAGACTCGAGGAGTGGTTGGACAGACAAAACTACATAAAACAAAGATCCTTTTAAATTCACTGACTGAGACCCAATATGTACCAACGACAGAAACTTAAAGACACAAACAAGAAACAAAGAGATGGTCTTACTGTGAGGTGGACTCTAGAGGACTTTGTCCAGCCCAACTCCTCTCTCAACTGGCCCTCCTGCCAGCTAGAGTTGGGAACACAAAACAGAAAAGTATTGGGGGGTCATGAAAATGGTGAGCCAACAGGGAGTCTCCAGGATGAAAGGGGATGGGAGTGTAAGTGTGAGGACCAAGGGAGAGGAAAAGGAAGGAGAGCCAGAAAAGCCTGAAAAGGAGAAGGAGACAGAGAGAGACTGCCATTTTAACCCGTCCTCTGCAGGTGTCCATTCACCAGCCTGTGAGCTTCCAGGAAGGACCGGTGAAGGAGGCAACACCCTGTCCACTGCCCACTGGGGTGATCAAGCCCAGAAACCAGCCAGTTGTACATTATCTGTGGGACCCTAACCCACAGGTGGGACTCTTACCCACACATACACCAGTATACAGAAATCTGTCGCTTCAGCCCTTTCCCAACGGGACTTCTCTTGGCGGCAGGAAGATAAAGGTGAGAATATTGGGATGATCAGACTTCCAGCCACTACACGATATGAGGTTTGAACCTCTATCACTCTCATAAATCTCCAGTCAGGGAGAGACCGATGGACCAAGGTCTTCATGGTGTGAGGCGAGCCTCTTCCATCTGTGCTTGTCACTCATCAGGGTGACATTGCTGGCCAGAGGTCTTGCAAGCTGAGAAGAGTGAGGCTGTAGCTGCCAGATGTCCACTGTCTTGGAAGGAGGGGACAGAAGTAGGAGAGGACAGAGAGAGAAGTAGGAAGATTTCAGGAGAGGGAAAGAGACAAAGGGGAAAGGGAAAGTGGTGAGGGTAAAAAGGACAAAGGGAAGGGGGAAGGCATTGCCTGAATGAGGGTACTGAGGCCCCCCAGGGGCCAGGAAGGCAGACTTATGTAACATGGTGATGCTGAAACAAGAGGTTCAGGTGACCGCTTGTCACCCACGGGGAAGCTGTATTTGGTGGTCCCAGAGGTGCTCAGATCCTCTCCTGGGAAGGGGACAATGTCCCTTCATGGTCACCACAAGTATGTTATTAACCAGGGTTCTTGGACTCCTTAATCAATAGAAATTGATAAGAGGTCAGATAAAAAATTCAGGCAAGTCTTTATTGAGACTCATGCTACAGCATGAGGGGGTGAAAACGAGAAACAGGTGTTCTTGCTTGCTCCCCGAGGGGGACGAGCTGGTCCCTTATATGGGGTGAGGGTAGGGGCGGGTCCAGCGGTTGGGCTGGAGGGATGGCTTGGGTGGTCTGCCCACCCCCTTGGTGGTGCTGGGTGCAGGGATCATGCACAGTACCCTGCTTTTGCTCCCAGCACCTCAGAAGTGGCAGTTGGGTTTTTTTGGTACTTTTGTATCTTGTTGTCCATAATTTGCCCCAGCTGTGCATGCATGCAGTCATTTTTAGTCCCTTATAGTTTCTTTGTATTCTGTTGCTTGAGGAGACTTTTGTCCAGGTGCAAGCACTGTGGCAAAGGGTTCCAGGTCCCAACCTGTCTCAATTGCAGCATTGTTTGCAATAGCCAAAACATGGAAACCAACCTAAGTGTCCTTCAACAGTTGAATGATATATATCACATCTTCTTTATCCATATATATGTATACACACACAGTGGAATAATATTCAGCCATGAAAAAGAAGGAAATCCTGCATTTGTGACAACATGGATGGACATGAGGACATTATACTAAGTGAAATAAGCCATGAGGACATTATACTAAGTGAAATAAGCCAGACAGAGAAAGATAAATTCTTCATGGTATCACTTCTATGTGGCATTAAAAAAAAAAGTCAAACTCACAGAAAGAAAGAGTAGAAAAGTGGTTGCCTGGGGCTGGAGTTTGGGGAAATAAGGAGGGGTGGGTAAAAGGGTACAGACTTTTAGTTATAAGTTGAAGAAAGCCTGAGGATGTAATGTAAAACATGGCGACTGTAGTTGATAATACTGTGTTATATAAGTATTATATATAAGCTAATTTGTTAAGAGAGTAGAACTTAAATGTTTTCACTGAAAAAATATATATGTATGTATAGTGATGGATGTGTTAATTAACTAGATGGGGAATACTTTCAAAATATAAATGTGTATCAAATCACCACAATGCACACTTGAAATATCTTACAATTTTGCTTGTCAATTATACTTCAATAAAGTTGAAAAAATAGTAAAATATAAGAGTAACTGGGGCAGGGGCAAGGCTAGATCTTTGTGAGAACTGGCCTTTTTCTGGTTTCTTTTATTCAAAGGTATAGCTTTCGAGGCATCTAAAATGGGAGTACTGGAGGGTTAAGGGGACCCTTTATCTCACTGGGCCTTGAAAGGTGGACTAACTTCTTCAGATTTGCGTGGGATTTCCCAGTTTTTGCACCAAATATCCTGCATCCTTGGAAACACCTCAGTCCCAGGAAAACTTGGACAGTGTCCACTCTAACCTTAAACCTCATCTTTTACTCATGAGATAGCTGAAAACTCTGCTCAGCCTCTCCATCTTGACTGGTCATTCATGAGTCAGCAAATGTCAAAAGGGCTAAAGGAATGCCTGGTGTCCCCATAGACACCCAGATGATTTCCATGGTCAGATTTTTAAATTTGCTTTTACTTTGCCTGCCATAGTCTTCTACTAGAGTTTTCAGCAACAATCATCATTCAGGGCTCAGCAAAAATGTCTTCTCCAAAAACAACTTATGTAAAGTGGCCCTATTCTCAGGGCTCTCTCTCCCAGTCCTCTATGACTTGCTCTTCATAGCACTTATTAGTACCTCAAATTATTTGTTTGTTTGATTACATGTTTATTGTCTGGCTTAACCATCATCTAAGCATATATTCAGGGATATGAGCTTCTTAAGAGCACAAAGTTTGTCCATCTTGTTTGCTTCCATATACACAAAATCTAGAACAGCGGGCCCCAAACTTTTTGGTACCAGGGACCGCTTTCATGGAAGACAATTTTTCCATGGATGGTGGGGTTATGGTTCAGGCAGTAATGCAAGCAATGGGGAGTGATGGGGAGCGGCAGATGAAGCTTCACTCACTCGCCTGCCCACCTCTGGCCTCCTGCTGTGCAGCCCAGTTCCTATTAGGCCCCTAACCGGTAGTGGTCCGTGGCCTGGGGGTCGGTGACCCCTGATCTAGAATATTTCCTGCAATTCCTAGGTCCTAAAGAAACACTTGTTGAATGAATAAATAAATGGATGGATGTCTCCCACTGAGTTGCATTTCCAAAGTTTCTCAAGACCTTAAGGCTGCTTCACTGGAAGTTATGCCTGAGTAAATAACTCCCTACCTGACAATCTGGGCTCCCTTTTCCAGTAGACTGAAATTGAGTCATTTAATGGGGCTCACTTGTCCAACTGGTTTTTCACAGTTAAGCCAAGGAGCACAATACAAGACCCAGAAGTTTAACTTAGAATAATTTAAATTCTCTATGAATTTCACGGCTCAACTGCCCATGAACATCTTCATGTGTCCTTCAGAAAGTCATGCAGGAATGGCTTTATGCTAATGATCAGTCTGTCAAAGCAAAATGCAAATGATTATGAGTCACTCTGGTGAGTGCGTGGACTAGTGCTGTGGACTGCTGATGAGCTCAGAGGAAGAAGTCGGGCACCAGGGAATCACACTCTGGTGAAGACTCTCATCAGTGCATTATCTCTGAGTGCTCTTAACAGCCAAGGAGGCACTAAAGGAAAAATAAAGAAAACTAAAACTGGAGGCTAGTTTAAGGAGGATGATCATGCTGCTATTGTGTTTCTTATGAAGTATATCCTTGACAATAAATAACAGATATAATTCCTAAAATATAATTTGGGGATACTTTTTTCAATAAAATGGAGAGTATTTTATCCACAGATCCATGGTACAGGGATCTAATGGTGGGCAAAATGTATTTTATTTTGAGTGCTTATAGAAGCCAGGTTAAGAAAGTAAGATATATAAACATAATTATATGAGCATAGCAATAATAGCTGCCATTTACTGGGTGAACCAAAATTCTTGGGTCCATCTTCAACTCTATTCTTCCTCTCTCACCCTACACTCAATCATTCTGCAAGTTCTGTTGCTTCTATCATCAAAATATATCCATAACGTGATCATTTCCACCACCCCTACTGATCCCACCCTGTCTTATCAATTCTTGCTTGAATTATTGCAAAGACCTTTATTTTTTTTATAGTTCATCCTTTTTATTCACAGTAAGTTAAATTTACTATACAAACATGATAAGATATATTTAATAACTGTGAATAAAACATCTGTCAAGAATGTACTATGTGTTCGACATTCTAGGTAAGATTTATGTGAAAGAGACAAAAACACAGTGATATATAAACATAAATATATATATAAATATCTATATGTTATATCATGTATATTATATATAATATGTATCCATATATGCAATGACCTTTAACTGGTATAACCTACTGCTAAATTTGTTAAACATTTAATGACAGCTTGAGCAAAGACAATATATTTTTATTTGTTTATGAACAAGTTGAATAAAGTTAAATAGCTGTTTTTCTAAACTTTTGCATAGTGACAGGGAAAGCTATTTGGGGTGGGGATGGGGAAAGGCAGACTATGGCCACCCAGCCAATTCCTTGCTGCATGTTTTTGTAAATGAAGTTTTATTGGAACACAACCACACCCATTCATTTGCATATTGTATGTGGCTGCCCATGCTACAATGGCAGGGTTGAGTAGTCCAAAGAAGACCAAGTAATCTGCAAAGCTTAAAATATTTACCATTTGAAAAAAAACTCCACCAAACTCATAGAAAAAGAGATCAGATATGTGGTTGCCAGAGGTGGGGGTGTAGGGAAGGGGAATTAGAGGAAGGTAGTCAAAAGGTACAAACTTCCAGTTGTAAGATAAACAAGTACTAAGGATGTAGCATACAACATGATTACTGTGGTTAACATTGCTATTAACTATGTGATATGTAAGAAAGTTGTTAAAAGAGTAGAACCTAAGTGCTCTCATCACAAGGAGAAATTTTTTCTTGTCTTTTTATTGTATCCATATGAAATTATGAATGTTAACTAAACCTGTTGTGGTCATCATTTCATAATATATTGAAATCAAACCATCATGCTTGATGTCATAAACTTAAACAATGATGTGAGTTAATTATTTCTCAATAAAACTAGAAAAAACTTACTATTTGGCCTTTAATGAAAAAGCTTGCCAATCCCTGAGCTATAGGACCTATCCAGTGTTCAATTAAAACTGTTGTAAGAGGGCTTGCTGTGTCTACTTTCCTTAAGCCTGGCCAATAAATTTCTAGATGCATTATTCTTAAATTTCTAGAATACATATGTAAAGAAGTGTTGTCAAAAGTCAAATCCAGATAATGGTGCCTGTCCTAACATGACCCAAGTTGTGTTTTCAAGAAGTATAAAGCTCAGTTCCAGTGATCCGGAAACCAATATCCTGTCAGTTGAAGTAATTAAACTCTTCAGGCCACCACAATTTAAAATTAGTGCTCTGGCTGTCCAAATTGCAACAAATGTTCTATTTGGCTCCACTTTCCATTGCATTTAATAGTTGGATTAGAGTCTCTCTTTTTTTCTCTTTTTACTAAAGTGGGCAAATTTTTGGAAAAAAATCATTCCATTCTGGAAGCCTCCTGTAAGGCACATGTTCACTTATTGCTTGATGTGAGATGCTCTTATTAATGAACTGTCTACATTAGTCCCATATTGGATCATCCAGTCCCGAGGCTTTAGATATCATATAAACTCTATATTCTTGTGAGCCTCAACTTATCTATCCCTTCAGCTTCCCTGATATTTCCCTGCATCTTATTTTTGTCCAGAACTACACTCACAATCTCTCCCTCCCATCTGCTTCGCTTCAGTCCCCAGCTAGTTGTGGAGACCCCATCCTTCCAGTGTCTCAGGCTAAACAACTTGGACTCATCCTCAGACTCCTCTGTCTCATATTCTATATCTGACTTTATAGACAATCTTATCAACTTCAAAATATACTCAGAATCTTGTCCCTTCTCACCATATCCCTGGCCCCATCTCCTTGCCCTCTGATGATTCACAGCCTCCCAGCTGGTCTCCCAACACAGCAGGCAGAGTGATCCTGTCAGAGCTTAAGTCTGATCAGGCTCTCCTCTGCTCAAAACCCTCAGATTGTTACGGAGTCCAAGCTTGTACCGCTTGCTGCAGGACAGGACAATAAATTGAGAGACAAGCTGTTGGGGCAAGGAATAGTGACTTTATTTGGAAAGCCAGCAGACTGAGAAGATGGTGGACTAGTGTCCCAAAGAACCATCTTGCCTGAATTAGAATTCAGGCTTCTTTTATACTAAAAGGGGAGGGAGTAAACTCAAGCATTTCCTGGTTCTGGGAAAGGATGTGTTAATTCCTCCCTTCCTACAGTCATTCATATGTGGACCTGTTCAAGATGTTTCCTGTGAGCTAAACAAATGTATTTTAGCTTAACGTTCATTACCTGGGAGGAAGGGTTCCCAGAGATGAGCCACTATGTATAATTTAATCTTATAGGCAACATCCCTTTAGTGATTAACTTATAATAAAATATAAAATGTTCTTCCCTATTACACGATGAGAGTCAAACTGGAAGTTCTTGAAGCGGCCTGCGTGGTCCAGGCCCCCATGGCCTCTCTAGCCCCATCTCCTTACTCCCCTCCTTTCATTCTGCTGCGGATGCACGGGCCCCTTCATACTCCTGGGACATGGTGAGCAGGTCCCTCTTTGCATTTGCTCTTCTCTGTGCCTGGATAATCCTCGTATGTCACTTACTCACTTACTTCATGTCTCTGCTCCAATATCACTTTTTCATAAAGGCTGTACTGACTACTCTCTGCCCCACCATCACTCTCTTTCTAGAACATCTGTGTCCTTTATTCTATCCCCTACCACCACCTGGTATGTGCTTTTTCAATTTTAGGATCTCAGAATAGGGACTTTCTTCACTACTGTGAACCCAGTACCTAGTGGAGTGCCTGATACATGGGATATTTTTAATACATATTTTTGAATGAATGAATAGGCACTTAACTGTGTTCCAGTTTCTCTGTTAAATCCTTTATGTACATTATCTTACTGAATTCTCACGTCAGAAAATGAATCCATGTTGTTACAGCCTTTCAATGCTGGTGAGTGATTTTCCCGAAGTCCCGCAGACAGTAAGTACACCAAGATGTGCTGGCTTCACATCACTAAGCTTTATCACCTCTTCTACTGCTTCTTATGAGAAGCTTACAAGAAACTTACAAAAAGATCACTAACATTTTTAGATGTTAAAATTGAACCACAGGTATTTCTGAGACTCAGAACAGATTTGTGTCAGCAATGAGAAGAGTAATATTTCCTCCTCAGTTGTACCTGAGGACCTAAGGCAATAGATACAAACTACATCCACATTCCAAACCCTGCGACACCTGCAAATTTCATGTACAAAACTAGTTTCCTGACTGTTAGCCATTCTTTCACAGTGAGGGAGTAAAAGAGTTGAGGTACAATTGGCCAAGGAATTGGAGGTAAAGGAGGGTTTTCTTTAGACTTAGTACCTGCCATAGTAGAGGTGGAGAGATTTTCCCTCTAGTGTGAAGCTTTAATAAAGGACTGTTAACCAAGGTGTGGGAAGGATGTACAGAAACCACCAGGTGTACTGCAGTATCATGGAGCTAACATCAGATGGGCACTGGAGCCCCTTCCAAGGACCAGAAGGGCAGGGGTGGAGGATGGAACTGGGAGGCGAATGGGAGAATCCAGCCCAGCAGAGAAGGACAAACCTTGGGTTTTCCAAACATTCAGAAAGATTCAAATTGCAATGATATTTAAGACTTAGTGGCAGACACTCTGGACTCTCTCTGGCCTTAGGAAGAAGCTTGGGCACTTACAGAACAGGCTGAAAGTGCCAGCAGAACCAACCCCCCCCCATTCCCCCACCCCAAGCTGCCCTGAACAAGGGCAACAGTGAGCTAGTGGAGCCATCCCAGCCCCCTTCATTCTGGTAGGATGGCCCTCTCCATCCCCAGCAGATGGAGCCTGCTGACCTCCAGCAGTGACTTGCTCATCAATTCATCCTCTAGTGGCATCTCTCCCTCTCCTGTCCCCCCTCCCTCACTCTCCCAACGTGTTTCTTAGGATCATCTCCAAATAAACCCCCAGCCCTCAAATCCTAGTCTCAAGATTTATTTCTGGGAACCTAACCTAAAGGAGACCCTGACAAACATCTATGACCCGAGAGACTGTAGTTCAGGAATAGTTGACATTTGTGTCCAAACAGAATCACACAACTAGGGCACTGGCATCATTCTGAGTGAGACCTATGAAGAAAGGGTAGTTTCCTGCTGACCGGCTCTCCCCTCTCTGCACTGTGACAAAGAATGGGCAGGAGCACAGTGGAGGAGAGCCTTGCAAGGACGCAGGCTCCATGTCCCTGGAGCCTCGGAGTGGCTCTGGGGGCGGACCTATGGGGAAGGGGCGATTCCTAACCCTGGGTTCACCAGGTGTCATGGCAGGTGGACAGCTTGCTTGCAGATGGTCCTGCCCCACTGCTCTCTGGGGGTGGGGGTGGGGGTGACAGGACAGCCTTCCCGGCTCTCACTCAGGGGGAGGAGGGCAGGATGTGAGGAGGGAGGAGTTCCCCCTGTGTCAGGACAGAGTTCCTCCTCTCCTTTAGGGAACACTGACTGGTCACGTGGAGATGCCAGGTAGATGCTGATGCTGATGTGAGCTGCACTCACCAACACACTTCAGACACTAACTCAGGAGAAGAACTAATTTCAAATATGACAAGACTAGAAGATGAACCTAACTCAACCACTGATTTTCTAGGACCCTTCTGCAGGACACAATTCAGAAGAACTTTAGACTCTAAGGCCATTCTGAACATTGTAGATGGAAACAACTTTTTTATTACTTAGAAATGGTATACATGTATACTATATTTAAGAAGTTAAATTTTTATTTAATTCATATTGTATCAGTCTGTTAAGCTATTTTGTAAAGACCAGAAAGAAATGTATATCTACACATGACACTTTTACTTAGACTTTGTCAGATGCCTGTTGCTCTCTGTTAGTCATGTGTTCATCTTCCTACTTTAGCTTGTGGTTAAAACCAAACAAAAAAACCCCACTTCAGCTCAGTTCTTAAAATTCCAAACCATCTTTCTTTTTCAACCATAGCATATAGGTTTCAATAATATCATATTGTACCTACCTTAGTACATAAATTTTATGTACTGACTATTTCTTCCTAAACATGTTACCATGTCTTCTTAGATTTTCACTTGTAAGGGGATGTTTATCTCATTTGAAAAAATTAGTTTTCTTCTCCAAAATGCATTTCTCTATTACCAGAACAACTGAACTACCATTTTTCAACATGACAGTTCTTTTATTTTAGAAATACATTTTTAAAGTATGGATTTCATAATTATAGAATTAAAATAATCTTTAAAAAATATTCACATACTTCTTTCCTCATAGAAAGTCAGTCCACTACTGTGACATTAAATCTTTTGTATATTAAATATTGTGAGGTATATTATTGGATTTCACATGAGATTTTCAATGGACTTACTGATACATAGCCATCCTATTTTGTATCTTAAATTTCATTGTTTTATATATATATAAAACACATATAATATATACTGATTTAAACATATAGTATATTTATATAAATATATATAGCACCCATGTTATATATTTATGTGTAAGTATATAATACATAAAATATGTAAATGTATGACATGCTATTTATAAACATGAATATGCTAGATTAAATGTATATAATATTTATATTTTATAAACATATATTTGTTTCGCACAACATATATGAGATATACTTATGTCATATATATCACATATATATTTTATACACACATATTTATTATCCATAACATATATCATACATATTTATATGTCTTGTATACCATATACATGTTTTATACACACACACATCTATGACTTCATTTTCAGCTGTTTTATTTTCTCTGTCGTGTTCACTTTTTAAAAGTCATCTCTGTCCTCACCTCACCTCTGTGTCAGGGGCAGGTATGCTTTAGTTATGGGTTGGACTCTTTCAGTAACATTTGCATGGCTGATGTGGTCTGGAATGTGTTATATTAGTCTGTTTAGATAGTAATCAGATTGCATATTACGGGAAGTTTTATTGGTGCTTGGTGGGGAAGACACAGGTTACCTGTGAGAAGCAGCAGCCCATATTCTCATTTTCATTCTGAAATGCAAGTTACTCTGGTTTTAGGTAAGTTACTTCAGCTTTGCTTGAAAGTACAAAGCTTGATAGTAGTTGAGGGCACATCACTGAGCTGTGTTTCTAGTTTTGCCACTAGAATGGCAAAGTTGGACAAGCAACTGCAAACATCTCTCTACTTTGCTTTGTCGGTGTGAGAAATGAGAATAATAATGCTGCCCACTGTACAAGGGGAGCCTTAATGAGCTTTGCTTTCATAGAGCATTATGAGATCCCAAGGCAAGGGGTGCGGGAGGGACTGGCTTGCTGTAGAAATCTAAAAGGGCCATTTCATTTGGTATTTCACAGATATCTCCCAGGGTTACAGCAGTCTCACACCATCAGGTTTTTGAGTGATTGTTAAGAATAAGAAGTGGAAGCTAGTAGGAAGAAATGGGAATCTTGAGTTAAATTTTCCTATTTGCTCCAGACCTGAGTTTTCTGTATACTTATGTGATTCTATGAAATTAATTATCTTGGATAGTCCGTGTAAAAACAAAAACAAAAACGAAGCCTGGAAATGATATCTGTCAACTTTCTAACAAAACATGCCCCAGTGCCCAGATGTCCAGTGTTCAGGCAAGGTCAGCAGTAGAGGGAAGAGGACCATGATGGAGAAATGAACATCCATTCTGGGAGTCTCCCCTGTGGATGTGCGTTACAACAGGCACAGTGGCATACTATGAATTTCTGCAATAAATTGTACAATAAGAATTATGATGGTCTTATTTCTGTAACAAGACTGTCACTGTTGGTCTAGAGATTTGGCTGATTCTCATGATGGCTTCTGGAAAGTCTCTCTGTACCTCTGTATGTATCTACCACTGACCAAACCAGATGGCTGTGTGAATATAATTCAGATACCGTCCTTCAAATGGCAAGTGGTGTGAGCCAGGATGAGCTGGTTATATGCTTGCTGGAGCCCCTTGTCTGGTCTCCTTCCTCCAGCCTTTCGCCAGCCCCTTCTATCCTCCAAGCTGCTGTCATTTCCCTCCTAGAAACAAATCCAAGTCTCTCTACCTCCTGCTTGAAAACCTCTCCATTGCGGCTGTTGCCTACAGCTGTAATCCGACACCCTACATTCTAGCTTTAGTACATTTTCCAGCATTTCTTTAAACAGCAATGCCCTTCACTCTCCCTTTATCCAAACAGTTCCTTTTGCCTGCAAACGCTCTTTACCCGTTACCATCTTACAAATGCTCATGCTCCTGTGCCTGCTCCAAGGCTGTGCAGGCTTCCTGGGAAATCCCCACTCCTTGCAGGGAGTTCCCCAATCTGTCCGCCTCCCCAGATCTCCCTCACATCTCCTCTCTGCCACTCACACAGCACAAGTTGTCTCTGCCCTCCTGCCTTTCATCTTCTTACCCCCAGCTCCCACCCAAGCCTGGCATTTGTATGAGCCTGGCATTTGTATTTACAGAGTGAATGAGTTGTATTTCAGATTTGCAATATTCAGTCATGCTCTTCAGCCTTGTGGGAGATGCAGCTTCTAAAACTGAGCTGGGGTGGACCCCGTTTTAGGCGACAGCTTTAGAGTAGACTCTGGGCTCCCCTGAGGTCCTTCTGCTACACTCAGGCAAGAGCCTACTGGACTCAAGTTTCACTGATTCCATTTTGGCAGCCTATGTTAAGGCAAGGCTTTGGTCAGGAGATACATGTATAATCACAGGGTATTTGAGCTGGAAGGGATCTTACTGCAGTCACTAGTCTAACCTCAAGTAACCAAGTGAGGAAACCGAGGCCAGGAAGGTTAGGCTGTTTCCAGGTAACACAACAAGCTTGAATCAGAACTGAAACTGGAACCTGAAATTCCCTGCATCCCCACCCCAACCCCAGCTTTTTCTCTGCTGCTCAGCAAGGAGAGTGGTGGCAGGCAAAGGGGATGATATTCAAATTCTCTTACTTCAAATGAGAGCAATTGGACCTGGAAAGAATGTTGACCATGATATTTTTTTAAAACTGAGGTTCTGTCATAGCAGCCCAATTCCTTTCCCGCTTCTCCACATGGCGAGCCCTCTGCTCATCTTCTTAGATGCACTGAGGGCCTGGGAGGCCCTTCTGCACCTCCTTCAACCCTCAGATTCTCACACGTGCCTGCTACGGTTTTGCCTCTTCTCTGTCTCACAGCTCCGTGCTCCCTTAGTATTTAGGTCTCTCAGAATCAAATATTGTGCTTTTTCTAATATTAACTCAAGAAAGGTCATTGCCTTAGAGCTTTAAGGAGGAAAGATGCAAAGGAAGTCACATAATCTCTAATGAGCACATCCTGTGTAACTTTCAAATTGAATATTCATGCATAAATGTTTATGTGTATAGAAATTTAGAGGCATCTGTCTGTGCCAGTAAATGGGTAAATGAAGTATGAAATAAAACTAGGAAGGGGGCAATGTTGAGTTAGATGATCTCTAAAGATATTTCCAGGGAAAAATTCTGTGATTTTTTCAAGTGATGGAATCCAGTGAGCCTAAAATTTTCCACTAGAGCTGTTTGTTTCTCATGAGTAAATAGGAAATAGCTCACTTAACTTGTCTTTGATGTTCATCAGTTTGTGCCTGTCAGGCTCTCTCACATATCTTGTAAATACACCCTATGGTTATTTGTTAGCATGTTATAAATGCCTTTAGTAGGAAGCTTGCCCTTTGGTCTGCCAAAGAGAAATCCCTACAGCATTCCTCACATGGGGGACCATGCATAATACCCTCTGTGATCCTAGCTTCTCGGCCTTGGGTCTTCAGGACCCACATTATGGGCTACTGAACACATTTCCAGAGTGTAGATTCCAGTGTTCAAAAGCAACATCATACTGAAATTACTTTAATGGTAAGATCAAATGGTACAATATATGTAAAAACTGTTTATAATTAAATATAGCTAATATGTCCAAACAAATTGGTTACTGTTTAAAGGGTTCAAAAGGAAAATAGAAAAAAGTCAATTATAAGGATATAAAAGTCTTATAATTTACATAATATTACAAATCTGATAAACAATTATAGAAATTGGAAATGTCCTTTGAATGTTGAAACATTCTCTAAAGGATTAATATTAGCTCTAGGATAGAACTTACATGGGAGTGGTTAAAAATTTTCTTATAATTCTGGAAATTGGGAGAGTTCAGTTCAAGAAGGTGACACAAGAGGCTCCTGAACTCAGTCCTCCCAGAGACACACTGAATCTACAACAACATATGGAATAACTCCCTCCAAGAGAAACAAGCTGAGTGACTTCTACACAGCAGGAAAATGAGAAAAACCCACTTTGAAATGATAGGAGGGGCTGAGACACAATGTCACCAAAAATCAATCCCCGTTACGGCAGCATACAACTGGGAGGGAACTCACACTCTCAGCTCTCTCTGAGAAGTGAAGGGTTTGGATCCCATATCTGATGCCCCAACTTTTAAGACTTTCACCTGAGACATGATCTTCCAAAACATCCAGCTCTGAAAGCTTATGGGGTTTATGTCCCAAGACCCACAAGGCTGTTGTGAACTAAGACACAGTTCTTAACGGCTTCATGAGGACTCAGCAAAGAGGCTGCAGACTGAAACATCCAGTCTTTTCACGAAAGAGGCCCATTTTCGGATCTTAAATCCTGTGGCCCAAGGGACAGGCTTCTGATTTAACACCCATCTAGGGCATGACAGCAATCTTCCCCAGAGACTGGGATGACTGGTGGGCACCATCTTTGTGCTTTCCCTCTGCTTCACTCTAGGTCACTGGTATCACTTGTAAAGGGGCTTGTACACATGTCTGGCACCCTGGCTATTGTGGCTGCCACCCAGGGGATGCACCCCTTGGTTGCCTGGCTCTGGTAGCCAGAGGGATTACCCATAGGACTGTTTAAGAACTGTAAGACACAGTTCTTAAACAGCTATGCCACCAGGGCATAGCACAGAGGCAGCAGGTTGAAATGTCAGGTCTTTCCATGAAAGAGGCCTATTTGCAGATCTTAAAACCTGTGGCCTGAGGGGCAGGCTTCTAATTTAACACACATCTAGGGCATGACTGCAATCTTCTCCAGAGACTGGGGAGGCCAGCAGGCACATTCTTCATGCTCCCCTTCTGCCCCACCCCAGGTCCCTGGTGTCTCTGTGAAAGGAGCTTTTGCACATACCTGGTGCCCCCACATTTATGGCTGCTGCCAAGAGGACACATCCCTTGATAACCTGGCCCTGGTTGCCAGTGGGTCTGGTGTCCATGGGTTCAATGGGATGGAAGCAAACAAAGAAACAGTTCTTAACTCTCTATAATCCCAGAGCTAAATGCAGAGGGAACAGACAAAAACAGCCATCTCTCAGTCACCTTCTGAAAGAGGCATATTGTATATGTTAAAAGTTGCTCTCTGAGGAGATCGTCTGGGTTCCAATTAGCCTGAATCTAGGTGCTGAATGAGAACCTCCCCCTTTGAGACACTGAAAGACCTTTGCACACCCTCAACTACTGGGAGCCACTAAGAACAAAGAAGGCAGCTTGGACAGTCACAAAGGTTTGAGAGACAACCAGGAGCTAGGGCATGGTTGAACAATAAGTTTCATCTCCTACGCAAGGTCACCCTGTCAAGATTGGGAGAGTTGGCTGTTTTATCTAATGCACAGAAACCACTACAGAGAATCAAGAAAATGAAGAGAGAAATGTATTTCAAATGAAAGAACAAGAACTTAAAGAAATGGAGGTAACTGATTTATCCAATAAAGAGTTCAAAATAATGATCATAAAGATGCCCACTGAGATCTGAAAAACAATGCATGAACAAAGTGAGAATTTTAACAAAGAGATATAAAATACAAGAAAGTACCAAACAGAAATGATAGAACTGAAGGATACAATAACTGAACTGAAAAATTCAGTAGAAGGTTTCAACTGTAGACTAGATCAAGCAGAATAAAAGCTCAGCCAACATGAAGACAGGGCAGTGGAATTAATTCAGTCACAGGAGAAAAAGAAAAAAGAATGAAAAGAGTGAAGATAGCTTTAGGGTCTTATGGGGAAAAATCAAGTGGACCAATATTCACATTATGGAGGTCCTAGAAGAAGAGAGAGAGAAAGGGGGAGAAAACTTGAAGAAATAATGGCTGAAAACTTCCTTAACTTGGGGAAAAAACACACATCCAGATCCAGGAAGCCCAGAGAGGGTTCCAAATAAGATGAATCCAAAGAGATCCACACTGAGACACACTATAATTGTCAAAAGTTAAAGACAAGGAGAGAATCTTAAAAGCGACAAGAGAAATAACTTATGTACAAGGAAATACTCATAAGACTATCAAATTTTTAGCAGATATTTTGTGGGCCAGAAGGGAGTGACACAGTACATTCGAAGTGGTAAAAGACAAAAACTGCCAACCACAAAATTCTACCCAGCAAAGATGTTCTTCAGAATAAGGAGATATATAGAGTTTTCCAGACAAGTGAAAAATGAAGGAGTTCATTACCATTAAACAACCTTATAAGTAATGTTAAAGGAATTTCTTTAAGTTGACACAAGAGGGTACTAATTAGTAACAGAAAAGCATATGAAAGTATAAATTTTGCTGCTAAAGGTAAATATATAGTTAATTTAAGAATAATTTAATATAGTAATGGTGGTGTGTTAATCACTTATAAATCTAGTATGAATGTTAGAAGACAAAAGTAGCAATAATAACTACAATAATTTGTTAGGGTATACACAAGATAAAAAGATATAAATTGTGACATCAAACATATAAAACTCGAGGGGGGCGGCTAGAGCTTTAGAATGTGTTCAGATGTAAGTTATCATCAGCTAAAAATAAGGTGTTATAAGTCTAAGGTGTTTTATTATGGGAGCTCCATGGTAACCACAAAGAAAAAAACCTATAGTAGATATACAAAAGACAAAGAGAAAGGAATATAAACATATCCCTACAGTAAATCATCAAATCACAAAGAAAGAGAGCAAGAGAAGGAGGGAAAAAAACAATTATAAAATAGTCAGAACACAGGAACAAAATGCAATATTAAATCCATGCTTACCAATAATTATTTTTATTTTTTGAACATTTGTGGTATTTCTGCAGTTGTGGTATTTGTATTACAAATAATGCATCAATAAATATCCTTATGTAGACTTCTTTTGAGTAAGTATGTAGATATATTGGAATTATGCTAATGATTTATATTTATTTTTTAAAAAGTCAGTGTTCATAAAGGTGTAAATCCAAAGAATTTTGACCCTGAAATATAATCTTTATTTATTGAGACTTCTTGAAATTCATAGGAAATACAGTATAAAAAGAAAAGAAGTCAAATTTAGAGAAACAGAGAGCAGAATGGTGGTTGTAGGGCTGGAGACATGGACGAAATCGGGAGATAGTGGTCAAAGGGTACAAGTTTTAAGTTATAAGATGAAACATTTCTGGGGATCTAATGAACAACATAGTGACAATAGTTAGTAATACTGTAATGTACGCTTGAAATTTGCTAAGAGAGTAGATCTTAAGTGTTCTCACCACACACACCAAAGAAAAAAAAAAGGTAACCATGTGACATGATGGATGAGTTAATTAACTTGAGAATGGTAATCATTTCCCAAAGTATATGTATGTCAGATCATCACACTGTACACTTTTTGTTGTTTGAGCTTGTATTTATTTAATTGAAGTTAGTTTATTTACAATATTTTATTAGTTTCAGGTGTACAACATAGAGAGTCAATATTTTTATAGATTATACTCCATTTAAAGTTATTACAAAACAATGGTTATATTTCCCTATATTGTACAATACATTCTTGTTGCTTATCTATTTTATACATAGTAGCTTGTATCTCTTAATCCCAAATCCCTGTTGCACCTCCCCCTTCCTTCTCCTCACTGGTAACCACTAGTTTGTTTTCTATATCTGTGAGTCTGTTTCTATTTTGTTACATACATTTGTTTGTTTTATTTTTTAGATTCCACATATCAGTGGTAACACAGAGTATTTGTCTTTGTCTGACTTATTTCACTAAACATTATACTCTCTAGGTCCATCCACTTTGTTGCAAATGGCACAATTCCATTCTTTTTTATGGCTGAGTAATATTCTCTCTCTCTCTCTCTCTCTCTCTCTCTCTCTATATATATATATATATATATATATATATTCACTACATCTTCTTTATCCATTCATCTTTTGATGGACACTTAGGTTGCTTCCATATCTTGACGATTGTAAATAACACTTCTGTGGACATTGGGGTTCATGTATCTTTTTGAATTAGTGTTTTCATTTTCTTTAGATATATATGCAGGAGTGGAATTGGTGGATCATATGGTAGTTCTATTTTCAGTTTTTTGAGGAAACTCCATACTGTTTTCCTTAGTGGCTGCACCAAATTACATTCCCACAAATAATGTACAATGGTTCCTTTTCTCTGCATCCTTGCCAAATTTGTTATTTGTGGTCTTTTTGATAATAGCCATCCTAACAGGTGTGAGGTGATATCTAATTGTGATTTTTATTTGCATTTCCCTGATGATTAGTGATGTTGAGAATCATTCCATATGCCTGGGTAGGGATATAGACAGATTGAAAGTGAAGAGATGGAAAAAGATATTCCATGAATATAGAAACTAAATGAAAGCTGGAGTAACTATTCTTGTATCAGACAAATTAGATTTTAAGTCAAAGACTGTAATAAGAAACAAAGCAGGGCATTATATAATGATAAAGCAGTCAATCCAACAAGATGATACAACATTTGTAAATATTTATGCACCCAACATAGAAGTACTTAAGTAGAGAAAACACATATTAATAGACCTGAAGGGAGAAATAGATTGCATACAATAATGCTAGGGGACTTCAATATCCCACTGTCAAAAATGAATAGATATTCCATATAGAAAATCAATAAAGAATCATTGGCCTTAAATGACACATTAAACAAGATGGACTTAACAGTCATCTACAGAGCATTTCATCCAACAGCAGCAGAATACACATTCTTCTTAAGGGTACATGGAATATTCTTCAGAATAAGTCATATGTTAGTTTACACAATGTCTTAATAAATTTAAGAAAATGAACTTGATCTTATCAAGCACATTTTCTGCCCACAGTGAAATAAAACTAGAAATCAATTACAAGAAGAAAGCTAGAAAATTCACAAATAAGTGGAGATTAAACAACATGCTATATACCATCAGTGGGTAAAAGAAGAACTCAAAAGAGAAATCAAAAAATACCTTGAGACAAACGAAAATGGAAATATATTATACCAAAATTTACAGGATGCAATGAAAGCAGTTCTAAGAGGGAAGTTTATAGCAATAAATGCCTACATCAAAAAACAGGACAAATCTCAAATAAAAACTTTATACCTCAAGCAATTAGAAAAGTAATGAACAAACAAACCACAAAGTTAGTAGAAGGAAGAAAATAACAAAGATCAGAATGGAAATGAATGAAATAGAGAATAAAAAGACAGTAGAAAAGACCAAATGATTTTAAGAGCTGGTTCTTTGAAAAGATAAACAAAATTGACAAACATTTAGCTAGATTCTCCTGAAAAAAAGGAGACAAGACTTAAAATCAGAAATGAAGGAGATGTTCTGATAACTACAGAAATACAAAGGACCAAAAGAGCCTATTACAAATAATTATATTCCAGAAAAGTGGACAATCTAGAAGAAATGGGTGGATTTCTAGAAACATACAACCTACCAAGACTTAATCATGAAGAATTAGAAAATCTGAACAGACCAGTCACCAGTAAGGAGATTGAAACAGTAATGAAAAACATTCCAAAAAACAAAAGTCCAGGACCAGATGGCTTCACTGATGAATTCTACAAAACACTCAAAGAAGAATTAACACCAATCCTTCTCAAACTCTTCCAAAAATTAGAAGAGGAAGGAACATTTACAAACTCATTTTATGAGGCCAACATTACCTTGATACCAAAACCAGGGATGCCACAAGAGAAGAAAATTATAGGCCAATATCCCTGATGAACCCATATGCAAAAATCCTCAACAAAATATTAGCAAACCAAATTCAACAACACATTAAAAGGATCATATGCCATAATCAGTGGGATTTATTCCAGGATACAAGGATGATTCAATATCCACAAATCAATCAATGTGATAAAGCACATGAACAAAATTAAGGAGAAATCTCCATAGATGCAGAAAAAGAACTTGACAGAATTCAACATCCATTTATTGCTGTGAAGGGGTAGAGAGAGGTAGGACATTATCTGGGGAGTTCAAACTGGACAGAAGTCTTTGTTTAAATGATTTTTGTTATCTATTCATTTATGCATGACAAATAGGCCACATGGTGAATAAGGTAGATGTATTCTCTACTCCTGAGGAAGAAACAAGTAGAAAGGAGTTGGTAATATAAAGAAAGAGAATAACTGATGGTGTGTTTTAGCAGAAAATGAAGAAATGGGTGGGAATGAGAGAGCAGTGGTTGTGGCAGGCAGAATAATGCCCCCAAAGATGTCCACGTCCTGATCCCTGCCCCTGGAACATGTTAGGTCAGGTTGTGGCAGAAAGGGATTAAGCTGAAGATGGAATTACAGTTGATGATCAGTTGATTTAACGTAGGTGATTATCCTGGATTATCTGGGTGGGTCCACTGTGATCACAAAGGGAGACAGGAGAGAGACAGAGAGACAGCAGTGTGAGAAGGAACTGGGCCCACGTTGCTGGCTCTGCAGATGGAGGAATGGGTTCTCGAGTCAGGGAACGTGGGTGGCTTTAGAAGCCAGAAAAGGCAAGGAAATGAACTTGCTCCTAGATCCCCATGAAGGAATACAACCCTGCTAACACTTTGCTTTTTTGTTCTTAGTTTCTGCTCTATAACAAAGTGAATCAGCTATACGTATACATATATCCTCATATACTCTCCCTCTTGCACCTCCCTCCCACCCTCCCTAACCCACCCCTCTAAGTGGTCACAAAGCACAGAGCTGATCTCCCTGTGCTACGTGGCTTCTTCCCACTAGCTATCTATTTTACATTTGGTAGTGTATATATGTGCATGCTGCTCTCTCACTTCATCCCAGCTTACACTTCCCCTGCCCCTGTGTCCTCAAGTCCATTCTCTACGCCTGTGTCTTTATTCCTGTCCTACCCTTAGGTTTTTCAGAACCTTTTTATCCTTTATCTTTTTATTTTAGATTCCATATGTATGTGTTAGAATATGGTATTTGTTTTGCTCTTTCTGACTTACTTCACTCTGTATGACAGACTCTAGGTCCATCCACCTCACTACAAATAACTCAATTTCATTTCGCTTTATGGCTGAGTAATATTCCATTGTATATATATACCACATCTTCTTTATCCATTCATCTGTTGATGGGCACTTAGGTTGCTTCCATATCCTGGCTATTGTAAATAGAGCTGCAAAGAATATTATGGTACATGACTCTTTTTGAATTATGGTTTTCTCAGGGTATATGCCCAGTAGTGGGATTCCTGGGTCGTATGGTAATCCTATTTTCAGATTTTTAAGGAACCTCCATACTGTTCTCCAGAGTGGCTGTATCAATTTACATTCCCACCAGCAGTGCAAGAGTGTTCCCTTTTCTGCACACCCTCTCCAGCATTTACTGTTTCTAGATTTTTTGATGATGGCCATTCTGACTGTTGTGAGGTGATACCTCATTGTAGTTTTGATTTACATTTCTCTAATGATTAGTGATGTTGAGCATCCTTTCATGTGTTTGCTGGCAATCTGTATATCTTCTTTGGAGAAATGTCTGTTTACATCTTCTGCCCATTTTTGGATTGGGTTGTTAGTTTTTTTGATATCGAGCTGCATGAGCTGCTTGTAAATTTCAGAGATTAATCCTTTGTCAGTTGCTTCATTTGCAAATATTTTCTCCCATTCTGAGGGCTGTCTTTTCATCTTGTTTATGGTTTTCTTTGCTGTGCAAAAGCTTTTAAGTTTCATTAGGTCCCATTTGTTTATTTTTGTTTTCATTTCCATTTCTCTAGGAGGTGGGTCAAAAAGGATCTTGCTGTGATTTATGTCATAGAGTGTTCTGCCTATGTTTTCCTCTAAAAGTTTTATAGTGTCTGGCGTTACATTTAGGTCTTTAATCCATTTTGAGTTTATTTTTGTGTATGGTGTTAGGGAGTGTTCTAATTTCATTCTTTTACATGTAGCTGTCCAGTTTTTCCAGCCCCACTTATTGAAGAGGCTCTCTTTTCTCCATTGTATATTCTTGCCTCCTTTATCAAAGAAAAGATGACCATATGTGTGTGGGTTTATCTCTGGGCTTTCTATCCTGTTCCATTGATCTATATTTCTGTTTTTGTGCCAGTACCATACTCTCTTGATTACTGTAGCTTTGTAGTATAGTCTGAAGTCAGGGAGACTGATTCCTCCAACTCTGTTTTTCTTTGTCGACATTGCTTTGGCTCTTTGGGGTCCTTTGTGTTTCCATACAAATTGTGAAATTTTTTTGTTCTTGTTCTGTGAAAAATGCCAGTGATAGTTTGATAGGGATTGCATTGAATCTACAGATTGCTTTGGGCAGTATGGTCATTTTCACAATGTTGATTCTTCCAATCCAAGAATATGGTATATCTCTCCATCTGTTTGTATCATCTTTAAATTCTTTCATTATTTTCTTATAGTTTTCTGTTTTACAGGTCTTTCATCTCCTTAGGTAGGTTTATTCCTAGGTATATTATTCTTTTGTTGCAATGGTAAATGGGAGTGTTTTCTTGATTTCACTTTCAGATTTTTCACAATTAGTGTATAGGAATGCCAGAGATTTCTGTGCATTAATTTTGTATCCTGCTACTTTACCAAATTCATTGATTAGCTCTAGTAGTTTTCTGGTAGCATCTTTAGGATTCTCTATGTATAGTATCATGTCATCTGCATCTGCAGTGACAGCTTTACTTCTTATTTTCCAATTTGTATTCCTTTTATTTCTTTTTCTTCTCTGATTGCTGTGACTAAAACTTCTAAATCTATGTTGAATAATAGTGGTGAGAGTGAGCAACCTTGTCTTGTTCCTGATCTTAGTGGAAATGATTTCAGTTTTTCACTATTGAGGATGATGTTGGCTGTGGGTTTGTCATATATGGTCATTATTGTGTTGAGGTAAATTCCCTCCATGCCTACTTTCTGGAGGGTTTTTATCATAAATCGGTGTTGAATTCTGTTGAAAGCTTTCTCTGTATCTATTAAGATGATAATATAGTTTTTCTCCTTCAATTTTTTAATATGGTTTATCACATTGATTTGCTTTCACTGAAGAATCCTTGCATTCCTGGAATAAACCCCACTTGATCATGGTGTATGATCCTTTTAATGTGCTGTTGGATTCTCTTCGCTAGTATGCTGTGGAGGATTTTTGCATCTATGTTCATCAGTGATATTGGCCTGTAGTTTGCTTTCTTTGTGACATCTTTGTCTGGTTTTTGTATCAGGGTGATGGTGGCCTCGTAGATTGAGTTTGGGAGTGTTCCTCCCTCTGCTATATTTTGGAAGAGTTTGAGAAGGATAGGTGTTAGCTCTTCTCTAAATGTTTGATAGAATTCTCCTGTGAAGCCATCTGGTCCTGGGCTTTTGTTTGTTGGAAGATTTTTAATCACAGTCTCAATTTCAGTGCTTGTGATTGGTCTGTTCATATTTTCTATTTCTTCCTGGTTCAGTCTCGAAACGTTGTGCATTTCTAAGAATTTTTCCATTTCTTCCAGGTTGTCCATGTTATTGGGGTATAGTTGTTTTCAGTAATCTCTAATGATCCTTTGTGTTTCTGCAGTGTCGGTTGTTACTTCTCCTTTTTCATTTCTAATGCTGTTGATGTGAGTCTTCTTCCTTTTATTCCTGATGAGTCTGGCTAATGGTTTATCAATTTTGTTTCTCTTCTCAAAGAACCAGCTTTTAGTGTTATTGGTCTTTGCTATCGTTTCCTTCATTTCTTTTTCATCTCTTTCTGATCTGATCTTTATGATTTCTATCCTTCTGCTAACTTTGGGTTTTTTTTTGTTTTTCTTTCTCTAATTGTTTTAGGTGTAAGGTTAGGTTGTTTGTTTGAGATGTTTCTTGTTTCTTAAGGTAGGATTGTATTGTTCTAAACTTCCCTCTTAGAACTGTTTTTGCTGCATCCCATAGGTTTTGGGTCATCGTGTTTTCATTGTCATTGGTTTCTAGGAATTTTTTGATTTCCTCTTTGATATCTTCAGTGATTTCTTGGTTATTAAGTAGTGTATTGTTTAGCCTGCATATTTCTGTATATTTTACAGAATTTTTCCTGTAATTTATATCTAGTCTGATAGCATTGTGGTGAGAAAAGATATTTGATACAATTTCAATTTTCTTAAATTTACCAAGGCTTGATTTGTGACCCAAGATATGATCTATCCTGGAGAATGTTCCATAAGCACTTGAGAAGAATGTGTATTCTGTTGTTTTTGGATGGAATGTCCTATAAATATCATTTAAGTCCATCTTGTTTAATGTATCATTTAAAGCTTGTGTTTATTTATTTTCATTTTGGATTATCTGTCCATTGGTGAAAGTGGGATGTTAAAGTCCCCTACTATGATTGTGTTGCTGTCAATTTCCTCTTTTATGGCTGTTAGTATTTGCCTTATGTATTGGGGTACTCCTATTTTGGGTGCATAAATATTTACAATTGTTATGTCTTCTTTTTGGACTGATCCCTTGATCATTATATAGTGTCCTTTTTTTCTCTAGTAATAGGCTTTGTTTTAAAGTCTATTTTGTCTGATATGAGAATTGCTACTCCAGCTTTCTTTTGATTTCCATTTGCATGGAATATCTTTTTCTGTCCCCTCACTTTCAGTCTGTATGTGTTTCTAGGGCTGAAGTGGGTCTCTAATAGACAACATATATATGGGTCTTGTTTTTGTATCCATTCAGCTAATCTATGTCTTTTGGTTGGAGAATTTAATCCGTTTACATTTAAGGTAATTATCCATATGTATGTTCCTATTACCAGTTTCTTATTTGTTTTGGGTTTGTTATTGTAGGTCTTTTCCTTCTCTCGTCTTTCCTGCCTAGAGAATTTCCTTTAGCATTTGTTGTAAAGCTCCTTTTGTTGTGTTGAATTCTCTTAGCTTTTGTTTGTCTGTAAAGGTTTTAATTTCTCTGTCAAATCTGAATGAGTTCCTTGCTGGGTAGAGTAATCTTTGTTGTAGGTTTTTCCCTTTCATCAGTTTAAATATGTCCTGCCACTCTCTTCTGGCTTGTAGAGTTTCTGCTGAAAGATCAGCTGTTAACTTTATGCAGATTCCCTTGTATATTATTGTTGTTTTCCCCTTGCTCCTTTGAACATTTTTTCTTTGTATTTGATACCTTGATTAATATGTGTCTTGGTGTCAAGGTTTTTCCTTGGGTTAACCTGTATGGGACTCTACTCTCTGTATTTCCTGGACTTGATTAATATTTCCTTTCCCATATTAGGGAACTCTTCAACTATAATCTCCTCAAATATTTTCTCAGTCCCTTTCTTTTTCTCTTCTTCTTCTGGACCCCTATAATTTGAATATGTATGCATTTAATGTTGTCCAAGAAGTCTCTAAGATTGTCCTCAATTCTTTTCATTTTTTTTTCTTTATTCTGCTCTGCAGTAGTTATTTCCACTATTTTTTCTTCCAGGTCACTTATCCATTCTTCTGCCTCAGTTATTCTGCTATTGATTCCTTCTAGAGAATGTTTAATTTCATTTATTGTGTTGTTCATCATTGTTTGTTTGCTCTTTAGTTCTTCTAGGTCCTTGTTAAACGTCTTGTATTTTCTCCATTCTATTTCCAAGGTTTTTTATTATCTTTTGTTATTACTCTGAATTCTTTTTCCGGTAGACTGCATGTTTCCTCTTCATTTGTTTGGTCTGTTGGGTTTTTATCTTGCTCTTTCATCTGTTGTCTTCTTATTTGCTTAACTTACTCTGTTTGGGGTCTCCTTTTCACAGCCTGCAAGTTCATAGGTCCCATTGTTTTTGGTGTCTGCCCCCAGTAGCTAAGGTTGTGTCGGTGGGTTGTGTAGGATTCCTGGTTGAGGGGACTACTGCCTGTGTTCTTGTGGCTAGGCTGGATCTTGTCTTTCTGGTGGGCAGGGCCACGTCCAGTGGTGTGTTTTGGGGTGCCTGTGACCTTATTATTATTTTAGGTAGTCTCTCTGCTAATAGGTGGGGTGGTGTTCCTGTCTTGCTAGTTGTTTGGAATATGGTGTCCAGCACTGTAGCTTGCTGGTCGTTGAATAGATCTGGGTGTTAGCATTGAGATGGAGATCTCTGGGAGAGCTTTCGCCATTTGATATTACATGGAGCTGGGAGGTCTCTTGTGGACCAATGTCCTGAACTCGGCTCTCCCACCTCAGAGGCAAAGGCCTGACACCCAGCCAGAGTACCAAGATCCTGTCAGCCGCATGGCTCAGAAGAAAAGGGGGGAAAAAAAGAAAGGAATAAAGAATAAAATAAAATACAGTTATTAAAATAAAAACTTATTAAAAATTAAAAGATTAAAAAGTAATAAAAAAAGAAAAAGAAGAAAGAGAGGAGAGAAGAGAGCAACCAAACCAAAAAACAAATCCACCAATGATAACAGCACTAAAAACTATACTAAAAAACAAAACAAAAAAAAGCAAAAAATCCTAAAAGAAACAATGAAACAAAAAAGAGACAGAGAGAACCCTTGGATAAATGGTAAAAACAAAGCTATACAGACAATATCACACAAAGAAGCATACACATACACACTCACAGAAAGAGAAAAAGGAAAAAAAATCTGTACATAAAAAAAAGGAGGAAGAGAGCAACCAAATCAATAAACAAATCTACCAATGATAATAAACTCTAAATACTAAACTATGATAAACATAAAACCAGAAACAAATTACATGCAGAAAGCAAACCCCAAGTCTATAGTTGCTCCCAAAGTCCACCGCCTCAATTTTGGGAGGATTCGCTGTCTATTCAGATATTCCACAGATACAGGGTACGTCAGGTTGATTGTGGAGATTTCATCCACTGCTCCTCAGGCTGCTGGGAGAGATTTCCCTTTCTCTTCTTTGTTTGCACAGCTCCTGGGGTTCAGCTTTGGATTTGGCCCCACCTCTGTGTGCAGGTCGCCTGAGGGCGTCTGTTCCTGCCCAGACAGGACAGGGTTAAAGCAGTGGCTGATTAGGAGGCTCTGGCTCACTCAGGCCAGGGGCAGGGAGGGGTACAGAATGCGGGGTGACCCTGCCTCAGCAGAGGTCAGCATGATGTTGCAACAGCCTGAGGTATGCCGTGCATTCTCCCAGGGAAGTCCCTGCATCATGGGATCCTGACAGTGGCGGGCTGCACAGGCTCCCGGGAGGGGAGGTACGGATAGTGACCTGTGCTTGCACACAGGCTTCTTGGTGGCCACAACAGTAGCCTTAGCATCTCATACCCATCTCTGGTGTCTGTGCTGATAGCCGTGGCTCACGCCTGTCTCTGGAGCTCATTTACGTGGTGGTCTGAATCCCCTCTCCTTGCACACCCCAAAACAATGGTCTCTTGCCTGTTAGGCAGGTCCAGACTTTTCCTCGGACTTCCTCCCAGCTAGCTGTGGCACACTAGTCCCCTTCAGGCTGTGTTCATGCAGCCAACCCCAGTCCTCTCCCTAGGATCTGACCTCTGAAGCCCCAGCCTCAGCTCCCAGCCCCCATCTGTCTCAGCAGTTGAGCAGACAAGCCTCTTGGGCTGGTGAGTGCTGGTCCGGACTGATCCTCTGTGTGGGAATCTCTCCACTTTGCCCTCTGCACTCCTGTTGCTATGCTCTTCTCCATGGCTCCAAAGCTTCCCTCCCACCATCCCCCACCTCCGCCAGTGAAGGGGCTTCCTAGTGTGTGGAAACTTTTCCTCCTTTACAGCTCCCTCCCAGAGGTTCAGGTCCTGTCCCTATTCTTTTGTCTCTGTTTTTTCTTTTACCCTACCCAGGTATGTGGGGAGTTTCTTGCCTTTTGGGAAGTCTGAGGTGTTCTGCCAGTGTTCAGTAGGTGTTCTGTAGGAGCTGTTCCACATGTAGATGTATTTCTGATGTATTCATGGTGAGGGAGGTGATCTCCACGTCTTACTCCTCTGCCATCTTGAAGGTCTCACTAACACTTTACTTTAAACCCAGTGAGACACATGTCAGACTTCCAACCTACAGAAATGTGTGAGAATACATGTGTATTTGTCACTGAGTTTGTGGTAACATGTTACAGTAGCAAGTGGAAAATAATATAGTGCTCTTCAAATACTTTTTCCTGCATAACTGCCAAATAAATTTTTAAAAACTATGTATCCCCTTATGTATTTTCATGCAACCATCTAAAATTTTTCATCATAATTTGAAACAGTTGAAAAGGATGTAATTTCTGATACAAATATATATTTCAGTTACAAAACAAAACTGTTACATAACTTTTAATGTAAACAAAGAAATCTAAATTTCATAATGATTTGATATTCATGATTTGATATCATCTACAAAAAAATACATATGTGAGCTCTTTTACAGATGAAAATTTTCCATCATTATCTTTTCTCCTTGAAATATGTGTTTCCCCATAGAATTGTATCAAAATATAGTTTCATGCTAAAAGTCTTATGCATTATTCTATCAAACTTCTCTGCAATAAAAATATGTACATAAATGGAAATTTTAATATTTTCTCAAAGATAAGGCTGAAGTCTTGGTATAAGTTATAATTATTTTAAATACATGATTATCAAATCAATATATTTGTTAAAGATCATGATGATTATTAAATCTGGAAAGTAAAATTTATGGGAACTGCATTTCTTTGTGAGGTCAATATTTTCTTTTTTCTAATTATATCATGTGTCCATAGATAAATATAACTTATTGCTTGAATGAGACAAGATTAAGCATCAATGCTATCCCTACTTTTTTGTGTGTTACATGAGAGATGTTATTTAAATAGTAAACAGAAGAAAGTGGAATGATTTTTATACATCACTCAATTCTTAGAAAATTTTTCCAAGTTATATACTCAGATTCATAGTGATATATCAAAAATTATATTTTATAATCTAACTGTTGACCACTGTTATAACTACTTTTAAATTTTGTTCAAGGCAAAACATAGAAAAGTACTGACTTGTCACAGTATTTTTTAGCTAGTCTTTAGAATTATTAACTTTCTCATTTCCTGGGAAATATACCAAGAAGTCTTTATCAAGGCTTATCAAATACCCCCTAATTATACCTGTTTTTCTTTCATTTACAGACCCCTGTGTATGGAGCTAAGACTAGATGGCAACTGAGTAAAAACCAACTCCACAAAACTGGAAAGTGTGTATTTTAGGATTTTTCCCATTGGCTGTGAATGGAGACCTATATATTCACCTAAATTTAAATTTTCTACGTCATTTCAAACTGCCTCAAAAATATGTGGAGGTCAGAGAGTCACATGCTTCAATATTATACACAGGCCCATGATTTCATTTCAAGTTGAATATAATTATCTTTATACATTTGAGAGAATTAAGGAGCATATCTGTTTCCGAGGAGGATAAGTTAATTAGAATAATTTTTCTAAATTTCAGGGCAATTACATCAATCGATTTGGGGAACATTTTTTCCTATTTCCATTCACAAGAAAATGCTCTGCTCCAAGGGTGCAGATTAACCTGCTTTGTGGAAATTCATAGCAGAAAGAAAAGAAGATCTTGGGCCACCAGTAAATGTGGAACCTGTAAGAGGTGGATTAATGATTTTACACATTATTTACAGTGAAATCAAGAACATATTTCTATCAAGTTAATCTAAATTTAACGTAGGTGTAATAGCAATGAATAAACAAGCATAAGAGTGGTTGACAACAAACAGGAGGCTTGCACTAAGAAACAAGCGAATATGGATTCAGTAACATTTCAGTACAAGTTAATGAACTTGTTTCTCCTACGTATCTCAATAAATGTTCAAGATACTATAAGGTGCTAACTCACCTTCACATGTGTTCTTTTACCTGAAGCTGTAACATTGACTGGTTGAGGAAGTTTTACACTTCCTCCTTGAGATCATGAAAGCATATATGTGAGTTCTCACCAAATGCTTTTCACTGAAAACATGCAGAGATGGTGCACTTCCTAGCTAGCTGGATTTCCTGGTGTGCCTTCCACATGTCTCAAATATTCTAGTTCTAGGACAGATAGGAGGATCAGAGTCTTTACCTTGAGTTTGCCACTGGCCTTTTGTACTTTTCATGTTCTGCTTTCTCTCCTAGCAAGCACTCTCCCTAACTGCTTTTTGGCAGTTGTCTAGGAATGGGAGATGGGAAGTTGTTAGATGAAATTGCCCTCACTCCTTCTGTTCCATCTGACAAAATATCTGAATTCAGAACATCCCAACTCTCTTAGCCTGGGTTCCCACTAAAGTGGAGCCTGAGACAAAGGCTTGCCTGCAGGGAACAGTGAGACAGGGGTAGAAGGGTCAAGAAAGGGAGCTTTGCCTGTTGGCCTCTGCTACAGAAGCCTGGCTGCTGCCAAAATGTGTGTCAGGACCACCTCTCTGTGAATAAGGGGAGAAGCATTTACCTGCCTGAGTCACAGCTCCAGGATCGCCCTGCAGAGAGTTACCTTCCTTACCTGTGGGATTTCACCTGTGTGAGCTCCCACCCTCCCACAGCACCAGAGAAGCTGAGGCCAGGAGCTTCCAAGATGTACCCTCATGAAGGTGGTCAAAGCCTGTGCAGAAATGAACGTGGGAATAAGTGGCAGGAAATATGGAGGATTAGAAGAGGCCACAAAGGCAGATGTGGAACCCAGGATTTTAGAGCCACGCTGAGCCCTTCACAGAAATCTGCAGGCTCGGAGAACACACAAGGCCCAGTTGAGTCAGGAAGGTTTTGCTGAGACTAAAAGCTTGAATTGTTTCTTTGGCCCTTTAGAGGTTTGTATATCCTATGGAATGTATACAGGTATACATGAGGAGAATGCCTTTCTTTTGTGAAGAGAAAAGAAAGTGACCATTGAAGGGGAGTGGGGAAAGACCGTTTAACGCATAGTGTAATCCCGGGAAGGTCGGTTTTAGGAGGGGTCATATGGAATTTGAGGATCTGGAAATTGATCCCTTAAGACTTTTCTTGACAACATACCAATGTTCTTCATGGGTTTACACATCCACTTTCAAGTCACCCAAAGCCCAAATGGAGAAATTCACCTTCACAAGGAGGAGCCAGTTGTCAATCATTCCAGTGCTGGGGAGAGCAGAGGGGTTGGGCTGACCGATTTCAGCTGTCAGGCTCCGTGGCATGAAGTTGCCTCCCATGATCTCTGGATTCTTCCTCCACAGTTCCACCCATTTCTTCTCCGTCTTCTTCGTGAGATCCTCTTTGGCATCTCCCATTCAATTGTGTGATCTCAGAGTTCCTTCCTTTGTTCTCTTCTCTCCTTAATATCTGTCTCTGTACTCTCCAGACAGATCTCATTCACTTCCATGAATGTGGAATATCTATTTACCAAATATGTATTTTAGCTTTGAATTCTCTCCCAGAGCTGCAGACATGTTGATACACCTGCTTCTTGTGTATCCTCCCCAGTGATGTCTGAGGACAGCTGGAATTCAACATGCATTAACTCTTTGTCTCCCTGGCCACTCCCAAATCTGTGCTTCCCCTTAATTCCCTATCCTAGTGCATCATGATCCCCTCATTCCAATAAGCTGGAAACGTGAAAGACACCCCGGACATCCTCCTGTACTTTGCCCATCAGAGTCCTGTTGACTTTATTTCCCCAAAACTTTTGCATTCATCTGCTTTTCTCCATACCCATGTCATTAGCTGAGTCCAGGACTGCTTTGTCTTCTGCCTGGATCATTGTAAAAGCCTCCAAACTGGTCTGACTACCCCCATCCACTTCAGTCTTCCATTCTATTCCCCAAATTGCGCTCCAAGAGTGATCTCACTAAAATGTAAATCAAGTCACATTACTCCCTTGCTTAAAATTCAATTACATTCCATTGCCAACAGAATAAAATTCCAACCTCTTAGCATGACTTATAAAGTCCTTCATAATTTAACTCTGACTACTAGTGTTACCAAAATAAGCAATTATGCAAATACAATTTTCTCCACCTGGAATGCCCTTGTAAATATAATCGAGCTTCATTAATATTGCAGTGTGTTAAGGGGGCTCTTTATCTGGTTTTCCCTAATTTGGGGAAAAGAATTCTTTCTATTATGAAATGTTTCAAGCACATAGGAAAGCAGAGAGAAGTAATGAAAAGTGCTGCCAAGCTTTGGCAAATCTTAAAACCTTGACACATTTCCTTCAGAAGTATTTTCTTTGTTAAGTCAGAGAGAGAAAGACAAATACCATATGATATCACTTTTATGTGGCATCTAAAATATGATACAAATCAACATATCTATGAAACAGAAACAGACTCACGGACTTGTGGTTGCCAAGGGGAAGGGGGGAAGGGAAGGATTGAGAGTTTGGGATTAGTAGATGCAAATTATTTTATATAGGATGGATAAACAAAAAGATCCTGTGATATATATACCAATATATATGTATAACTGAGTTACTGAGTCACTTTGCCGTACAGAAGAAATTAACACAACATTGTAAATCAACTTACTTTAATAAAATTTAAAAAAAGTCATTGCAGATACAATTTAGACCTCCATGCCCCTCCTTCCATCCCACCCTATCCAGAGGTAACAACCTTATTGAATTCGGTATTTATCATTTTATACTTTTACTCTGCTGCTTTTGTCTCCATAAATCCTATATAGTATCGTGCCACACACTTTCAAGCTTTAGGTAAGTGGTGTTATATGGTATGCATCCTGCAACTTGCCCTTTTGCTCAACAATGCTTTTGAGCTTTATTCAAGCTGATAAATAAGTCTCTAATTCTGAAGGCCACTTAGTATTCTACTGTATGAACAGACCACAGTTTATACATCCATCCTCCTTTGGTAGATATTTAGGTTGTTTCCAATTTCTCCCTATTACAAATAATGCTGCAAGAAACATTTCCCATTCATCTCTCCCTGTGTACACATGGAACACTAGGTTATTTACCTAGTGTAGGAAACTGGGTTATATACCCAGAATGGAATTCCTAGTAGAAGAACATGTACATCATAAATTTTAGTACCTAGTTTTCTCCCAAAATTCTTCAAGAAATGTTAGTATAAACTTTTCTCCAAAGGCAGTAGAACCTTGACCTTACTACTCAGATAGGGTTCAAGTGCAAATCTAGTCCAAGATATAACAACACTTAAGATGAGGTACTGAAACTAGCAACTTTATAAAGTTTATCAGAGGACCTTATAAGTGATTGCAGTTGTATTCAATTATGAGAATTTCAGTACATACTCTGTGTATGTACATGCATTTGTGTGTGTGTGTGTGTGTGTCTGTGTGTGTTTTGTTTGGAATTCTGTGGTTCTGGTATGTCTCTAGCTTCTTTGGAGGAACTATAATTGATGGCATTCTAAAGAACTGGCTTTCTTCTGAGTACTCAGTTGCTAGGAACTGTTTCTGTTTGTTCATGCAGTCAGTCAATAAATTTTTATTAGGTACCCACTATGCAGCTGGCATCATTCTGAGAGCTGGGGGGTACACCAGTGAACACAAGAGGCAAAGTCTTCATCCTCACAGTACTTACATTCTGGTGGAGGTGGGCAGATAAATAAATACACACAAAAACACATAATATGTCAGCTGGTAATATGTGCAATTTAGAAAAAGCAGGGAGAGGGGAAGAAGGAATGCTGGAGTAAAGGGGTGGAGTTGCTCTTTCATAAAAAATGATCATGGAAGACCTTGTGGTAAAGGTGATATTGAAATAGGTCCTAAAGAAAGTGAGAAAGTGAGCCATGCGATTCTGGGAGAGAAGAGCTTTGGAAGCAGAGGGGAGAGTATGTGTAAAATTCTGAAGTGGGAGGATGCTCTGCATGTTCTAGGACCAGCAAGGAGGCTCAAGTGGCCAAGACTGAGTGAGCAGAGAGTGGGTGGAAGTAATGGGAGTGAGGTTAGGGTAGCAGAGTTGGGAGGAAACTGTTGATTTTACTCTGACTTGGGTGAGAAGATATTGGAGGGATTGGAGCAGAGGAACGCCATGATCTGATCTGAGTTTTTGAACAATCACTCTGATCACAAGAACAGAAGCAGGGAGACCCTTTGTGGAGACTGTTACGATATTCTCAGTGAGGGATGATTGTGACTTGGACCAATATTTGGGCAGTGGAGGTGCTGAGAGGTCAGAGTCTGGGTGTATTTTGAAAGAGATTTTGTGTTGGGCTCGAAGTGGGATGTAAGAGAAAGAAAAGAGTCATGGGTGATAACAAGATTTCCGCCATGAACGAAGGAAAAATGGAGAAACTAGTAACTGAAGTGAGTAAGATCAGAGCAGTAACAGGTTGGGGAGGAGTAAGAAGTTTCTTCTGGGTTGTGGTAAGGCTGAGACTCCTATGAGACTTCAAGTACAAATGCTTAGTAGGCAGTGAGATATACGAACTTGGAGTTCACTGTTGAGGTCTAAGCTAGAGGCATAAACGTGGGAGTCATCAGCATTTAGATGCTTTTTTTTTTAATGTGTTTACATCCTCAAAAGGAGCTTTTTTTTTTTTAATTACTTTTTGTAAGTGTGAGCTATGCTAGGAATTTAGTTTGAATGGAGCCCAGAGGTCTGAGGTCCGGGGCTCTCCGACACAGAGTGACATGGAATGAGGAGGAACCACACAGGAGATGGAAGGCAGGTCTTTGAGGTGGGAGGTGAGACTGATGTCCCAGAAGCCAGAGGAAGAAAGGGTTTCAAGAAAAAGGATGTGGCAATTCTATTAAATGTTGCTAGATGATCACATTTTTAAGGATTGAAAATTCACTATGGATTTTACAACATAAAGATACTGGTGATCTTGACAAAAGCTATTTTAATGGAGTGGTGAAGTTAAATGCCTGTTTGGAGTAAGCTCAAGGGAAAATGTGAAGAAAAGAATTAGAGAAAAAGAAAATAGACAACTCTTTCAAGCAAAGATTTTATTGTGAAGTCTCTGTTAATGCTTAGGTCTAAACTTAAAAGGCCCCCACAGCTGGATGGCAACCTGACCCTTGCTGTATAACCCCCTCAGTGACCTTGGCAATAGCAGTCTGGATATTCACTCCAGTTACTTCCTTCTCCATGTTGGGTGGGTGTACCCTTCTCCAACTTATCTGCAGGGTGAACCTTAGGCATCTCCATGTGTGTGAATTCTTCAGATGGAACAAATCATTCTGGACTTCATGCATGTTTTTAGTATAATCACATTGCATTATTATAATTTATCCCCCACTATGCAGTGACTATGAAAATAAGTGTTGTGACTTGCAGGATCCCCAATGTTAAGTACAGAGTGTGCCTAGTACTTAGGTATGTTCAGGTAATATTGGTTGAACTAAACGGAATGATTTTAAAGAAATGCAGGGTTCAGACCTTCCATTCCATTTACAAGGGGATAGCCGAGGGCCCTTTTATTTCTGTATGGGAGAGAGAAACACTCTTCATCCTCAGAGTAGCCTGAAACAGGATGCTTGTGGAGAGTTTGGCAAAGCCCTGTTATTTATTTAAAAATTTTTTAAATTTTATATTGGAGTATAGGTGATTTAAAATGTGTTAGTTTCATGTGTACAGCAAAGTGATTTAGTTATACGTGTTCATTTATCTATCCTTTTTCAGATTCTTTTCCCATATAGGTTATTACAGAGGGATAAATTAGGAGGTTGGGAATAACATATACACACTACTATTTTTTGTTCTTATCCCAAGTAATTCCAGCTGAAGTCAAAGGGGGCCTTGCTGACGTGCACCGCAAGGGGCCTGCCTAGTCTAGTGTCTTCCGTGTACTCCATCATGGTGATTTGTGGTGGTGCTGGAGTGGGTGACCCTGGAAGGTGCCTTCCTCATGCACCATTAGGCCAAACTGAGCACCCCGTTAGCTTTTCACTCAAGCAACTGTATTATCCTAATGTGCCTTCACCAAGCACTGATGTAATTTCATTCCCAGAATCATTTCAATTAGATTCCAAGTAGTCTTTTATTGCACTTTGGAAGGTTTTTGAAATGACAAATTATTTCTACATTCAATCTGCTTTTTTTTTCTTTTGTCTGATTCCTCATGGCTGAAAGCCCCTGGGTACTTTGTTTTGTGTGTTTTTCGGCCAACTGAGAGTTGTCTAAAATATAGCTGGACATCACTCCTAAAGAATATTCTTCTTTTGCATTTACTCTCTATGTTTATTCTTTGGTTTCTACTATTAATTAGCACATTCATTTCTGGATAGCCACAATGAGGTTAAAATAAATGTATCGAGTTAGGTATCCAGCAAAGCCCAATGTATTCAGAGTGGTAACAAGAGACAAATTCTAGTCTGATAAACACCATTAAATGGAAAAGATAAATCAAATCTTATTGCCTTAGTCAGCAAGTTTTATTCTACAAAAGGAATCCAAGCTGAACCACAGCCGTAATTTGGAGCCTTAGCTCAAAGTGACTGCTTTGTACTTTTCTCAAGGATCAGAAAATCAAATCTATATTCTGCTGGTCAGACACACCGTAAAGGGTGCCACATTCACCTGGGTTGTTCAGAACTCGCATGAGTCTTGGTAACTTGGTGTATTTCAATGCACAGCCATGAGTTCCACACGGCATTAATTCTGCTCTGTTGCTTGTCCATTTGAAATAAAAAGTGTCATTGAATACATTATACGTGGGGACCTCTAAATCCCATTTTAGTTTGCTGTCATTCTCAAGGTCACCCATCTCCTTTGCTATCCTTATTTCAGTACCCAGAGCACCTTTAAAGTTTGCTCCTATTGTGTCCTTTTCTCTTTTATCTTTGACAACTGCCTCAGCTCCTACTCTTGAGGAAATTAACATTCCCTTTTATTCACAAAGCAAGATTATTTGCAAAGGTCAATAGATATAGCACATCACTCTGGTATATTTCTAGAGAGACATGCCTGCTATATTTCAGTGATGGCCTGGGTTAAAGGTCCAGCTTATTAATGGTGAATAGCTATGTAGAAACAATCATTGTAAATTCATCTGTTTTTTGAAAGAAACTAATTCCATTTAGAAGATTTTATGAGTGGCTCTATTAGAAGAAAGAGATACAGAGCTGGCACTATGGGGACTGTGGAAGGTATGCCTATTTTCATCCAGCTACCCTCACGAAGACTTGGGTTAAACCATGGTGAATCCACTCTATTTCCTCTTACTTTTTGTAATAGTGGATATTGTCTTATGCTATTGATTCTACCAATGTTTAAGACAGAATACAAATTGTAAAGGGTGGAATTTTTAACCAGGAAAAGTGAAAAACATATGTCAGTAACTCCTGAGGGTAAACACCGTAGAGGTAGATAGGTGTAAAGGTTACATGCATGCTTTACTGAGAACAGTGGTGGGTCAAGAGGGTCCAGGCTTGTCATATGAATGACAGATAGAAATCAAATGTATAGGCATTATTAACACTTACTCTTTTTTTTTTAAACATAAAATTTTTTTTAAACATAAAATTTTTTTTAAACATAAAATTTTTTGGGGGTATAATTGCTTTACAATGGTGTGTTAGTTTCTGCTTTATAACAAAGTGAATCAGTTATACATATACATATGTTCCCATATCTCTTCCCTCTTGCGTCTTCCTCCCTCCCACCCTCCTTATCCCACCCCTCCAGGCGGTCACAAAGCACCGAGCTGATTTCCCTGTGCTATGCGGCTGTTTCCCACTAGCTATCTACCTTACGTTTGGTAGTGTATATATGTCCATGCCTCTCCCTCGCTTTGTCACAGCTCAGCCTTCCCCCTACCCATATCCTCAAGTCCATTCTCTAGTATGTCTGTGTCTTTATTCCTGTCTTACCCTAGGTTCTTCATGACATTTTTTTTTCTTAAATTCCATATATATGTGTTAGCATACGGTATTTGTCTTTGTATTTCTGACTTACTTCACTCTGTATGACAGACTCTAGGTCTATCCACCTCATTGCAAATAGCTCAATTTCGTTTCTTTTTATGGCTGAGTAATACTCCATTGTATATATGTGCCACATCCTCTTTATCCATTCATCCGCAGATGGGCACTTAGGTTGTTTCCATCTCCGGGCTATTGTAAATAGAGCTGTAATGAACATTTTGGTACATGACTCTTTTTGAATTTTGGTTTTCTCAGGGTATATGCCCAGTAGTGGGATTGCTGGGTCATATGGTAGTTCTATTTGTAGTATTTTAAGGAACCTCCATACTGTTCTCCATAGTGGCTGTACCAATTCATATTCCCACCAGCAGTGCAAGAGGGTTCCCTTTTCTCCACACACTTCCCAGCATTTATTGTTTCTAGCTTTTTGATGATGGCCATTCTGACTGGTGTGAGATGATATCTCATTGTAGTTTTGATTAGCATTTCTCTAATGATTAATGATGTTGAGCATTCTTTCATGTGTTTGTTGGCAGTCTGTATATCTTCTTTGGAGAAATGTCTATTTAGGACTTCTGCCCATTTTTGGATTGGGTTGTTTGTTTTTCTGTTATTGAGCTGCATGAGCTGCTTGTAAATTTTGGGAATTAATCCTTTGTCAGTTGCTTCATTTGCAAATATTTTCTCCCATTCTGAGGGTTGTCTTTTGGTCTTGTTTATGGTTTCCTTTGCTGTGCAAAAGCTTTGAAGTTTCATTAGGACCCATTTGTTTATTTTTGTTTTTATTTCCATTTCTCTAGGAGGTGGGTAAAAAAGGATCTTGCTGTGATTTATGTCATAGAGTGTCCTGCCTATGTTTTCCTCTAAGAGTTTGACAGTTTCTGGCTTTACATTTAGGTCTTTAATCCATTTTGAGCTTATTTTTGTGTATGGTGTTAGGGAGTGATCTAATCTCATACTTTTACATGTACCTGTCCAGTTTTCCCAGCACCACTTATTGAAGAGGCTGTCCCTTCTCCACTGTACATTCCTGCCTCCTTTATCAAAGATAAGGTGACCATATGTGCGTGGGTTTATCTCTGGGCTTTCTATCTTGTTCCACTGATCTATATTTCTGTTTTTGTGCCAGTACCATACTGTCTTGATTACTGTAGCTTTGTAGTATAGTCTCAGGTCAGGAGGCTGATTCCTCCAGCTCTGTTTTTCGTTCTCAAGATTGCTTTGGCTATTCGGAGTCTTTTGTGTTTTCATACAAATTGTGAAATTTTTTGTTCTAGTTCTGTGAAACATGCCAGTGGTCGTTTGATAGGGATTGCATTGAATCTGTAGATTGCTTTGGGTAGTAGAGTCATTTTCCCAATGTTGATTCTTCCAATCTAAGAACATGGTATATCTCTCCATCTATTTGTATCATCTTTAATTTCTTTCATCAATGTCTTATAATTTTCTGCATACAGATCGTTTGTCTCCTTAGGTAGGTTTATTCCTAGATATTTTATTCTTTTTGTGGCAATGGTAAATGGGAGTGTTTTATTTATTTCACTTTCACGTTTTTCATCATTAGTGTTTAGGAATGTCAGAGATTTCTGTGCATTAATTTTGCATCCTGCAACTTTACTAAATTCATTGATTAGCTCTAGTAGTTTTCTGGTAGCATCTTTAGGATTCTCTATGTATAGTATCATGTCATCTGCAAACAGTGACAGCTTTACTTCTTCTTTTCCGACTTGGATTCCTTTTATTTCCTTTTCTTCTCTGATTGCTGTGGCTAAAACGTCCAAAACTATGTTGAATAAGAGTGATAAGAGTGGGCAACCTTGTCTTGTTCCTGATCTTAGTGGAAATGCTTTCAGTTTTCCACCATTGAGGATGATGTTGGCTGTTGGTTTGTCATATATGGCCTTTATTATGTTGAGGAAAGTTTCCTCTATGCCTACTTTCTGGAGGGTTTTTATCATAAAAGGGTGTTGAATTTTGTCGAAAGCTTTCTCTGCATCTATTGAGATGATCATATGGTTTTTCTCCTTCAATTTGTTAATATGGTGTATCACGTTGATTGATTTGTGTATATTGAAGAATCCTTGCATTCCTGGAATAAACCCCACTTCATCATGATGTATGATCCTTTTAATGTGCTGTTGGATTCTGTTTGCTAGTATTTTGTTGAGGATTTTTGTTCATCAGTGATATTGGCCTGTAATTTTCTTTCTTTGTGACGTCCTTGTCTGGTTTTGGTATCAAGGTGATGGTGACCTCGTACAATGAATTTGGGAGTGTTCCTCCCTCTGCTATATTTTGGAAGAGTTTGAGAAGGATAGGTGTTAGCTCTTCTCTAAATGTTTGATAGAATTCGCCTGTGAAGCCATCTGGTCCTGAGCTTTTGTTTGTTGGAAGATTTTTAATCACAGTTTCAATTTCAGTGCTTGTGATTGGTCTGTTTATATTTTCTATTTTTTCCTGATTCAATCTTGGCAGGTGTGCCTTTCTAAGAATTTTTCCATTTCTTCCAGGTTGTCCATTTTATTGGCACAGAGAGACTTGTAGTAATCTCTCATGATCTTTTGTATTTCTGTAGTGTCAGTTGTTACTTCTCCTTTTTCATTTCTAATTCTATTGATTTGAGTCTTCTCCCTTTTTTTTTTGATGAGTCTGGTTAATGGTTTATCTATTTTGTTTATCTTCTCAAAGAACCAGCTTTTAGTTTTATTGATCTTTACCATCGTTTCCTTCATTTCTTTTTCATTTATTTCTGATCTGATTTTTATGATTTCTCTCCTTCTGCTAACTTTGGGGTTTTTTTGTTCTTCTTTCTCTAATTGCTTTAGGTGCAAGGTTAGGTTGTTTATTCGAGATGTTTCCTGTTTCTTAAGGTGAGCTTGTATTGCTATAAACTTCCCTCCTAAACTGCTTTTGCTGCATCCCATAGGTTTTCTGTCGCCCTGTCTCCATTGTCATTTGTTTCTAGTTATTTTTTGATTTCCAGTTTGATTTCTTCAGTGATCACTTCGTTATTAAGTAGTATATTGTTTAGCCTCCATGTGTTTGTATTTTTTACAGATCTTTTCCTGTAACTGATATCTAGTCTCATAACGTTGTTGTCGGAAAAGCTACTTGATACAATTTCAATTTTCTTAAATTTACCAAGACTTGATTAGTGACCCAAGATATGATCTATCCTGGAGAATGTTCCATGAGCACTTGAGAAAAATATGTATTCTGTTGTTTTTGGATGGAGTGTCCTATAAATATCAATTAAGTCCATCTTGTTTAATGTATCATTTAAAGCTTGTGTTTCCTTATTGATTTTCATTTTGGATGATCTGTCCATTGGTGAAAGTGGGGTGTTAAAGTACCCTACTATGAATGTGTTACTGTCGATTTCCCCTTTTATGGTTGTTAGTATTTGCCTCATGTATTGAGGTTCTCCTATTTTGGGTGCATAAATATTTACAATTGTTATATCTTCTTTTTGGATCGATCCTTTGATCATTATGTAGTGTCCTTCTTTGTCTCTTCTAATAGTCTTTATTTTAAATTCTATTTTATCTGATATGAAAATTGCTACTCCAGCTTTCTTTTGGTTTCCATTTGCATGGAATATCTTTTTCCATCCCCTTACTTTCAGTCTGTATGTGTCTCTAGGTCTGAAGTGGGTCTCTTGTAGACAGCATATATATGGGTCTTGTTTTTGTATCCATTCAGCCAATCTGTGTCTTTTGGTGGGTGCATTTAGTCCATTTACATTAAGGTAATTATTGATATGTATGTTCCTATTCCCATTTTCTAAGTTGTTTTGGGTTCATTATTGTAGGTCTTTTCCTTCTCTTGTGTTGCTTGCCTAGAGAAGTTCCTCTAGCATTTGTTGTAAAGCTGGTTTGGTGGTGCTGAACTCTCTCAACTTTTGCTTGTCTGTAAAGATTTTAATTTCCCCATCAAATCTGAATGAGATCCTTGCTGGGTAGAGTAATCTTGTTTGCAGGTTTTTCTCCTTCATCACTTTAAATATGTCCCACCAGTTCCTTCTGGCTTGCAGAGTTTCTGCTGAAAGTTCAGCTGTTAACCTTATGGGGATTCTCTTTTGTGTTATTTGTTGTTTTTCCCTTGCTTCTTTTATTATGTTTTCTTTGTATTTAATTTTTGACAAGTTGATTAATATGTGTCTTGGTGTGTTTCTCGTTGGATTTATCCTGTATGGGACTCTCTGTGCTTCCTGGACTTGATTTACTCTTTCCTTTCCCATATTAGGGAAGTTTTCAACTATAATCTCTTCAAATATTTTCTCAGTCCCTTTCTTTTTCTCTTCTTCTTCTGGAACCCCTATAATTCGAATGTTGGTGAATTTAATGTTGTCCCAGAGGTCTCTGAGACTGTCCTCAGTTCTTTTTATTCTTTTTTCTTTATTTTGTTCTGCCGTAATTATTTCCACTATTTTATCTTCCAGGTCACTTATCCATTCTTCTGTCTCAGTTTTTCTACTATTGATCCCATCTAGAGTAGTTTTCATTTCATTTATTGTGTTGTTCATCGTTGTTTGTTTCATCTTTAGTTCTTCTAGGTCCTTGTTAAATGTTTCTGCATTTTGTCTATTCTATTTCCAAGATTTTGGATCATCTTTACTATCATTATTCTGAATTCTTTTCAGGAAGACTGCCTATTTCCTCTTCATTTGGTATGTCTGGTGGGTTTTTATCTTCCTCCTTCATCTGCGTTGTGTTTTTCTGTCTTCTCGTTTTGCTTATCTTAACACTTACTCTTATTTTCATTTTGTCAGCAAACCTCCATAATACCCCAGTTATATGACACGATTTTAGGAGAATCAAATGTAACAGCTCAAACTTATAGAATTAATTGCTTTTAGTCTTAGTTCTAATTACTGGGGCTGTAACAGTTTGGCCTTTTTATGGGTTGTGGTACCATGCCCAGGGAGGATGTTTAGGCTGTGTGAATCGGCTCGTTCATGAGTGCTGGCTATGTGGGAAAATTCCTCTTTGTCACTGGTGAAAACTGGTCTTCATTTGGTCTACAAACAAGGTAAACATAATTTATCCAAAGTAGGAGGGTTTTGAATGTAAGCAGGGGTGCTATTAAGAAATAAGGTAGGACACAGACAACTCCATATTGTCAGAAGTTTTATTAGAAATGAAATGGCTTTAAAATATTTCTGTTGTTGTGAAATGCTTTCTTCTTGTATAGATTATAACAGAGTATTGAATTCACCTAACATAGACTTGACCCCCAGAAAAGTACTTTTATTGTGGAAATTACTGGAAAAGGAATTTTGTCTAGGAACAATAAATGTTGGGCTATGAAAAGAAATATTTACTTTGGTTTTATATTAATAGGCTTAAGTCTAAGCCTATTAAGCCAGGTTGGAAGAAAGAGACCTGTTTTTCCCTGCTAACAGGTCAGTGACTCAGAATATGTCACCTAGTGGATGGGAAAGAGAAGCTCTTGAAGGACTGATGACAGAGAGTTAGGAGTCTGTCAACTCAGCAAAGGAAGAACCTATAGGAGAAAAGCAAACTTGAACACAGGAAAAGCAGTCAAGATGGCATCACAGAGATAAAAAGACCTACCATTTCTCCCCTTTGTTTTCTCTGGAAGACACAGAACCATACACAAGACTGACTTACTTGTGGGTTCTGGAGGATCTGAAATGTTGCCCTCAGGAGAGGCCAAGGAGTTTCTTCAGCCCAATGGGTGAAGCAAACAACCTTAAACTGTGATTTTGATGGCAGATGAAGTGTGAAATTGTTCACTTGATATTCCTCATATGGCTTTCCCTGTTCATTATATTTCTTTTTATTTAACTGATGGAAAACATGCCTGACCTGTATGTCAACTGTTTTCAGCAGGGCAGGTTGGAGATTGGAAATGGGCTGGGATTTAAGGGGTGAAGTTAGGCAGCTGGTTTGAGCTCTACCTATATATTAGAATCACCTGAAGAGCCAGGCCCCTCTCATTGTCTTACTTAATTGCTCTGGCTGGGACATGGATAACTCTAATTTTAAAAATGTACTCAGACAGTTCTACTGTGTAGTCAAGCTTGAGAGCCACTAAGTCAGAGTATCTGACACAGAGTATCAGATATCACAGAGTGTCTGACACATGAAATTAATTCACTGAACGAATTGAGTTTTAAGATTTCATAGATTTACCTGCAGGTATGTAGTTCATTACTCTGGATGCTCAGGTACAGGGGTGCTGGTGAGATTTTCTCAGTTTTTGTTGATCTGAACAAGGCTTCATTTGCTTTCACTTTTAGAGGTTACTTTCATTGAGTATAGCATTGTATGTTGACAAGTTTTTCTTTCATTACTTTAAAGATATCATTCCATTGTCTTCTGGCCAGCAGGGTTTCTGTCTAGAAGTCAGCTGTCATAATTATCTTTTCTAAAAATAAATAATGTGCTAATTTCACTCTCTCTAGCCTTAAGATTTTCTCTTTATCATTTATTTTAAGCAATTTGATTATGGTGTACCTTTTTATGTTTCTTCTTGGAGTTTGTTGAGCATCTTGGATCTGCTGCTTTATAGTTTTCATCAAATTTCAACCACTATTTCCTCAAATATATTTTTTCCTGCCACTCCTCTTTTATGGGACTCTAATTACATGTATATTAGACTAATTAATTTTACTAATTTATTAACTTAGTTTTTAGTAGACTTTATTTTTCAGGGTAGTTTTAGATGCACATAAAACTGAGGGTACATAGAATACCCATACACCCTTGTGCCCACATGTACACAACCTCCCCCACTATCAACATCTCAACGAGAGTTGTTGTTCATTTCAATGGATAGCTATTAACACACCATTTTCGTCCAAAGTCTATTGTTTACATTAGGATTCCCTCTTGATGTTGCACATTTTATGGGTTTTGACAAATGAATACTCTGTAACATGACATGTATCCAACATTATTCTATTATACAAAATAGTTTAATGGTCCTAAAAATCTTCTGTGCTTGTCTATGTATCCATCCCTCCCCAAAACCTCTGGCAAGCACTGATCTTTTAACTGCATCCATAGTTTTACCTTTTCTATAATGTTGTACAGTTGGCATCATACAGTATGTAGCTTTTTCAAATGGTCTTCTTTTACTTAGTAATATACACTTAAGTTTCCTCCAGGTCTTTTCATGGCTTGATAGCTCATTCCTTTTTAGCACTAAATAATATTCCATTGTCTGGCTGTACCACAGATTATTTATCCATTCACCTATTGAGGGACATCTTGGTTACTTCCAATTTTTGACAATTATGGATAAAACTGCTATACACAGCCATGTGCAGGGTTTTGTGTAGACATAAGTTTTCAGCTCATTTGGGTAAATACCAAGGAGTGCGATTGTTGGGTCATAGCTAAGACTATGTTTAGTTTTATAAGAAACTGCCAAAGTGTCCCCCAAAATGGGTGTACCATTTTGCATTCTTACCAGCAATGAATGAGAGCTCCTCTTGCTCCATATTGTCACCAGCATTTGGTATTGTCAGTGTTTTGGATTTTGGACATTCCAATAGGTATGTGGTGTACTATTTTTCAACTACTTTATTTTTCTTCTGGCTTTTCTTAGAAACTATATATTAGGGATATCAGCTCTGCTGTGATATAAATTACAAATATTTTTTCATGATTTATCATTGTCATTTGATTTTGCTTATAGTGTTATTATTATTTTTGCCTTACGTTACAAAGATTGTTTATTTTTAACTTTTCAAAATTATCCATTTTTATTTTATTGCTTCTGGACATTGAGTCATGGTTAGGAATTTCTTCCCCTCTCCCAGGTAGCAGAGGAATTTACTCACATCTCATTATAGTACTTCTGTCATTTTCTTCCTTCCTTCCTTCCTACCTCCCTTCTCTTTCTTTCTTTCTTTCTTTCTTTCTTTCTTTCTTTCTTTCTTTCTTTCTTTCTTTCTTTCTTTCTTTCTTTCTTTCTTTCTTTCTTTCTTTCTTTCTTTCTTTCTTTCTTTCTTTCTTTCTTTCTTTCTTTCTTTCTTTCTTTCTTTCTTTCTTTCTTTCTTTCTTTCTTTCTTTCTTTCTTTTTCTTTCTTTTCTTTCTTCTTTCTCCCCTCCCACTTCCCTCCCTTCCTTTCCATCCATCTACATTTAGATATCTAACTCATTGGAGTTGATCCTGGTGTATGTTGTAACATATAGATCCAATGACACATTCTTCCAAATGACTATTCAGTTTTCTCAATACCATTTATTAATATTTTCATATTTTACCCCACTGATTTGAGATACCATATTAAATACATAATAAATTTACATATGCACTTGGGTCTATTTCTAGATAGTCTTTTTTAACCCATTGTTTTTCTGATACTACCCACTGATTTCCTGAATAGCACACAATTTTAAATATGGAGGTTTTATAATAATATTTTAGTAACTATTTGAATTAGCCGTTCTCATTTTTTCATCTTTTTTTTTAGGTTTTTTTGTTCACCTTTTTTTTTGAAATGCATATAGATTTATTGATAACAACACATTTACAGGGAAAGTAGGATGTTACCTATGATTTATATTTATTGATCACTCACTTTGTGCTAAGCACAGTTGTATCACTTGAGAAGAAATGTATTAAAGTTCAGTGTGATCAGTATTTCTAGTTTGCTAGATAAATAATCTTAAAGAAGAGGCTTTATCTGTAATGTCAGATGAGAATGCTGAGTGGCAATCAGGATGAAGGTGTTTTTATCCTGTTTTTAAAAAAATTGCAGTGAAAAACATATAAAATTTACTGACTTAACTAGTTCTTAAGTGTGCAATACAGTGATGTTAATTATATTCACATTGAGGTGCAATGGATTTTCAGAACTTTCCCATCTTGCCTGTTTATTTTTAAATATTAATTAATTAAATTATTTATTAAACATCTTTATTGGAGTATAATTGCTTTACAATGGTGTGTTAGTTTCTGTTTTTTAACAAAGTGAATGAGCTATACATATACATATATCCCCATATCTCCTCCCTCTTGCATCTCCCTCCCTCCATTCCTCCCTATCTCACCCCTCTAGCTGGTCACAAAACACCGAGCTGATCTCCCTGAGCTATGCAGCTGCTTCCCACTAGCTATATATTTTACATTTGGTAGTATATATTACTCCATGCTACTCTTTCACTTAATCCCAGCTTACCCTTCCCCCTCCCTGTGTCCTCAAGTCCATTCTTGACATCTACATCTTTATTCCTGTTGTGCCCCAAAGTTCTTCATAGACTTTTTTTTTGTTTTTTAGATTCCATATATATGTGTTAGCATACAGTATTTGTTTTTCTCTTTCTGACTTACTTCACTCTGTATGACAGACTCTAGGTCCATCCATCTCACTACAAATAACTCAATTTTGTTTCTTTCTATGGCTAATATTCCATTGTATATATAAGCCACATCTTCTTTATCCATTCATTTGTCAATGGACACTTAGATTGCTTCCATGTCCTGGCTATTGTAAATATAGCTGCAAAGAAAATTGTGGTAGATGACTCTTTGAATTATGGTTTTCTCAGGGTATATGCCCAGTAGAGGGATTGCTGGGTCACATGGTAGTCCTATTTTTAGTTTTCTAAGGAACTTCCATACTGTTCTCCATAGTGGCTGTATCAATTTACATTCCCACCAACAGTGTAAGAGTGTTCCCTTTTCTCCACACCCTCTCCAGCATTTATTGTTTGTAGATTTTTTGATGATGGCCATTCTGACTGGTGTGAGGTGATACCTCATTGTAGTTTTGATTTGCATTTCTCTAATGATTAGTGATGTTGAGCATCCTTTCATGTGTTTGTTGACAATCTGTATATCTTCTTTGAAGAAATGTCTGTTTACGTCTTCTACCCATTTTTGGATTGGATTGTTTGTTGTTTTCATATGAGCTGCATAGGCTGCTTGTAAATTTTGGAGATTAATCCTTTGTCAGTTGCTTCATTTGCAAATATTTTCTCCCATTATGAGGGTTGTCTTTTTGTCTTTGCTGTGCAAAAGGATTTAAGTTTCATTAGGTCCTATTTGTTTATTATTATTTTTTTATTTCTATCACTCTACAAGGTAGGTCAAAAAGGATCTTGCGGGCTTCCCTGGCGGCACAGTGGTTGAGAGTCCACCTGCCGAGGCAGGGGTCGCGGGTTCATGTCCCGGTCTGGGAAGATCCCACATGCCGCGGAGTGGCTGGGCCCATGAGCCATGCCTGCTGAGCCTGCGCATCCAGAGCCTGTGCTCTGCAATGGGAGAGGCCACAACAGTGAGAGGCCCACATACCGCAAAAAAAAAAAAAAAAAAAAAAAGGATCTTGCTGTGATTTATGTCATAGAGTGTTCTGCCTATGTTTTCCTCTAAGAGTTTGATAGTGTCTGGCCTTACATTTAGGTCTTTAATCCATTTTGAGTTTATTTTTGTGTATGGTGTTAGGAAGTGTTCTAATTTCATTCTTTTACATGTACTAATTTTCCCAGTTATCCCAGTACTACTTATTGAAGAGGCTGTCTTTTCTCCATTGTTTATTCTTGCCTCCTTTATCAAAATCAAGGTGACTATATGTGCGTTGGTTTATCTCTGGGCTTTCTATCCTGTTCCATTGATGTATATGTCTGTTTTTGTGCCAATACCATACTGTCTTGATTACTGTAGCTTTATAGTACAGTCTGAAGTCAGGGAGACTGATTCCTCCAGCTTTGTTTTTCTTTCTTTGCTTTGGCTATTTGGGGTCTTTTGTGTTTCCATACAAATTGTGAATTTTTTTGTTCTAGTTCCATGAAAAATGCCATTGGTAGTTTGACAGGGATTGCATTGAATCTGTAGATTGCTTTTGGTGGTATAGTCATTTTCACAATATTGATTCTTCCAATACAATCCAAGAACATGGTATATCTCTCCATTTGTTTGTGTCATCTTTAATTTCTTTCATCAGTCTTTTATAGTTTTCTGCATACTGGTCTTTCATCTCCTTAGGTAGGTTTATTCCTAGGTATTTTATACTTTTTGTTGCAATGGTAAATGGTAGTGTTTCCCTCATTTCTCTTTCAGATTTTTCATTGTTAGTGTATAGGAATGCAAGAAATTTCTGTGCATTAATTTTGTATCCTGCTGCTTTACCAGATTGATTGTTTAGCTCCAGCAGTTTTCTGGTAGCACCTTAAGGATTCTCTAGTATAGTATCATGTCATCTGCAAACAGTGACAGTTCTACTTCTTTTTCAATTTGTATTTCTTTTATTTCCTTTTCTTCTCTGATTGCTGTGGCTAAAACTTCCAAAACTATGTTGAATAATAGTGGTGAGAGTGGCAGCCTTGTCTTGTTCCTGATCTTAGTGGAAATGGTTTCAGTTTTTCACCACTGAGAATGATGTTGGCTGTTGGTTTGTCATATATGGCCTTTATTATGTTGAGGTAAGTTCTCCCTATGCCTACTTTCTGCAGGGTTTTTATCATAAATGGGTGTTGAATTTTGTCAAAAGCTTTCTCTGCATCTATTGAGATGATCATATGGTTTTTCTCCTTCAATTTGTTAATATGGTGTATCACGTTGATTGATTTGCATTTACTGAAGAATCCTTGCATTCCTGGGATAAACCCCACTTGATCATGGTGTATGATACTTTAATGTGCTGTTGGACTCTGTTTGCTAGTATTTTGTTGAGGATTTTTGCATCTATGTTCATCAGTGATATTGGTGTGTAGTTTTCTTTCTTTGTGACATCTTTGTCTGGTTTTGGTATCAGGGTGATGGTGGCCTCGTACAATGAATTTGGGAGTGTTCCTCCCTCTGCTATATTTTGGAAGAGTTTGAGAAAGATAGGTGTTAGCTTTTCTCTAAATGTTTGATAGAATTAGCCTGTGAAGCCATCTGGTCCTGGGCTTTTGATTGTTGGAAGATTTTTAATCACAGTCTCAATTTCAGTGCTTGTGATGGTCTGTTTATATTTTCTATTTCTTCCTGGTTCAGTTTGGAAGGTTGTGGTTTTCTAAGAATGTGTCTATTTCTTCTAGGATGTCCATTTTATTGGCATGTAGTTGCTTGTAGTAATCTCTCATGATCCTTTGTGTTTCTGCAGTGTCAGTTGTTACTTCTCCTTTTTCATTTCAATTGTATTGATTTGAGTCTTCTCCCTTTTTTCTTGATGAGTCTGGCTAATGGTTTACCAATTTTGTTTATCTTCTCAAAGAAACAGCTGTTAGTTTTATTGACCTTTGCTCTTGTTCCCTTCATTTCTTTTTTATTTATTTCTGATCTGAAATTTATATCTTTCCTTCTGCTAAATTTTGTGTTTTTTGTTCTTCTTTCTCTAATTGCTTTAGGTGTAAGTTTAGGTTGTTTACTTGAGATGTGTCTTGTTTCTTGAGGTAGGACTGTGTTGCTCTAAACTTCCCTCTTAGAACTGCTTTCAATGCATCCCATAGGTTTTGGGTCGTCATGTTTTCACTGCCATTTGTTTCTAAGTATTTTTTGATTTCCCCTTTGATTTCTTCAGTGATCTCTTGGTTATTAAGTAGTTTATTGTTTAGCTTCTATGTGTTTGTATATGTTACAGAGTTTTTCCTGTAATTCGTATCTAGTCTCATAGCATTTTGGGCAGGAAAGATACTTGATATGACTTTAATTTTCTGAATTTACCAAGGCTTGATTTGTGACCAAAGATATGATCTATCCTGGAGAACGTTCCATGAGCATTTGAGAAGAAAGTGTATTCTGTTGTTTTTGGATGGAATGTCCTGTAAAATCAATTAAGTCCATCTTGTTTAATGTATCATTGAAAGCTTGTGTTTCCTTATTTATTTTCGTTTTGGATGATCTGTCCATATGTGAATGTGGGGTGTTAAAGTCCCATATTATGATTGTGTTACTGTCGATTTCCCCTTTTATGGTTGTTAGCATTTGCTTTATGTATTGAGGTCTTCCTATTTTGGGTGCATAAATATTTAAAATTGCTTTATCTTCCTCTTGGATTAATCCCTTCATCATTATGTAGTGTTCTTCTTTGCCTCTTGCAATAGTCTTTATGTTAAAGTCTATTTTGTCTGATATGAGAATTGCTACTCCAGCTTTCTTTTGGTTTCCATTTGCATGGAATATCTTTTTCCAGCCCTTCACTTTCAGTCTGTACGTGTCTCTAGGTCTGAAGTGGGTCTCTAGTAGACAACATAGATAACAAGTCTTGTTTTTGTATCCATTCAGCCAGTGTATGTCTTTTGGTTGGAGCATTTAATCCATTTATATTGAAGGTAATTATCCGTATGTATGTTCCTATTACCAGTTTCTTATTTGTTTTGGGTTTGTTATTGTAGATCTTTTCCTTCTCCTGTGTTTCTTGCCTAGAGAAGTTCCTTTAGCATTTGTTTTAGAGCTGGTTTGATGGTGCTGAATTCTCTTAGTTTTTGCTTGTCTGTAAAGATTTTAATTTCCCCGTCAAATCTGAATGAGATCTTTGCTGGGTAGAGTAATCTTTGTTGTAGGTTTTTCCCTTTCATCCATTTAAATGTGTCCTGCCACTCCCTCCTGGCTTGCAGAGTTTCTGCTGAAAGATAAGTTGTTAACCTTATGGGGATTCCCTTGTATTTTTATTTGTGTTTTTTCCTTGCTGCTTTGGATTTTTTTTTGTATTTAATTTTTGATAATTGATTAATATGTGTCTTGGTGTGTTTCTCTTTGGATTTATCCTGTGTGGGACTCTCTGTAATTCCTGGAGTTGATTAACTTTTTCCTTTCCCATATTAGGGAAGTTTTCATCTGTAATCTATTCAAATATTTTCTCAGTACTTTTCTTTTTCTCTTTTTCTCCTGGGACCCCTATAATTGAAATGTTGGTGCGCTTAATGTTGTCTCACAGGCCTCTGAGACTGTCCTCAGTTCTTTTCCTTTTTTTTCCTTTATTCTGCTCTGCAGTAGTTATTTCCACTATTTTATCTTCCAGGTCACTTATGTGTTCTTCTACCTCAGTTATTCTGCTATTGATTCCTTCTAGAGAATTTTAAATTTAATTTATTGTGCTGTTCATCATTGTTTGTTTGCTATTTAGTTCCTCTAGGTCTTTGTTAAACGTTTCTTGTATTTTCTCCATTCTATTTCCTAGATTTTGGATCATCTTTACTATCATTACTCTGAATTCTTTTTCAGGTAGACTGCCCATTTCCTCTTCATTTGTTTGGTCTGGTGGGTTTTTATCTTGCTCCTTCATCTGCTGTTTGTTTCTCTGTCTTCTCATTTGCTTAACTTACTGTGTTTGGGGTCTCCTTTTCTCAGGCTACTGGTTCTTAGTTCCTGTTGTTTTTGGTGTCTGCCCCAAGGGGTTAAAGTTGGTTTAGTGGGTTGTGTAGGTTTCCTGGTGGAGGGGTCTGGTGCTTTTTTCTGATGGAGGAGGTTGGATCTTGTCTTTCTGGTGGGCAGGACCACGTCCAGTGGTGTGTTTTGGGGTGTCTGTGACCTTATTATGATTTTAGGCAGCCTCTCTGCTAATGGGTGGGGTTGTGTTCCTATCTTGCTAGTTGTTTGACATAGGGTGTACAGCACTGTAGCTTGCTGGTCATTGAGTCGAGTTGGGTCTTAGCACTGAGATGGAGATCTCTGGGAGAGCTCTCGCCATTTGATTTTACATGGAGCCAGGAGGTCTCTTGTGGACCAATGCCTTGAATTCGGCTCTCCCACCTCAGAGGCACAGGCCTGACACCCGCCTAGAGCACCACAACCCTGTTAGTCACATGGCTCAGAAGAAAAGGGAGAAAAGAAAGAAAGAAAGAAAAAATAATAAAATAAAGTTATTAAAATAAAAAATATTTATTAAAAATTAAAAAATGAAAAAGTAAAAAAAAAGAAAGAAGAAGAAAAATATCAGACAGAACGCTAGGACAAATGATAAAAGCAAAGGTATACAGACAAAATCACACAAAGAAGCATACACGTAAAGAGAAAAAGGAGAAACATATATATATATCATTGCTCCTAAAGTCCACCACCTTAATTTTGGGATGATTCGTTGTCTATTCGGGTATTTCACAGATGCAGGGTACATCAAGTTGATTGTGGAGATTTAATCGGCTGCTCCTGAGGCTGCTGGGAGAGATTTCCCTTTCTCTTCTTTGTTCACACAGCTCCTGGGGTTCAAGTTTGGATTAGGTCCTGCCTCTGCATGTTGGTCTCCTGAGGGCATCTGTTCTTCTCTCAGACAGGATGGGGTTAAAGTAACAGCTGATTAGGGGGCTTTGCCTCAGTCAGGCCACAGGGAGGGATGAGTATGGAATGCAGGGGGAGGCGAGCCTGCGGCAGCAGAGGCCAGCATGACGTTGCAACAGCTTGAGGATGCCGTGTGTTCTCCCAGGGAAGTTGTCCCTGGATCACGGGACCCTGGCAGTGGCGGGCTGCACAGGCTCCTGGGAGGGGAGGTGTGGATAGTGACCTGTGCTTGCACACAGGCTTCTCAGTGGCTGCAGCAGCAGCCTTAGCGTTTCATGCCCATCTCTGTTGTCCACGTTGATAGCTGTGGCTCATGCCCATCCCTGGAGCTTGTTTAGGTGGTACTCTGAATCCCCTCTCCTCACGAACCCTGAAACAATGGTCTCTTGCCTCTTAGGCAGGTCCAGACTTTTTCCTGGACTCCCTCCTGGCTAGCTGTGGAGCACTAGCCCCCTTCAGGCTGTGTTCACACCACCAACCCCATTCCTCTCCCTGTGATCTGACCTCTGAAGCTGGAGCCTCAGCTCCCAGCCCCCACCCGCCCTGGCGGGTGAGCAGAGAAACCTCTCAGGAGGCTGGTGAGGGCTGGTCGGCATGGATCTTCTGTGTGGGAATCTCTTCGCTTTGCCCTCTGCACCCGTGTTGCTGTGCTCTCTTCCATGGCTCTGAAGCTTCCCCCCCCACCCCGCCCCGTCAACCTCCTCTCTGCCAGTAAAGGGGCTTCCTAGTGTGTGGAAACTTTTCCTCCTTCACAGCTCTCTCCCAGTGGTGCAGGTCCCATCCCTATTGTTTTGTCTCTGTTTTTTCTTTTTTCTTTTGCCTTACCCAGGTACGTGGGGAGTTTTTTGCCTTTTGGGAGGTCTGAGGTCTTCTGCCAGCGTTCAGTAGGTGTTCTGTAGGAGTTGTTCACATGTAGATGTATTTCTCATGTATTAGTGGGGATGAAGGCAATCTCCACATCTCACTCCTCTACCATCTTGAAGGTTTCTCCTAAATATTAACTTTAAAATCAACTTATCTGTATCTGCGGAAAAACTTACTGGCATTATTTTGTGATTGAAGTAAATTTACAGATTAACTTAGGGAGAATTGATATCTTTATGTTTAGTCTTCCTATTAAAAAACATTGTGTCTTTTCATTTGTTCAAGTCTACTGTTTTATATTTCAGAAATAATATAAAAATTTCCTCATATAAGTGTGCATATCTCTTTTTATCTTATAACAAAGTATTTTTCTTTGCTATTTTTCTGTAAATTGCCTTTTCTTTCATTATATATTCTAACTAGCTATTGTTTGTACATTAGAGAGCTATTGTTTTCTGTATATTAAAATTAGGGTTTCATTGCTAAATTCTGTAATTGTTTGTATTGCTTTTCCATTGATTCTCTTGGTTTGTCTAGATATGTCTGTCATCTGCAAATAGAAATAGTTTTATTTCTGTCTTTGAAAGTTTTCTGCCTTTACTTGCTTCCTTTTGCCTATTGTATCTTGTATCTAATTACTGTCAAATATTTTAGGTCTATCTTATTTTTAGTCCCCACAAATTAGATATTAGTATTATATTATGCCATCCCTTCAAAACAACATTAAGTAAGATTTATTATTTTATTTTTAAAAAACTAGTTAGGATAAATTCTTATTTCAGTGTGTTTTAAACTTTCTTTTAAAAATTTAAGTATTTAAATTTAGAAATTCCTCTCTAAGAACTATTTGAACAACATTTTCCAAGTTTGGATGTGTAGTATTTTCCTTATTACTTAGTTCTATTTTCTAACTACCATTATTATATCTTATTTGATTAATAAATTATATAAAATTTATAAAAATTATATAAAGTTTTAAAATGACCAAATACATCATTTTAAAATATATTTTTGTTTTTTATTTCCAACTTAATTTTATTTTGATAAGAGGATATCATCTATATAGTAACACAGTTTTGTTTGTGCTTTGTTGAGACTTGGTTTAAAGTCAAGATAATAAATATTGTAAATATTCCATGTGCTTTCTTTATGTAGTTGCTAATTACTGAGTGTTGGATTCTAGGTATATCAGTAGTTCAAATTTGCTAAGTATGTTACTTATCCCTCTATTTTTCCCTACTTGAGCTCTCTTTTACTAAGAATAGTGTTTAAAATCTTATAGTATGAATATTCTTCCAAATCTACCAATTATTTCTTTACCCATACATTGAAGTTGTATCATTATTTACATACTGACTTAGGATTTTAATTTCTTCCTGGTTAAAGATTTGTATTAACATATATTTATTAATATATTGTGAATCTCTTCATCCCTAAAAATGCTTTTTGCCTGAAAGTAGAAGTTTATGATCCTTATCTGACATAATAATCACCTAGGGAACTTTTAAAAACATCCATGCTCAGTTCCAAACTCTAGAAATTCTGAGTTAATTGGTGTGAGAGATTGGTAATTTAAAAAATTTCTCCAAATTATTCCAACATGCAACTAGGTTTCAGAGCTACTAGGTTTTTTTTTTTTTTTTTTTTTAATTAATAGAGAGTTACACTGGTTTTAGTTTGGTTAATTTTTACCTGGATAGTTTCTCCATGCTTTAACTTTCTAACTTTCTCTGTCCTTGCGTTTTAACATTTGTCTTTCTTGAGTTGCATAGAGCTGGATTGCTTTTTTTAATTACCAGCTTTAAATTGTCTATCTTTTCACTGGCTGGTTTTGTCCATTTACTTTTACTGTCATTCCTAATATTTTGGATTTATTTCTATGACCTCACTGAGTACTTTCACTGGACACTGCTTTTTTTTTATGTCCCCTTTTCCTTCCACTCTAATTTTCTGTCTTCCAAAATTACTGCAGTTAAAATTTTAATTATTTATTTATTTTTTCATTTATTAAATATAATTGATAAATAAAAATTGTGTATTTTTACAGTGTACAACACGATGTTTTGCTATATGTATCAAATATAATCACAATGTAATTATTCTAAAATGATGTAATGCGCTAATTAACATATCCATCACCTCATATACATATATATGAATATATATATATATTTTTGTAGTGAAGACATTTCAGATCCACTCTCTTAACATATTTTAAGATTATAATACAGTATTACTAACTAGAGTCACCACTCTGTGGATTAGAACTCCAGCACTTATTCACCCTGCATAACTGAAACTTTTTACCCTCTGACCAATATCTCTCCATTCCCCTCTCCTGCCAGCCCCTGGCAACTACTGTGCTGCTCTCTGCTTCTGTGAGTGAGACTTTTTTAGATTCCACATATAAGAGGTCATACAGTATTTATCTTTCTCTGTCTGACTTGTTTCACTTAGCATAATGTCTTCCAGGTTTATCCATGTTGTAAATGACAGAATTTCTTTAAAAAAAAAACTGAATAAGATTCCATTATATGTATACCACATTTTCTTTATCCATTCATCTGTTGATGGACATTTAGATTGATTCTATGTCTTGGCTATTAAGGGATTCCCTGTGTTTCCTGGACCTGGATGTCTGTTTCCTTTTCCAGATTAGAGGAGTTTTCAGCTATTATGGCTTCAATTATGTTCTCTGCCCCCTTCTCTTTATCTTCTCCTTTTAGGGCCCCTATAATGCGAATGTTAGTACACTTGATGTTGTCCCAGAGGTCTCTTAAATTGTCTTCCTTTCTTTTTATTCTTTATTCCTTTTTTCTGTTCAGCTTTAAGATTTCCACTACTCTGTCTTCCAGCTCACTGTGAGTCATATCTGTAATTTAAACTTTTCTCATAGACATATTAAAAAAGTAAAAATAAATAGGTAAAACTAATTGTAATAATATATTTTTATTGAACCTAATATATCCAAAATGTCATTTTAACATGTAGTCAATATAAAAAATTATCAATATTTTACATTCTTCTTTTCATACTAGGACTTCAAAATCTGGTATATATTTTACACTTACAGCACATATCAACTTGGAAACTAATTTTCATCAGAAATTCTTGATCTGTATTTAGATTTCATAAAGTTTATAGTTGAAAAATAACTGAATTAAGTATTAGTCTTTAAAATTAAATTAAATTAAATTAAATTATAGATTTCATTTCTTAGTTGCATTAGTCAAATTCCAAATGCCCAGTGGTCACACATGCTGCTGGACAGTGTAGCCCTAAAGTCTGATTTTCATCACCTGCCTACATCTACCACTTGCTAGTTATTTGGGCTTGTTAGTTAACTTGTCTAAGCCTTGGTTTCCTTATTTGTAAAATAGTCTAATAATATAACCTAGTTTATAGGAATATTTTGAACATTAAATCAGATAATCTGTGTAACACACTTAATGCAGTGCCTCCCACATATATGTGCTCATTGATGGTTATTATTGATATTTAGGAATCTAGGAATGGGAACTAGAATGGGGTTGGGAAGAATGGCAAAATCTGTTCTGAGCACCCTGATTTTGAAGTGAAGATGGGAGATCGTAACGGGTTAGAAGAAACAGATTAGGATTCAGGTGAAAGACTTGGGCCCAGAGAAATCACAGGGGAATGAAGGCTTGTGGACACTCTCATGACCACTATCACCCATTTTTCTCTCTTTCCTGGAAGACTGTGAACTATTTCATTCTCTTAGATGCAATTGAGAAACTTAATTTTTTAATTTAGTTTTAACTACTGGAAATTGTGCCTGCACATAGTAGGCATTTAAGAAATGTCTATTGAATTGAACAAATTGAACTCAACAAGAGACTAAATGAAACAAGAGAATAGAGAATTGAATACCTAATCATATGTTTTAAGGTAATGTCATAGTTCAAATTAATATTTTGGCATATTCTCAGATATACCTTAGAAATGAATAAAAAGCATCAATCTTGTGGTAAAAGTTTGGTGTATAGAAGGTACTCCAAGATGTTAGAAAATAATATCATTCTCAAAAGGGCACTGTGTTCTAATTCAAAATAATACAGTCTTTTAAAAAATCTCCTCTCATTATTTGCATTTTTAAGGCAATCTCTATGCCTTTGAGAGTTTGAAGACTGTGAAAGTCATATAAAATGTGCAAAAGAAATTACCCAACACACCTCCCTCCTAGCAAATCTTTCTCTCAAGAGGTACACATCAGAGAATTTTATTAGTGGACGACAAGGAAGCAGTCTCATTAGTGTGACGTCACGTCCCCATTTGGTTACACTTTTCTGCAGCATTCTTCAGGCCATCTCGTTTGACACTTTGGAACGGCTGCCAAGTCCTTCCCTGCTCTCTATATAAAAGGCTGTCACTCACAGGGCATCCCTCACTTCAGGTAGGGAACAGAGATTAATGACTTTGGAATGGAAAAGAGAACAACCATCAAAAGGACTTTTAATACCAGGAGAATTATAGGAGAATAATTAAATCAAATAAAATAAGACTATAAATAGACCGTATTACAAGCTGCATTTGTGAAAAGGGTTCATATCAGTTGAAGTTTTTGTTACCTGGGAAGGGTAATAAAAAGAAATAAAATAGACTAAAAATGGTCACCCTTGGGCTTCCCTGGTGGCGCAGTGGTTGAGAGTCTACCTGCCGATGCAGGGGACACGGGTTCGTGTCCCCGTCCGAGAAGATCCCAGATGCCGCGCAGCGGCTAGGCCCGTGAGCCATGGCCGCTGAGCCTGCGCATCCGGAACCTGTGCTCCGCAACGGGAGAGGCCACAACAGTGAGAGGCCCGCGTACTCCACCCCAAAAAAAACAAAACAAAGGTCACCCTCGAGAATCTATTTTCAACTTTTTGGCAGGATTCCCCTGTGGCTGCTGATGCCTGTATAATGTGTCTCATTCTGCCTCTTTTTTCAACTTCAATTCTGCTTTACAAGTAAGATTTCTGATAGTCCTTCCCCCAACCTTAGAGCAGCTTTCATTTATCATTTAATTTAGTGGTTAAAGAAATGAGACAAGCAAGCCTCTGTATCTGGGGCTGATATTTTTAGGCTTCTGATAGGTGACCTTTTAAGGTCAAATACTCTAAGATGAATCAAGAGTGTTTGAAGGGACAGATCCCATTTAATCTAAATTAGAAGGTGCTGGAAACAGGAATTAGAATTGTAGAAAAGGACTTTTAAGAAATAAACATAACCTTGTACCCACACATTCACAAATATGTGGCTGGTGGCAATGGGAATGTAGTAATTTTGCATTATTGTGTTTCATAAACTTCTTAAGTGCAAGGCATACTGATAACATATGTATCTTTTGCAAAAGAATGACCAGTTTTCTTATAAAGGTCTTTTGAATTTACAGTTCTTAAATGGAATATTTTTGATTCTATGAATCTCATATTGCCTTACCATTATTGTTAATTCAACAAATATTAATAAGGGCTTAATATATTCAGAGCACTGTTCTAGGCACTGGGTTTGGAATGAATAAAGGTGACATGGTGATTTGCTATGGGGTTAAGAGTCTAGTAGGGGCAGATGTGCAATAGACAAGTAAAGAAACTATAAAGAACTTATAAAAAGAAAGAATAAGAGACCTGAGATATGCTCAGAAAATTAGAGATATTTAATCTAAAATATATAAGAAACTAATCAGGTAAAGAGCCTGGTGGATGGGACAGGGGTGAGAGCTCACTTTAGAGAGAATGACATTGGGGACATTTGTTACATAGCAATAGATGACTAATACGCCATTATGCTCTTCCCACTCAACAAGTGGCCTCCCCTCTGGGATTTGTTCAATGATTTATGATTTATAATGGTAATTGTGGAGCTCCCAGACAGGAGAGACCATGATTTACTCCAGGAAATAAAAGTTCATGTGATCATAGTTCACAAGTGAGGAGAGTGGCATAGGTGAGGTTGGAGATGTGGGTAGAGAGTTATGAGTTTGTTATTGAGATTGTTAAGTGTCATGTTCCTGGATGATTTTTCTGGCAACTGTATGGGGAATAGAGTGGAGGGAAAAAAATCTGAAAAAGGGACGTGTTGCAGTATTACAGGTGGGTGGAATTTGACACAAAGTGCATGGATTCAAGACATATTTTGGAGGTAGGCTCTAGAGGACTTGCTGTTGAATTGCATGTGGATGGAGGTTCAGGGAGAGGGAGAAATTACAGAGAACATCCCAGTTAGTTTCAGGCTTGAGTATCTAGGTAGATGGGAATGCCTGAGACAGTAATTTGTTTGAAAATTAAGAGTTATTCCTTAGACATGTGAAGTTTAATATATATGTATGACAAGTAGAGCTCTCAAGCTGACAGTTGGGTATTTGAATCTGGAGGCATAAGTATGAGATTCTTTGGCATTTATAGGTATTTTCATATGTTGGGAGTAGATGAGTGATTTTCAGGAGAGAGAAGAGATGTCCTTGGGCCCTGAGAAATGGCAATATTTAGAAAGCAGGTAGAAGAGGAGTCAGGAAAGGAGACTGAGGGGAAGTGGCCTGAATGGTAGGAGGAAGAGTGTGATGGTGTGGTGTCCTAGGAAGCAAGGGAGGAGAGGATTTTGATATGGAGAGAGTGATTACCAGATTGAATATGAGATGGAGTAAGATGAGGATAGGAAAATGTCCAGTGGAAATGGCAAAACATGTGGTATTTAGTATTAATTGCTAAAAGTAATATCAGTGGAATAATAGAGTCAAAACTTAACTACAGATCTTCCTCAAGAAGATGGATTTACACCCCAATAAACCCATCATAAGTTGAAAATACTGTAAGTCAAAAATGCATCTAATCTACCTACTGAACGTCACAGCTTAGCCCAGCCTACCTAAAATGTACACAGCACACTGACATTAGCCTGCAGTTGGGCAAAATCACCTAACACAAAGCTTATTTTATAATGAAGTGTTGAAACTCTCATGTAATTTATTGAATAATGTACTGAAGGTGAAAAACAGAATGTTTGTGAGGGTACAGAGTGGTTGTAAGTGTACCAGTTGTTCACCCTCACAGTGGTGTGGCTGACAGGAAGCTGCTGCATTGTACTGCATATCACTAGCCTTGGGAAAGATCAAAATTCAAAGTACAGTTTCTATTGAATGCATATCACTTTCACACCATTGTAAAGCTGAAAAATGATGAGTTGAACCATTGTAGGTTAGGGACCGAGTGTAGGCAGGTTAAGGCAAAAATGAAACATGGCAAAACAGGGACACCAAGAATCAACATCTGCTTTGAGGGCTTTTGGCCAGGAAGGAAATCATAGGCATGCGCTAGCAGCCAGAGGTGGATATGGGGTTAAGAGAGAGTATTTTCAGAGACGTGGTATGAAAGCATATTGATATACTTCTGGGTTTAATATAAAGAGAGGGAGAAATTGCAGACCCAGTAAAATCCTTTAGTATTTAAGAGGAGATGAAGTGTGAAGCACACGTGGAGATCTTGACCACAGATTGGAGCATGGGTGGGAGTCCCCTTGTGGATACAGAAGCTGGTGGGTTGGAGGTTTGGTGGAAGGAGAGACAGAAAATCCTTGCCTGGTAGCATCTATGTTTTTAGTGATGTCACTGAGAAGGATGATATGGACAGAGGGAAAAAGGAGACCAAGGCAGTGCTGGAGTCTCCAGTAAGTGAGGAGAGAGGCCAGGAGGGCTGTGATGTAAGTAGTAGTGAACTTTACTGGGAACACATTTCTCCCCTTGTAGGTTTTGCTTCCACAATGTGGAGGATAAAATATACTGACTTCTTTCCATATTTTTCCTTCTGTCTGGCTCTTGGTTTGTTAGTAATATTGGGTGGCTCTTGGGAAATTCCATCAGAGTGGATTTAGAAACATGGGTGGAATTGCTAACAGACAGCACAGAGAGCAGGAGGCAGTGTACACAGCACCAGGCTGTTTCAATGAATATTTGGAGGCTCCACCAGAAGGGACATATATGATTTGATTTAATTACCTTGGCAACAAAAGCAGAAACAATTTACCTGAGAAGTTGTCCTACTTTAAAATGCAGTGCCTTGCTCTCATTGAATAGCAAAAATCTCCTAGACAGATTGAAAAAATTGCTCAAATATTGTGATATTTAATTTTCCTCTCCTTAAATGGAGAAATGTAAATCAAAGTCCTACCCAAACAGAGTGACTAGGGTTTGGATTTTAACTCATGCAGCCTGAAAAATCATTGTAAATATTTAACAGTTCCCAGATAAGAAGTAGCTTTCAGGGTGGAAAGAGCATAAATGGTATATAGTTATCTGTTACTGTGTAATAAACTTCCCCCAAACCTGGTATCTTACACCCATTTATTATTTCACTATTTTTGTGGGGCAGGAGTTCAGAGTGGTTTGCTGGATGGTTCTGGCTCATGGCCTCATGAGGCTGCAATCAACCTTTCAGCTGGGGCTGTAGTCTCATCTGAAAGCTCAACTGGGAGAGGGTATGCATCCAAGCCCCACTCATGTGGTCATCAGCAAGGTTCAGTTCCATGACACGTGGACCTCCCCATAGGTAGCTTGAGTGCCATCACGACATCCAGTGAGCTTCCCCCGGAACGAGTGATGGGAAAGAGAGGAGGGGCTACATAAGTAGTAAGTGCCAGGAGGCGAGGATTACTGGGAGCCACCATGGAAGCTGGCTACCACAGATGCTATGTTATGCCTCCACAGTACACAATGCCTTCATCATTTGGCTGTGTGACCTTGGAAAATCTAGTTAACATTTTTGAGGTGCAATTTCCTCATTTAGATGGTCCCTATTAACCTTCTTTCTCTAAAAGAAATCTTCAGTCTAGTCCCCAAATCTTGTTTACCCAGATGGTTAAAAAGTGAAATTGCAGTTCTCAACTACCTTCTTAACTGCTGTGTTTTTCACTGTTGCCATCAATAACAACTTTGACAAGATTATAGGAGATTTATAAGGGAATATATACTAATCAATCAGCCATAGAGAGGGCTTTCCAAATTTTGTTAAGATATTTTAAAGTAAAAGATTCAAATCGATATTTGAGAATGGTTAAACCACTTGCATCAGTCATATTCAGGCTACTCATTACCTTTTTTTAAAAAAAAATAAGAACTTTGTATCTCAATAAATCACATACCATATAATTCACCCATTTAAAGTGTACAACTTAATGGTTTTTAATACATTCACAGAGTTGTGCAGTCATCTTGACAATCGATTTTAAAGCATTTCCATCCTCCAAATAGAAACTTCATGACCATTAGCAGTCCCTCCTCACACTCCCCCACCCCCTGCCATAGGCAGCCAATAATCTATTTTCTGTCTGTACAGATTTGCCTGTTCTGGATATTTCTTATAAATTGAATTATACAGTAGGTTCTCTGTGACTAGCTTCTTTCAGTTAGCACGTTTTCAAAGTTCATCCATGTTGGAGTATCGATAATTTATTCTTTTTATTGCCTAATAATATTCCATTGCATGAAAAAACCACATTTTATTTATCTATTAAACAGTTGATGGACTGTGGGTTGCTTCTACTTTTTGGCTGTTACAAATAATGCTGCTATGAACATTCATGTACAAATTTTTGTGTGGAAATATGTTTTCATTTCTGCTGGGTATATACTTAGGAGTGAAATTGCTGTTTCATAGGTAACTCTATGTTTAACATTTTGAGAAACTGCCAAACTATTTTCCAAAGCAGCTGCATCATGTTGCATTCCTCTCAGCAATGTATGAGGACTCCAATTCCTCTACTTCCTTGCCGACTGTTTGTGTGTGTGTGTGTGTGTGTGTGTGTGTGTGTGTGTGTTTTATTATAGTCAACCTAGTAGGCATGAAGTGGTATCTCATTGCATTTTCCTAATGGCTAATAATGTTGAGCATCTTTTCACATGCTTATCAGCCACTTGTATATCTTCTTTGGAGAAATGTTTATTGAAATCCTGTACCCATTTTTAAACTGAGTTATTTGCATTTTTATTGTTCAGTTGTAAGAGTTCTTTATATATCCTGGATACAAGTCCCTTGTAAGATTTGGTGCCTTCTGGTGGTGTAAGACGTGAAACTAAGGTTCAATATCATGTGCTGTCTCGAACCCTGGAAAAATTAAAAGGGCCTTGAATGCCCTAACTCTGCTCCATGTGTAAGATCCCATAAGCAAATAACCCTTCTTGTCAAATGGACCAAATGTGGTGCCTGCTTATGCTTGAGTATCAGGTTTCAATTTCCTGCCGGCCCATGGAATTATTCAAATAAACCAATCACATCCTTTCTTCAAAACCAGAAAACATCCACCCGCTTGATGGCACAAAGTTAAGCTCCAGAGCTCCTGATGGTTCCCTCCGCTCCTCTGTGCAACGCTGTGTGGCCCTACAGGGCAAGTGTCCTCCTCCCTGGGCTGTGAGTGTATGTGGCTCATCAGCTGCTGTTTATCTCATCTGCTCTGTGTTGGGTGTTTCATGTTCTGCCATCCTCGTAACTCTAGGGTGGGAATCCTTCCCTTACCAACCAGGCAAAGAGGAAACAATCAAGATATATATATGATTTGTAATTTCTTTTTCTTCTTCTGTGTGTCATCTTTCACTTTCTTTTTTTAAAATTTATTTTTTCCAAGAATAGTTGATTTACAATTTTGTGTTAATTTTTGTTGTACAGCAAAGTGATTCAGTTATGCATATGTATATGTTCTTTTTCATATTCTTTTCCACTATGGTTTATCTTAGGATATTGAATATAGTTCCCTGTGCTATACGGTAGGACCTTGTTGTTTATCCATCCTACATATAATAGTTTACATCTGCTAATCCCAAACTCCCAGTCCTTCCTTCCCCCACCCCCCCTCCCCTTTGGCAACCACTAGTCTGTTCTCTATGACTGTGAGTCTGTTTCTCTTTCATAGATAAGTTCATTTATGTCCTATTTTACATTCCACGTATAAGTGATATCATATGATATTTGTCTATGTCTGACTTACTTCACTCACTATGATAATCTCTAGGTGCATCCATGTTGCTTCAATGGCATTATTTCATTCTTTCTTATGGCTGAGTAGTATTCCATGGTATATATATATATCTATATATATATCTATATATCTATATCTATATCTATATCTATATCTCACATCTTCTTTATCCATTCATCTGTTGATGGACTTTAGGTTGCTTCCAAGTCCTGGTTATTGTGAATAGTGCTACAATGAATATTGGGGTGCACGTATCTTTTTGAATTAGTTTTGTCTGAATATATGCCCAGGAGTGAGATTGTTGGATCCCATGGTAGTTCTATTTTTAGTTTTTTAAGGAACCTCCACACTGTTTTCCATAGTGGCTGCACCAATTGACATTCCCATCAACAGTGTAAGAGGGTTCCCTTTCCTCCACACTCTCTCCAGTATTTGTTATTTGTAGACTTTTTAATGATGGCTATTCTGACAGGTGTGAGATGATACTTCATTGCAGTTTTGATTTGCATTTCTCTAATAATTAGCAATGCTGAGCATCTTTTAATTTTCACTTTCTTTATGGTATGATTTGAAGGACAAAAGTTTTTAATTTGATGAAATCCTATTTATTGTTTTGTTTTGTTTTTTGGTACTTATGCTTTTGGTGCCATATCCAAGAAGGCTCTGCTTAACCCAAGGTCACAAAGATTTGCTCCTTTGTTTTCTTCAAGAGTTTTATGGTTTTAGCTCTTACATTTAGACTTATGCTCCACTTGGAGTAAAGGTTTTCCTGTGGAGTAAGGTACGATTCCAACTTCATTCTTTTGCACGTGGATGTCCAGTTGTTCAGCACCATTTGCTGAAAAGAGTATTTTTCCCCATTGAATTATCTTGGTACCCCTGTCAAAATTGCCCATTACCTCCTGAATTGTTTTTTCTGTATTTGGAGAAGTTTCTATTTTTGAGTCCCACATCCTTAGTGTAGAGTCAAACTTCAAGTTTACAGCCTCTTTTGCAGGTAAAGTGTAGCATGTGTCCTAGGATTCAGCCATCAGAAATACCTATGAGAGAAGCTGTTCCAGAGGGAGCAGTGTGAGCACACAGGCCCAGGTGCAGCTTCTCGCTGACTGGTGCAGAGGTGGCAGTGGCCACAGCAGGCTCCTCTAGTCTTTGGTAGGACCATATTAGTAGGCCATCTGCACCATGGTTTTTGACATTGTGCCAAGCTCCTCCTTGGGCCTTGGTTTCAAGGCCTCCCAACCAACACTTCTGTGGATTATCACAACGTTTTTGCTTTAGCAGCCAGTGTCTACTTCTGTTGCTTACAACCAAGAGTCTGACTGATACACATGGTAAGTAGAGAAAAAGTAGAGTTCCGGGGAAATAACTGCACTTTAATTTTGCATAGAACATGGATCTAACAATTCCTACTGGCTTTTGAGATGAAGCTGTAGAGGACATTCTTAAAAACAGTAGAATCTGTTTTAAGCCTGTCAGGTGCAACCCTGGGTATTCTGTCCACTGCTAAAGTAAAGACAAGCAATGGACTCCCCGATCCAAAGTTGCACAGACACTTTATATGCTCATCTCTGACCAGCTGTTTTCCATTCTTCTCCTGCCCCTGATTCTTAGCTCCATCCCATAGTCAGGCCTGTAGGATGTTCTTGGACCTATTTGCATGTTGGTCTTGCATCTCATCCTTGAGGAGTGGGATGTGCTGAACACCTCTGACTTATCACATCTGAATTAGCCTGTTGATTTGCTCCTTAGGACCTAATCCCTGGCTCCAGGTAGCCTGGCAGGTGGAAGGTCGCACCAGCTCAATCCATCTTACTCTAGTTCTCTGGATTCGGGGCAGGTCAGTTGCCACATGAAGTAGAGACAAATTCTATCTCATGGGAACAATGACCCGGAGGAGGGGGACACCCACGTTTGAGGAGTGATGGCAACTCTAATGAGAGGGGGTGACAGAGCAGCTGTAAATCACTTACATATCCCTTTCCTACATTTCTCCTTGAGGGGGACCCCAATTCTACTCCAACTCCTCTCTCCTGGAAAAATTATTATGTAAACTAGACAAATGGTTTTACTTTTCCATGGAAATACAAATCCTTAAGAAGCAAAGCCCACCACCTGTTAATGAGTTCAAAGTTCTGTCTTTTTAAATGTTCTGTCTGTGAGGAGATTAGACTAAATATATGTCACCAGAATTCTCTATCCTCTAGAAATTCCATATTTCCTATTTCTCTTCACCACAAAATTCACACTTCAGGGCTTTGGAACCACTTATATTGACAACTTTAAGAGCTACAAAAAATGGTCTGGGGATTAGTTGGGGTGTAGTGGATGTGGAGGAGGAGAGAGGTTACTCCAAGGATCTCATGAGACTGTCAGCATTGTCCCCTTTAGCTGTCATAGTTGTTGCTGGGTAATGCAGTCCTGATGGTTCCTAATATGGAGATGTATGCATATTTTCTGTCTATCCAAGAGAATTGAATTCTACTGTCATTTTCTTTTCGCCTCATAGACGATCAGCTTAAATCTTTGCCTATGTTGTTAAAAACTAATCAGTGTGAACAGTGTCACTGGGGAAAGTTAGACATTTTTGAGAGCATGAACCAAGAAAAATAGATTGGTAAAAGTAATGTGAAATGGTCTCTATCAAAGTCATTACGTTTGATTGGTTTTTCTAAGGCATTAACCTCAGAGGTGTCTTCAAGAGATGCTTTCAAGATACAGCACTCTTATAAAAGACAGCAAAGTCAGTGGGCTAAAAAATAGACTCAGACCTGGAGGACCCCATCTGAAATTCCATTTTCCTACTGAATCTCTGAGGTACAATGGGCAAGTCACTCAAGCCATCACTGCTTCAGTTTTGCTACCTGTAAATAGGAACAATAATTCTTATATAGTTTAAGAGCTGATTATTTCTTCATATTACAGAAGCATTATACATTTATTCAGGGAAAAATGCAGATGGGCAAGAAGAATGCAAAATACATCCTCAAGCCTCCTTTCTCAGCCCAGAGGAAATCATTACTTCTCTTCGGTGTGTATCCTTTGCAATCTCCAAGTTATCTTCTATGCATCCTAAGTTTTGGGAGCATTCTTTAGCAATGACTGATGAGCATTGAAAATTCAATCAAATTTCACCCCATTTAAATCTGTCACCCTTCTTGTTGAAGTAAGGTAAGGTCAATAATACCAAGCAATAAAATTGGTGTAAGACATAGTCTTCATTTTACATCACAAAATTGTGAATTTGTACCACAAGAAGTAGGTAAAATGACAAACATGGATACATATGCCCAGGGCAACCATATTGACAAACACTGATCTTGTGGAACCTTGTGGACTCTATACAACTTGTTCTTAGTCAACAGTGGTGGGGAGAGTAATGCTTCTTAATGGGACAACACAGGGATGAATACAGCAAACTCCTTTGCTGATGGAAAAACCTTCCTAAGGTGGGTTTAAGGATTCAGAAAGACCCTGACCCCTGTGTGATGCTGCATAATCCAGTCCGTGATGACCGCACTGACCCAGTGACCACACTGGGCTGGTCAGTTCATTTAAGCCTTGTTGCTCTCATGAAATGGTGCATCTCCCAACATGCCCAGCGACCTTGAGGGCCTCTCTGAGTTTGTTTGTAAGGGTCTTTTTTTAAAAAAAATATTTATTTATTTATTTATGGCTGTGTTGGCTCTTCGTTTCTGTGCGAGGCTTTCTCCAGTTGCGGCAAGTGGGGGCCACTCCTCATCGCGGTGTGTGGGCCTCTCACTATCGCGGCCTCTCTTGTTGCGGAGCACAGGCTCCAGACGCGCAGGCTCAGTAATTATGGCTCACGGGGTTAGTTGCTCCACGGTATGTGGGATCTTCCCAGACCAGGGCTCGAACCCGTGTCCCCTGCATTGGCAGGCAGATTCTCAACCACTGCGCCACTAGGGAAACCCGTAAGGGTCTTTATGGAGAAGCAAGTGAGGTCCTCCAATATTATTATCTCAGAGTGCAGAGGGGGAGACTGAGGTCTGGATTTCTGAGATGGCCTCTCAGTTACACAGACAGCTCATGGATTGGGAACCAGTTGCCAAGGAAGAGGCCTGGGAGGGAAATTTTACACAGAACACCTTATGCATTTGAGTTTTATACCATGTACAAATATTATCTATTCCAAAATCAAATGAAATTTAACATTTAAAAAAATTTAAAAAGACAAATGACAGTAAAAAAAAAGCTGGCATTTCAGGTGACAGTTAAATTGCTATACAACATTTAAAAATCCTGAATGCAATTTAGTTCTCTTGGAAGGATCAAAGGAGTATGACAAAATATTCACTTGTGAAAAATTCTACTTCCTAAGATATCTTGGATTAATGAAACAAATGTAGAGATGTTGCTTTTAGAGCAGAGTGTGTTCCAGTTTGGTGCTATGGCCACAGGACTTAAACCACCCTAAGCCCACCAAGGAATACAGAAGGATATTTCCCAACTCAGCTATGAACTAAGGCTTCCTCCACTGAGTGAAATGTGTTCTATGTTATCTTCTCCACAACAGAGAAGCTTTAATAATCCTGACCACGTTTTGTTATTTTTAAACTTTATAACAAGTTTTTAGGCCAATAGACAATTTTTGAGACTCTCTGAGAGATGGTGTTTGTCTCTTGGTTTATTAGGCTATGCACAATAGTATTTGGAATGTCACTTACTACACTAGTAGGTTATTTATGTAATCTGTCTGCATGATTTGAATACATGTAGCTAGTGGTACTAGATTAGAGCCTGTAATTCTTCTCCACAGTAGATTACACCATGACTTAACAAGGCATTAATGTGACTGCACTGAAATAGTCCACGTTCATCCCATGACCTATATTTATTTTCCCAATATGTTGCATTTTACGTTTAATTTGGGCAAGGAACGAGCTTGCCTGTAGCAAACACACTTAACATAGACGGTATTCTGATAACTTTTCTTTGTTTAGAAATTTCTTTTATGGTTCTGGGCAAGTAAATGTTTTGAATTTTCTACCTACCTATCAATTATTGAGATAGCGTGAGGATTATCCAGAAGTTAATAACTGAAAGTGAAATTGTTTCCATGTTAATAACGCAAGGCCAGATGTAAGCAGACATTTGCTGTGTACCCTTTTGCATCCACATGCCTTTGCAATACTAAACTTGGTTTTGTGTATTTCTGAAATCTCTTTTTAGTTTCCCTTTTCATGGTCACTATGCCCTCTTGCTCAAACACTCCATCTCTTTCTCTGTGTTCTTACCTTTCCTTCTATTCTCTGGGCCAATGAGATCACCTACAGGCCTGTAAACTGATATTCCTGGTTCAATCTCACTATAATTAGAGGAAACAGTTTTCAACAGTCTGGATTTCTGCTTTTCTCTCCAAACTGTATGAGGTTGATTAAATTATACACTTGACATCTGTGTTCTTAAAACAGAAGCTCATCTAATGGGATGTGGCAGTCAAGTAAAATTTCCCCCTTACTTTATTTTTCTCTGATCTGTTTTTATCATGAACAATGGCAAGCACACTGTAAAAATACATGAAGCATAAATGTACAGCTTAATAAATTATTATAAAGCAAAGAATACTGAACCATCACCCAGATAGACAGGACATTGCCAGCACCCCAGAATGCCCTCCCTTCCCATAAATTAACCACTCTCCTGACTTTCATGCCAATTTCTTCCTTCTTTTTCTCTATAATTTCACCACCTATGTATGCATTCCCTCGAGCTGTAGTTTAGTTTTGTCTCTTTTTATATCAGTGTAGTTTGTAAGCATTTGGGTCTGGCTTTGCATGGGTCAGATTCCTGGCAGGAAACAACATATCCAAAAGGAGGATTTAGAAGAGTTTGATAAAGAGACTATATAAAAGGTTTGTGCATGATTAAAGGAAATCAACAAGGTGGGGGTTACAGCATTGATACCAACAATGGGGGAGTGGGGAGACTTCCCTACCTACTGGTCTGAGGGGCGGGCAGTCACACGGACCCTGAGCCCTGTCGCTGTATTGAGCTGCTCTGCAGCAAACATGGGACTGGTCACCCATGCCCTCCATGCCCATCACGCCCACCATGCTCGGGCAGAGGGAGACAAAAGAACGGACATCCTCTCCTCTGTCCTCCTGCCCTCTCTCCTGCTTCTTATAGGTGGGATCCGACCGGAAGCCAGAGAACAAGAGATCCTTTTGGAGAAATCTGTGCTGGTCAGGCTCCCAGCACAGAGATGAGCAGAGAGGGGTGGAGATTGGATCTTTGGGGCAAGTGAAGCGTGTCCAGAACAGTCTTCTTTTGCTTGACATTATTTTGAGAGATTTATTCACATTGTGTTATGTAGCTGTGTTTTGTTTATTTTTCACTGTTATGTACTGCTCTATTGTGTAAGTTTATCATTATTTATCCTTTTACTGTTGGACACTTGGGCTGAACCATGTCTTTGGCAATCATAACTGATGTCTGTCTACTGAGGCACACATATATGTTTTCTATTGTTAGAAATCATAGAATATATCCAGGAGCAGAATGGCTGGGAAATGTGGTATGGATATATTCAGCTTCAGGAAATAATGACGAAATGTTTTCTAGAGTTGTTGCACTGATTTATACTCCCACCAGCAGTTCATGAGATAGAGTTGCAAATCTTAGGTATTGTCAATCTTTTAAATTTTAGCCATACTGTATGTGGTGTAGTGTTATTCAATTTGGATTTCTTTCATCAGTAATGAGGCCACCCACTGTACATATTCATTGACTCTTTGGATAGCTTTATGTTCTAGTTTCTTGTTCATTTTTCTTTTCTTTTCTTTCTTTCTTTTTTCTTTTTTTTAAAAAAACAATACTTCTGTAATTCTCTTTCTCTTTGATGATTAATACAAAGACATTTTTGCCTGAAAGTTTTCTAATATGCATATTTTTACCTACTAATATGGAATTCCACTCAGCATAATTTCTATGTATGTGTTAAAAATTTTGTTCAGATATTCATTTTCTTCTTAGAAATACTACAGTATGTTTCCTTTAAGCTTTAGCAGTCTGTTTGCTTTTAAAATATTTTATGACTTTCCCCTTTTACTTCTTGAAGTTTGGATCTTGTCCTTTTTTCTACTGCATTATGTATTGTCTGTCTTTTCCTTATTTTTATATAATATTCCTTATTACAATCATATATATATATATATATATAATGTCTTCCTATTTTATGGTTTGTTTTTTTCCCTGTCTTAATCATGTATTTTTATGGCTAGAAGCTTTAAAATTTAATACAGTCTAGTTTATCAATATTTTCTTTTGTAGTTAGTACCTATATGTTCTATATAAAAATAATTCCCTCTTTATTTAGATTTTTTTCCAATGTCTCTTAATAGTGTTTTATAGTTTTCTGTGTGGAAGACTTGCATATCTTTCATTATTTTTATTCCTAGGTATTTTATATTTTTGACACTATTGCAAATAGTATCTTTTTAAAACTTCATTTTCTAATTGTTTGTTGCTGTTACAGAGAAGCAAAATTAATTTTTGTATATTGATTTTGTATTACATAGCAACTTGTTTTCCAACCACAAAAACAGAAACTATTTTAAGTATTTTATATGGAAAGAACTTAATATAAGAGATTTTTAACAGGTGAAAGAGGAATTGAAAATTGAAAGAGGAGAGGTAATGGGGCATCCAAATTATAATAAAAAAACAGTAAGTTGCTTCCATTTCTAAACTGGAGGAATTAAAAAAGAAGGTAGCATTACTGAAGCCCAGAGACCAGCATCACTCAGCAAAAGTGGAACCATAGACAGCCATGCTGCAGGAGCTAGAAAGAATCAGTAGTTCCCTGAGATGCCACAGAAATCAGAGAGAAAAACACCCTGGATCCACTCCCACCCCCACTACTATTCAGCCAGGCCCTTCCATTGGCTGAATGAGTGTAGATAGAAGCCAGGGGGCAAAAGTAGTATTGCAAAAAGTTGTTCCCTTCAATACAGTACAGGACAAGGGAGAAATGGAATAGATGGGGGATGAATAGATAAATGACCAGCTTATTTGTTACTTATTCTGATAATTTCTCTCTCTCTCTCTCTCTCTCTCTCTCTCTCTCTCCTTGAATACACTCAATCATATCTTCCACAAATGAGACAGTTTTATTACCTACTTTTCAATCCTTAGAATGTCTATTTATTTTTCTTGCCTTATTGCACTGCCAGATGTGGGTGGATTTTTAGGCTCAGAGACCATCAAGTCATCTTCATTTTCTGGGTCTATCTGCTGTTTCTTCCTGGGCATGGCAAACCCATCTGCTAAGACTAACTGCCTACCTCAATTTTAGAATCAAAGGTTCATGGGATTTCAGAGCTGGAAAGGATATAAAAAGTCATCTTGTCCAGGCATTGGCAAACTACAGCCTTACAGCCCTTGGGCCAAATTCAGCCTGCTATTTGTTTTATAAATAAAGTTTTATTGGAACATAACCACACTTTGATTATGTATATCTGTGGTTGCTTTTGTGCTACAATGGCAGAGTCGAGTAGTTGGACAAAGACCATGTGGCCCTCAAAGTCCCAAATATTTATTATTTTGACTCTTTACAGAATAAGTCTGTAGACCCCTGATCTAGTGCATCCTCTTCATTTGAGAGATGAGGAAATTGGTTACCACCCATGGCCACGCAGCTGTTATTAGGGGGGTATGGATTAGATCACAGATCTCCAGACTCTTAGACTAGTGTTCTTTTCACTGCGCCATATAATTAAATGCTTCTCTGGATCCAACATGAAAGTCTGTGTTGTAAGATGGGACAGGGTGGAGGTCCTAACATGGTGATGGCCCGTGACCTGGCCAGTCAGATGAGAGGCCAGCACAGACTCAGTGGGTGTGACCCTCCCATCTGTCTACTTCTCTCTCTCATGGATAAGATCCTGGTAATAACAGCTGTATTTTGCCCTTGAGCAATAAACACAGGGAAAAATGTAAAGAATGAGCTTCTTCTCCTCTTGTCCAAAACCCTCTCCCCCACATTCAGTACCACGATGATGTTAGTACGCTTACTGAAAGTCCTAGACAATTTAAATTTGTTAATTTCAACTTGGAAAGTATTGTGAATGTTACTGTTTGCTTGAAAGTTAAGATTTGCAAAGGACCTTGAATTATTATTTACTCTCCTTGTTGCCATTATTCACAGCTCCCTAGACATAGAAAACATTCAATTAAATTTTCAAGCAGTGCTGTTCGGTGATGGATACAGGGAGAATTTATGTTGGAAAAGGAATGCCCTCACATTTACTTTTCTCAATATCGAGGCCTCAGCTTTCTTCTATTTGAAAAGGCATAATTATTAAAGAACATGTTAAATTATTTTACATTTCTTTCTTTCTCATGTCCTTAATCTCTCACATCCTCACTGTTTCTTATAAAACACAGGAGACTTCAGATGGAAAGACTGATTCTGGGCTTCAAGTTTGTCCTTGTCCTCTGTTGTCTACCACTGCATTGTTTGGGGTTTAAATGCCAATTATCAAAAAAGAGTATTTACTTAACTAGATATCCCAGAGAGAGGACGTTACCGTAAGAGTGATAAAGAACTTAATTTGGTTTCTATTAACCTAAACTTATTCTTTTTTTACTCTCTGTAGGAGAATTCTCTTAGTTAAAGTTCACTTCAAGTCCTTCCTACTTTGATATTTTGCAAAGCTATGACTTCAGCTGGAAAATTTTAGAACCCAAATGTTGGATTTAATTAAAAAAATTATTTATACAGTTAAGGGAATGGTTGTTTTCTTACTATACAGGAGCACCTTCTTTCAGCTTTGATCTCGTATCCTTTTCCCCTGGACAAACCATGGGGAGGTGTCTTAGTAACATGGAGGCAGGTATGGACTGACACTGCATCATTTCACAGAACTCCAGTCACCTGGCTTCATTGTCCTCTGAACCATTTTCCTCAGTTATATCTCTTGAGGAAGATTTGCCATGTTTTGGTTTTCTAAGCTCTGGAGCGAGCAGTTCTATTGATACATTTTTTTCTTCTTCTTTTATTATTATTTTTTTAAAATCTTTATTGGTGTATAATTGCTTTACAATGGTGTGTTAGTTTCTGCTGTATAACAAAGTGAATCAGCTATACATAAACCTATATCCCCATATCTCCTCCCTCTTGAGTCTCCCTCCCACACTCCCTATCTCACCCCTCTAGGTGGTCACAAAGCACCTAGCTGATCTCCCTGTGCTATGCGGTTGTTTCCCACTAGCTATCTATTTTACATTTCGTAGTGTATATATGTCCATGCCACTCTCTCACTTCATCCCAGCTTACCCTTTCCCCTCCCCATGTCCTCAAGTCCATTCTCTACGTCTGTGTCTTTATTCCTGTCCTGCCCCTAGGTTCTTTGTGTAAGATTTTTCATGATGCCACGGTTCCAAAAAGGCTGGATGCTTCGCCTCAAAAGTGGAGAGTGGGGAACAGGTAATATTAAGCTGAGCATGAAATCTAGCATCCTCTTTTCCCTCTTTGACTTGGGTCCCAAGAGCCAACAACCTGAACATTTGATTCCCTGTTGACTGTGTAATGGAAAAGTCATAGGTTTTGCCCACCTATTACTAAAATGAGGCCAGTTACAGTAATACATAAATTTCTATCTCTTCAGATTCCCACTCCTTGACCAAAGACAATTTAGTTGGTTTTTTTCCCCCATAGCTCCTCCTTGTCAGTTTCTGAGAATCCTCAGTGGCTTGTATGTCTTAGTTCTGGCTGTCTCCCACAGTTGTGTCGGCAGAGGAAGGGTGTCACAGCATCTCCTCTGCAGAACTCACAGGTACCCTTAGCCCTAGAGCCCTGCCTCACTCAGAGGTTCCCTTTCTTCCCAGCACAGGTTCTGCTGGTCAGTTAATCACTGGTGAAGCCAGCTTCAAAGAACCCAATGCCATATGCCACTCTGCTGCAGGACTGTGGTACCTGCAGTGATCAAAGTGGACCATGTGAAGGGAAAAGGACAGGTTCCTTTTATGCTGTGCACCCACACCAGTGGCCCCCACCCCTCTACCCCCAGTATTATAGTTCTCTCAACCTGCTTAATCCAGCAATTCAATTTGAGGCGAGCAGCTCTAATTAAGATCTTGCTGCCTTTATGGAAGATTTCAGCCAATTTGTCTACAAGATCATGATATTATGAGTTGAGAGAACATTCCTTCTCTCTGAATGATGTTTGGTCAGAGCCTATAAGTGTCAGAGTTCTCAATGGTCTAGCTCTTTCCATTCATAAGCTGCCACCCCTCCACCCTGCCATTCTCAGTGCCCCTCCCCATCTAGGGTTTCACATGTGTCCAGAGCAGTTGGACAGAAGCAAGTACAAAAATTAGTTATGTCAGACATGTACCCAGGTGAAGCCTGGGTCTGGACTGGGCCAGGAGGCAGGGCTAGGACCTTTGACTCAGAGGGAAGCAAATACTTTAAAAGATGCTACCTTTGTTTGTTTTTTTAAAAAATGTTATCGAAGTATAGTTGGTTTACAATGTTGTGTTAATTTCTTCTGTGCAGCAAAGTGACTCAGTTATATATATGTATATATTCTTTTCTATTACAGTTTGTCACAGGATACTGAATATAGTTCCCTGTGTTATACATTAGGAACTTGTTGTTTATCCATCCTATATATAATAGTTTGCCTCTGCTAATCCCAAACTTGGCAGATGAATGGATGAAGAAGATGTGGTGTATATATATACAATGGAATATAATTCAGTCATCAAAAAGAATGAAATAATGCTATTTGCAGCAACATGGATGGACCTAGAGATTATCATATTAAGTCAGAAAGAGAAAGACAAATATCATAACATATCACTTACATGTGGAATCTAAAATGTCATACAAATCAACATATCTATGAAACAAAAAGACTCACAGATATAGAAAACAGACTTAGGATTGCCAAGGGGGTGGGGGGATAAGAGAGGGAAGGAATGGGAGTTTAAGATGCTACCTTTGATTGCCTTCTCTCTTGGTATCTTATGATCCTGTATTTCTATTGATCCCTTCATCACAGTCTTAGAAAGGAGTGCATCATATGTTAACTTAAAAAATAGTGTCGCTTTTAGAGAATGTGCCTAGAGGACAACTGTCACCCTTTCTCACCAGTTACCTTCTGAACTACTTCACTGTATTCAGAACAATGTCCCCTCTATTCATCAGATTTGATGCTGAGTCTGACTTTTAGACCAATTCCTTATTCCTTTATGACGAGCGGCTCTGAATTTTTAGTACCATGGACCTCTTTGGCAGTCGGAAACCTGTGGACTTTTCTTAGGGTAATGTATTTAAATGCATAACATTAAATACATAGGATTATAAAAGAGCCTAATTGTAATGAAATGCAGTTAACCAAATATTTTAAAAATTTTCCTGCTTCTTTTTTTTACACATTTAATAACAAGATCCAGTGATGAGTCTAATAATGAATTTTGAAATGACGATAAAATATTTTGAATTAACAGTAATAACTGTAATATGATATGAAAATATCTGTGTTTTCTGTTGGTGACTAAGTCATGGGTACTGTTAACACTGCTCTCGTTTGTAATAGAAGGAAATGCTGTGTTGCAGTTAAAGATTAACGAAAATAAAGATGCATTTTTTTTTTCTACTCAAGTTCACAGGCTTGGGGTTTATAGATCTCTGGTTAATGTGTGACCTCTGGGCAGAGTTCCCTGGGCTATTTCTGTGGTTTGGTCTTGGTCAAGGTCACTGCAGTCCATTTAACATTGTTGTGGTATCTTTGGCCCTTGCAGGGAATCAGAGTTTCTGGCTCCCTGGTTCAAGCAGAATTTTTAGGAAATTAAAAGTACTAATTGATACCTAGAAAGGGGTGCTGCTTGGCTACCTAGCTGAGAAGAACCCAGCCCTCAAGAACAGATGGGCCTGGAGCAAGTTGGGAGCAGGGATGTCCAACTCTTCTCTCTCTGGCAGCATCTTAACCCAGCTGTGGCCCCTGGGAGGATTTCAGGCCTCCTGGTGCGTATCTCAGGTCTGTAGGGTGGACAGAGACCGTTCCAGCCTCCCTTTTGTAACCCCTGCATCCCAGCAAATCTGGCTCTATTGTTGTATTCTCATGTCTCCTTGTGCCTTCCCACTTCTGTGCCTTGTTGTGTATGTGTCCCTCCTCCCGAAGGGACCTCCCTCCCATCATGCTCTGTCAGAGGAGCTGGAATCTGGTGGGACTGTGGGTGATTTGCTTTATTCTTTCACTTGATTAAAATATCCCCCCTAGAATGGCTACCATTTATGTTGTGAGTGTACACTAATCCTATGGGGAAATATGTAATATTTATTTTAGACTATTTACCAATCTTTTCAGGCCCCGTTCAAATCCAGCTACCTCCTTGACACCTCCTCTGATATTTTTCAGCCCCAGAGGACTCCTGACCTGGGTTCTCAGGTCTCCACTGTTCTCATCACATTCCATGTTGAATAGATGGAGTCTCTTGTCTGTTCTTCCAGATCGTAAGTCCTTTGAAGAGAGTACTTACGTGACTATTTATTGACGTACTCTCCCCAGTACCCAATCCAGTATCTTGCATGTATATCCTATTTTGTCATATTCTCATTAGTTAATTACTTAATATGCCACATGGTAAGCACTTAAGAAAAACACTTGTGGCAACATTTTGACTGTAAATGATGATTGATAACACTTTGTTTGAATTAATATACATTTTTCTTGAAAAAGCCTCTCTTCACTCTAATAAGAGCTATCTATTGGGAGGGAGGTTTCTACCCATCTTTCTGCAGCAAACTGGCCTCAGCCTAGACCTCTCCTGACTTTATACAACCAAAGGAGAGTTTTTTGTTAACCAAATTGGTCAGGCCATTTGTTGGGCTACTTGTTAGGAAGGAAGACACCTTCTCTCTGCGTGCAAGTAAGGCTGTCATCCATCCCTGCTCTGGGGACTCCAACCATCCTAGACCATGGTGGGGACGTGTGAGTGGTGGTGGGGAAACTAGGAGCTCTCTTGGGTCTTTGAGCCTAAACTGTGTTTTCCCATCTAACTTTTACCAAAAAGTCATTGCACTGGGGCTATTGGATGTTTTCCCAGCTATTATTTAGGTTTTACTTTTATTCCCTGTCATCTGTTTTGCACATAACTCACTTAGTCCAGATTTTCTCAGGAAGGTTGGGTGAACAAGGCAGGAACTGGTTATTTCTGGGTCTCTGTCAATGATGCCATCAGAATTTTGCCAAAATCTCATCTCTAACTTAAACATCACAGAGAATTGCTACAAAAGGAAGTTGAGCCCATCCTGTTTATTACACAGGTAGTTGTGTTTTCTGTTTATTTTGGATTTTAGAACATCATGAAAAATCACCCAATTTCATAATATGGATCATAGGAAGTACTGTTTGTAGGCTTTAGACCCTCATGGCAGGTTTGGGCCAGATTTGGAGATTTGTGAAGTGGAAGGAGATCCAGATGACATAGGCTTTTCATGGTGGCATTTCTCCCTGTGTCAGTAATGAGGAGAGCAGATGGGCTTACCAGGGTGGGCTTGCTCTCCCCGATGAGGTGATGGGAAAAATCCTGGAGCTGAGCTGCAGGTTCCATATCCAGATCCACAGCTGGCAGCCGTGGGATCGCTGTGGCATTTCTAGGTGACTCGCTCTTGGTATACCTTGCTTATGTGTTATTTATCAGCTTATATTTCCTTTTGCTAGAGCTGTGACCTGGTTTTACAGCTTATCCCACTGTGATATAAATGATATGGTTGAAAATCCATCAACATCACAGAAAAAAATGCATGTACCGAGTATCCATGGCATGGTTCTGTAATATCTCAAATGTTTAGAACTTAAACTTTTTACACAATAAACCATATTTTGGGTCTCCCCTCCCCACTTTGGAACATTGTCCCTTCAGCAGTAGGTATTAGTCATGGAATCTGGGGACTAGGTTAACCAGCTGGCAATATCTAGGGATTAACTCAGCAGTTTTTCAAGTGAAAGTTTCTTAGAATTTCTTAGAATTTAGAAATTTCTTAGAATTCTTAAATATTTTATAAGCCAATGTTTTGGTACAAATCAGGTGAAACAGAAAGGAGATTGTGGTCAGTAGAAAATGAGACATTGATCTCCAAAGACATAATTTTCTTCACCTGTAATAACTTGTTTTAAAGTCAGAGAGTTTTAAAATCAGTTCATGGGCCTTAACTACTCCTAGGGAAAAATATTTTATTGAATTTCTCTTCTTGTCCTTTTCTTCTTCGACGTGAAATTGTAAGTGTATTTCTGAATACAGGTGAAACTAGAGGACCAAATAGAGTTCTAGAAATAAACAGGCTTCGTCCTGTAAGCTATTTGTCCATATGGAAATGGCTAAGAGGGAAAATAATGCACTTCCACACTGGGGCCTACAGAAAGTTAGCCAGAGAGCTCTGGACTTCTAATTGCCTTTTTGTGTGTTTCCTGCTGGATATCTCAAAGGCACCCAGAAACCATACTTGGGGTCTTCTGTCTCAAACTGAGTCATCTTTTTATATTCTTTACCCCAGCGAGTGGTAAGACCAGTGTCTTTTCTACTCATGCTTTTCCTTTCCTATCATTTAAAAAAGGTGTGACTTGTCACACAGTGAGAGTCTCAGTGTGAATCCAAGCCTCAGGGATCCTGGCTGGGCCTGAAGCAGAGTGGCTGGGGTCTAAGGCTGGTCTTTGGAAATGGCTTCAGCCAGTTGCAGACGGAGGAGCTGAGGAGGGGAATGGTTTTGAGGACCAGGAGAGAGGATCTCAGCAGGAGACCTGGGTGGCACTTCCAGGCTGCGTCCCTAGGCTGTGATGTCCCTCAGGGGAAAGACTTCGTGTCCTTAGGGAGGCTGGATTTAGCCCCATCAGAGACGCCTTTGAGATGGAAGTAGTAACACTGTAGGAGCCAAAAGGATGAAGAGGACCAGGACCATGGACAGCGCCATGGTAACCATGTGGATGGACCACCACGGAACCAGGGAGGATTGCTGGCACAGCCTTGGAGAAGAGCCCCTGTGGCTGAGAGAGGAGAGATGGTGGAGGGTGAGGCAACGTACGTGTAGAGGGAAACTCTTGGTACCCAGGCCTGCCCTGATGATCTGCTCAGCATGCAGGTTTCTTGAAACAAGAATGCTAGGTCGGTCTCCTCCATCACCTCTCAGGGAAATGGTCCTCTTCCTGAGGGTGAATGCATGGGGGTCTCATCTCCTCCTGTTCCATCTCCTCGCCTTTCTTTCCCAGCCTTTCTTCCTTCCCCTTTAGTGAAGTAAGCCCAGAACACGTATGTATTGAGGTCTGCCTGAGAAACAGGAGAATCAAGACTCTACCACTCAACAATCGTGTGACTTTGGGTAAGTCACCCAATCAAGCTAAGCCTCACTTTCCTTATTAAAAAAGAGAATAATAGCAGTTTCCCAAGAGGACTGTTTGCAGTCCTCTGGTGGCTGCCAGAGCTGGAGAATACAAAATATGAAATAAAAAACACACTAGAATGAATCAACAATAGATTATATGATAGAGGAATGGATCAATGATCTGGAAGACAAAGTAGTGGAAATCACCCAAGACAAACAGAAAAAAGAATTTTTTAAAAAAGAGGATATTTTAAAAGCTCTCTGTGACAACGTCCAGTCTTATGAGGATCCCAGAAAGAAGAGAGAGAGAAAGAGGCACAGAACTTATTTGAAGAAATAATAGCAGAAAAATTCCCTAACCTGGGAAAGAAAACAGACATCCATGTCCAGGAATCACAGAGTTAAAAAAGAATGAGGTAGATCTATATGCACTGGAAAGATATCCTAGATAAATTGTTAAATTAAAATTTCTTCAAAGAAATACACATAGCATAATTGTTTTTTTAAATTTTTTTTGGACAGAGGGATCTTTTATTTATTTATTTATTTAATTAATTTTTTTAACATCTTTATTGGGGTATAATTGCTTTACAATGGTGTGTTAGTTTCTGCTTTATAACAAAGTGAATCAGTTATACATATAAATATGTTCCCATATGTCTTCCCTCTTGCATCTCCCTACCTCCCACCCTCCCTATCCCACCCCTCCAGGCTGTCACAAAGCACCGAGCCAATATCCCTGTGCCATGCGGCTGCTTCCCTCTAGTTATCTACCTTACTAGTGTATGGTGTTAGGGAGTGATCTAATCTCATACTTTTACATGTAGCTGTCCAGTTTTCCCAGCACCACTTATTGAAGAGGCTGTCCTTTCTCCACTGTACATTCCTGCCTCCTTTATCAAAGATAAGGTGTCAATATGTGCGTGGGTTTATCTCTGGGCTTTCTATCCTGTTCCATTGATCTATCTTTCTGTTTTTGTGCCAGTACCATACTGTCTTGATTACTGTAGCTTTGTAGTATAGTCTGAAGTCAGGGAGCCTGATTCCTCCAGCTCTGTTTTTCGTTCTCAAGATTGCTTTGGCTATTCGGGGTCTTTTGTATTTCCATACAAATTGTGAAATTTTTTGTTCTAGTTCTGTGAAAAATGCCAGTGGTAGTTTGATAGGGATTGCATTGAATTTATAGATTGCTTTGGGTAGTAGAGTCATTTTCACAATATTGATTCCTCCAATCCAAGAACATGGTATATCTCTCCATCTATTTGTATCATCTTTAATTTCTTTCATCAGTGTCTTATAATTTTCTGCATACAGGTCTTTTGTCTCCTTAGGTAGGTTTATTCCTAGATATTTTATTCTTTTTGTTGCAGTGGTAAATGGGAGTGTTTTCTTGATTTCACTTTTAGATTTTTCATCATTAGTGTATAGGAATGGAAGAGATTTCTGTGCATTAATTTTGTATCCTGCCACTTTACCAAATTCATTGATTAGCTCTAGTAGTTTTCTGGTAGCATCTTTAGGATTCTCTATGTATAGGATCATGTCATCTGCAAACAGTGACAGCTTTACTTCTTTTCCGATTTGTATTCCTTTTATTTCCTTTTCTTCTCTGATTGCTGTGGCTAAAACTTCCAAAACTATGTTGAATAAGAGTGATAAGAGTGGGCAACCTTGTCTTGTTCCTGATCTTAGTGGAAATACTTTCAGTTTTCCACCATTGAGGATGATGTTGGCTGTGGGCTTGTCATATATGGCCTTTATTATGTTGAGGAAAGTTCCCTCTATGCCTACTTTCTGCAGGGTTTTTATCATAAATGGGTGTTGAATTTTGTCAAAAGCTTTCTCTGCATCTATTGAGATGATCATATGGTTTTTCTCCTTCAATTTGTTAATATGGTTTTCACATTGATAGATTTGCATATATTGAAGAATCCTTGCATTCCTGGAATAAACCCCACTTCATCATGATGTATGATCCTTTTAATGTGCTGTTGGATTCTGTTTGCTAGTATTTTGTTGAGGATTTTTGCATCTATGTTCATCAGTGATATTGGCCTGTAGTTTTCTTTCTTTGTAACATCCTTGTCTGGTTTTGGTATCAAGGTGATGGTGGCCTCGTAGAAGGAATTTGGGAGTGTTCCTCCCTCTACTATATTTTGGAAGAGTTTGAGAAGGATAGGTGTTAGCACTTCTCTAAATGTTTGATAGAATTCGCCTGTGAAGCCATCTGGTCCTGGGCTTTTGTTTGTTGGAAGATTTTTAATCACAGTTTCAATTTCAGTGCTTGTGATTGGTCTGTTCATATTTTCTATTTCTTCCTGATTCAGTCTTGCCAGGTTGTGCATTTCTAAGAATTTGTCCATTTCTTCCAGATTGTCCATTTTATTGGCATAGAGTTGCTTGTAGTAATCTCTCATGATCTCTTTTATTTCTGTAGTGTCAGTTGTTACTTCTCCTTTTTCATTTCTAATTCTATTGATTTGAGTCTTCTCCCTTTTTTTCTTGATGAGTCTGGCTAGTGGTTTATCTATTTTGTTTATCTTCTCAAAGAACCAGCTTTTAGTTTTATTGATCTTTGCTGTTGTTTCCTTCATTTCTTTTTCATTTCTTTCTGATCTGATTTTTATGATTTATTTCCTTCTGCTAGCTTTGGGGTTTTTTTGTTCTTCTTTCTCTAATTGCTTGAGGTGCAAGGTTAGGTTGTTTATTCGAGATGTTTCCTGCTTCTTAAGGTGGGCTTGTATTGCTATAAACTTCCCCCTTAGAACTGCTTGCTGCATGCCATAGATTTTGGGTCGTTGTGTCTCCATTGTCATTTCTTTCTAGGTATGTTTTTATTTCCTCTTTGATTTCTTCAGTGATCACTTCATTATTAAGTAGTGTATTGTTTAGCCTCCATGTGTTTGTATTTTTTGCAGATCTTTTCCTGTAATTGATATCTAGTCTCTTTCGTGTGGTCGGAAAAGATACTTGATACAATTTCAATTGTCTTAAATTTACCAAGGCTTGATTTGTGACCCAAGATATGATCTATCCTGGAGAATGTTCCATGAGCACTTGAGAAAAATGTGTATTCTGTTGTTTTTGGATGGTGTGTCCTATAAATATCAATTAAGTCCATCTTGTTTAATGTATCATTTAAAGCTTGTGTTTTCTTATTTTCATTTTGGATGATCTGTCCATGGGTGAAAGTGGGGTGTTAAAGTCCCCTACTATGAATGTGTTACTGTCGATTTCCCCTTTTATGGCTGTTAGTATTTGCCTTATGTATTGAGGTGCTCCTATGTTGGGTGCATAAATATTTACAATTGTTATATCCTCTTCTTGAATCAATCCCTTGATCATTATGTAGTGTTCTTCTTTATCTCTTCTAATAGTCCTTATTTTAAAGTCTATTTTGTCTGATATGAGAATTGCTACTCCAGCTTTCTTTTGGTTTCCATTTGCATGGAATATCTTTTTCCTGCCCCTTACCTTCAGTCTGTATGTGTCTCTAGGTCTGAAGTGGGTCTCTTGTAGACAGCACATATAAGCATCTTGTTTTTGTATCCATTCAGATAATCTGTGCCTTTTGGTGGGAGCATTTAGTCTATTTACATTTAAGGGAATTATTGATATGTATGTTCCTATTCCCATTTTCTAAATTGTTTTGGGTTCGTTATTATAGGTCTTTTCCTTCTCTTGTGTTTCTTGTCTAGAGAAGTTCCCTTAGCATTTGTTGTAAAGCTGGTTTGGTGGTGCTGAACTCTCTCAGCTTTTGCTTGTCTGTAAAGGTTTTAATTTCTCCATCAAATCTGAATGAGATCCTTGCTGGGTAGAGTAGTCTTGGTTGCAGGTTTTTCTCCTTCATCACTTTAAATATGTCCTGCCACTCCCTTCTGGCTTGTAGGGTTTCTGCTGAGAGATCAGCTGTTAACCCTATGGGGATTCCCTTATGTGTTATTTGTTGTTTTTCCCTTGTTGCTTTTAATATGCTTTGTTTGTATTTAATTTTTGACAGTTCGATTAATATGTGTCTTGGTGTGTTTCTCCTTGGATTTATCCTGTATGGGACTCTCTGTGCTTCCTGGACTTGATTAACTATTTCCTTTCCCATATTAGGGAAGTTTTCAACTATAATCTCTTCAAATATTTTCTCAGTCTCTTTCTTTTTCTCTTCTTCTTCTGGAACCCCCATAATTCGAATGCTTGTGTGTTTAATGTTGTCCCAGAGGTCTCTGAGACTGTTCTCAGTTCTTTTCATTATTTTTTCTTTATTCTGCTCTGCAGTAGTTATTTCCACTATTTTATCTTCCAGGTCACTTATCCTTTCTTCTGCCTCAGTTATTCTGCTATTGATCCCATCTTCAGTACTTTTAATTTCATTTATTGTGTTGTTCATTGTTGCTTGTTTCATATTTATTTCTTCTAGGTCCTTGTTAACTGTTTCTTGCATTTTGTCCATTCTATTTCCAAGGTTTCGGATCATCCTTACTATCATTCTGAATTCTTTTTCAGGTAGACTGCCTATTTCCTCTTCATTTGTTAGGTCTGGTGCATTTTTATCTTGTTCCTTTATCTGCTGTGTGTTTTTCTGTCTTCTCACTTTGCTTATCTTACTGTGTTTGGGGTCTCCTTTTTGCAGGCTGCAGGTTCGTAGTTCCCGCTGTTTTTGATGTCTGTCTCCGATGGCTAAGGTTGGTTCAGTGGGTTGTGTAGGCTTCCTGGTGAAGGGGACTAGTGTCTGTGTTGTGGTGGATGAGGCTGGATCTTGTCTCTCTAGTTGGCAGGTTCACATCTGGTGGTGTGTTTTGGCGTGTCTGTGGCTTTATTATGATTTTAGGCAGCCTCTCTGCTAATGGGTGGGGTTGTGTTCCTGTTTTGCTAGTTGTTTGGCATAGGTTGTCCAGCACTGTAGCTTGCTGGTCATTGAGTGAAGCTGGGTGCTGGTGTTAAGATGGAGGTCTCTGGGAGATTTTCGCCGTTTGATATTATGTGGAGCTGGGAGGTCTCTTGTTGACCAGTGTCCTGAAGTTGGCTTTCCTACCTCAGAGGCAGAGCCCTGACTCCTGGCTGGAGCACCAAGAGCCTTTCATCCACACGGCTCAGAATAAAAGGGAGAAAAAGTAGAGAGAATTAGTAGAAGTATGAAGAAAGAAAGAACGGAGGGAAGGAAGGAAGGAAGAAAGAAAGAAAGAAAGAAAGAAGCAAAGAAGGAAAGAAGGCAAGAAGGAAAGAAAGGAGGGAGGGAGGGAGGGAGGAAGGAAGGAAGGAGGGAAAGAAGGAAAAAAGACAGAAAGAAAGAAGATACAGTAAAATAAAATAAAGTATAATAAAGTTATTGAATTAAAAAATACTTATTTAGAAAAAAAAAAGGGACGGATAGAACCTTAGGACAAATGTTGGAAGCAAAGCTATACAGACAAAATCTTACACAGAAGCATACACATACAGCCTCACAAAAAGAGGTAAAGGGGAAAAAATCATAAATCTTGCTCTCAGAGACCACCTCCTCAATTTGGGATGATTCATTGTCTAAAGGAGGGAAGGAAGGAAGGAAAGAAAGAAAGAATGAAAGTAAAGTATAATAAAGTTATTAAAATTAATTATTAAGAAAAAAAATTTTTAGAAAAACCATGGACGGATAGAACCCTAGGACAAATGGTGGAAGCAAAACTATACAGACAAGATCTCTCACAGAAGCATACACATACACATTCACAAAAAGAGGAAAAGGGGAAAAAATCATAGATCTTGCTCTCGAAGCCCACCTCCTCAATTTGGGATGACTCGTTGTCTATTCATGTATTCCACAGAGGCAGGGTACATCAAGTTGATTGTGGAGCTTTAATCCGCTGTTTCTGAGGCTACTGGGAGAGATTTCCCTTTCTCTTCTTTGTTCTCACAGCTAACAGGGGCTCAGCTTTGGATTTGGCCCCACCTCTGCGTGTAGGTCGCTGGAGGGCGTCTTTTTTTTGCTCAGACAGGACGGGGTTAAAGGAGCCGCTGATTCGGGGGCTCTGGCACACTCAGGCCGGGGTGGGGGGTGGAGGGAGGGGCACTGCGTGCGGGGTGGGCCTGCGGCGGCAGAGGCCAGCGTGACGTTGCACCAGCCTGAGGTCCGCCGTGCGTTCTCCCGGGGAAGTTGTCCCTGGATCCCGGGAACCTGGCAGTGGAGGGCTGCACAGGCTCCGCGGAAGAGGGGTGTGGATAGTGACCTGTGCTCGCACACAGGCCCCTTGGTGGCGGCAGCAGCAGCCTAAGCATCTCTCGCCCGTCCCTGGGGTCCGTGCTTTTAGCCGCGGCTCGCACCCGTCTCTGGGGTCCGCGCTTTTAGCCGCGGCTCGCGCCAGTCTCTGGATTTCCTTTAAGCAGTGCTCTTAAACCCCTCTCCTCACGCACCAGGAAACAAAGAGGGAAGAAAAAGTCTCTTGCCTCTTCGGCAGGTGCAGACTTTTCTGCGGACTCCCTCCCGGCTAGCCGTGGTGCACTAACCCTTCAGGCTATGTTCAAGCCGCCAATCCCAGTCCTCTCCCTGCGCTCCGACCGAAACCGAAACCCGAGCCTCAGCTCGCAGCCCCGCCCGCCCCGGCGGGTGAGCAGACAAACCTCTCGGGCTGGTGAGTGCCGGTCGGCACCGATCCTCTGTGCGGGAATTTCCCCGCTTTGCCCTCCGCAGCCCTGTTGCTGTGCTCTCCTCCGCGGCCCCGAAGCTCCCTGCTCCGCCTCCCGTAGTCTCCGCCCGCGAAGGGGCTTCCTAGTGTGCGGAAACTTTTCCTCCTTCACAGCTCCCTCCCACTGGTGCAGGTGCCGTCCCTATTCTTTTGTCTCTGTTTTTCCTTTTTTTCTTTTGCCCTACCCAGGTACGTGGGGAGTTCTTGCCTTTTGGGAGGTCTGAGGTCTTCTGCCAGCCTTCAGTAGGTGTTCTGTAGGAGTTGTTCCACGTGTAGATGTATTTCAGGTGTATCTGTGGGGAGGAAGGTGATCTCCGCGTCTTACTCTTCCGCCATCTTCCCATCCTACCTAGCATAATTGTTTATTAACAGAATAGTAGTTTAAAATGTTTTAAGTATCCATGTATGCAAATGCAGAGAAAGATCTGGAAAGATGGACACAAATGATGAACAGTGGCTCCCTTTGGAGAATAGAATAGGATGAGAGGGAGACCTGTCAGGCTCATTACTACATAATTTAAACAACAAAAATATTTTCAAGAATTGCTTGCATCTGATTTGTAAAGACTAGTTTTGTCCTCACAGGGAAAGCCACAGAGGAAGGAGCAGTGAAAGGGAAAGCCGCTGGCTGCAGGAGGAGGGGGACCAACAGTGACAAGAGCCCCAAGCTCACCCCAGAGGAAACACAGTAAGAATGGCCCCACCTCTCACCAAGGGGAAAAAAGCCCTTCTAAGGAACCAGGAACAGCTCCAGCTTTTGTGGAGTCTGAACTGAAGTAATTTTTTTTAAGAAAAATAATATAAATTACAATAACAAAATTAAGAACAGGATTTTAAAAGAGCCAGTGCAGGTGGGGGCCCTAGAGATTAAATTTTATTAGCTTCATGGTAAACTTACCTGTATGTGGAATGTAATTAACTATCACAGAGATTTTGGATGAAATAATGTAAGAATGCCCAAATGGAGAAGACAGAGTAATATAACCAATAAATAATCAAGTGTCATCTGTTAGAGGACTCTGTGTTGCCAGTGATTATATTTTAACTTAGAGCCTAAAAAATTTATATATATTCAAGCCATAAACTATTTAAAGTTCACATCCATGTCTTGTTGTTAACTTCAGGAGCAACAAAAAGAACACAGCAAATATTTTTGTCAACTAATTTTTTCAATTGAAATTTCCCTCCTGTTTTAATAAACTTCCTTATGGTAGACTCATTTTTATTTAAGCCTTTGAAAATTACTTGTCATTCTTGAGAGACTCTATTGTAGGAGCATAAGAACATGCTCACTCATGGTTCTTTATATTTTCTAACTCTTTGTTAAACTTCTCACTGTGTTCATCTATTTTTCTCTAGAGTTCATGGAGCATACTTATGCTCCTTACCTTGAACTCTTTATTGGGTAGATTACTTAACTCTACTTTGCTTAGTTTTTCTTCTGGGGTTTTGTCTAGTTTCTTCACTTGGAACATAGTTATTTGTGTCCTCATTTTCTTAATTGTCTATGTTTATTTCTTTGTATTAGGTATGTTGCTTATGTTTCCTGATCTTGTAGAAATAGCCTTATGTAGGAGATATCCAGTGGGGCCCTGTAGCACACTCCCCTCTGGTCAGCAGATTTGCATGTGTTAGGGGTGCCCCCGATGTGAGATGCATGTGCCCTTCTGTTGTTGCCAGGCCAACTACTGTGGGGTGCTGTAGATAGGACTAGCCCCTGCCCAGTAGATGCCAGGTCCTGCCTCATGTGGTGGCTGCCAGCCTGCTGGTGGGCAGGGTCGTGTCATGGAGCAGCTGGCTGTGGAATCTGGGGGTCCTCAGGCTGGTGTTGTCCTGCTGTTGGGCGGGGCTGGATGCCCACATATATGTGCGCGTCCTGAGGATGCCAGCCTGCTGGTGGATGGGTAAGCCTCTGACAGTAATAGGCTAGAGGGAGGACTCCAAAGTGGAGTTTGCCAGCACTTGTGTCCTCGTGGTAGATTGAGCTCTCAGAAATACCTTCTGCCAGCATCTGTGTCTCCTGGGAGAGTCCGAGTTGCCTCCTGGCTCTCTGGAGACTCTCCAAGAGCAGCAATTGTGTCTGATCCAGGCTCCTTTTAAATTACTGCCTCTGTGCTGGGACTTGGGGTATGTGAGATTTTGCATATGCTTTTAAGAGCAAAGCCTCTGTTTCCCTCAGCCCTCTGGCTCTCTCATACACAAATCTCTCTGGCCTCCAAAGCCAGGCTCTTTGGGGGCTCATCTTCCCGGGCAATGCCCCTAGCCTGGGAGTCTTGCTCCTTGGGGAGAGCCTTTGCAATTGTGGTTATTCTCTTATTTGTCTTTCACCTACCTGGGGATGTAGGTCTTGACTATGCTCTGTCTCCGCCCCTCCTACCCATCTTGTTGTGGCTCCTTCTTTATATCTTTAGTTGTAGAAAATCTTTTCTGCTCGTCTTTAGCTTGTTCTCATAGATAGTTGCTCTCTAAATAATTGTAATTTTACTGTGCCCATGGGAGGAGGTGAGCCCAGGGTCTTCCTGCTCTGCCATCTTGGCCAGCTAGGTCCTCCAATTTTGCTTTTCAAAATTGTCTGATCTATACTTGACACTTTGCATTTTTCATATAAATTTTGGAAACAGCCTTTAATTTTCCCCAAAAGCTGTTGGAATTTTGTAACAATGTTATTGAAGTATAATCAATATATAATAGACTACACATATTTAAGTGTAATTATATAAGTTTTGACATATAAACACCCATGCAACCATTACCACAATCAAGATAGTGAAGATATCTATCACACCCAAAACTTTCCTTGTACCCCTTTGTAATCCCTCCATTCCATTCCTCCCAGACTCCCCAATCCACTGACAACCACTGATAACATAGATTATATAGATTTGCTTGCATTTTCTAGATTATTATATAAATAGAATCATACAGTATTTACTTTTTTCTTGGCTTTTCTTTCACTCAGGATACTTATTTTAAGATTCATCCATCGTGTTGTTGTTTATTAATAGTACATCCCTTTTTATTGTTCAATAGCATTCATTGTATGGATTTTTTTCTTTATTCACCTTTGATGGACATTACGTTGTCTCCAGTTTGAGGCTATTACGAATAAAGCTACTAGGAATGTTCATGTACAAGTCTTTGTATGGACATATGCTTTATTTCTCCTGAGTAAATTACCCGGTATTGGAACGGTTAGGTCACTAGTAATTTTACTTTGAACTTTTTAGGAAACTGCCAAACTGTTTTTCAAAGTGGTTAACCATTTTCCATCTCCACCAAAAATGCAGAAGAATCCCAACTGCTCCATATCCTCAACTGGAACTTGGTATGATCTGTATTTTTAATTTTACACATTCTACTAGAGGTGAAGTGAATTTAGCTTGCATTTTCCTAATGACCAATGATGTTGAGCATCTATCTTTTTATGTGTTTATATGCCATTTTAATATCTTATTTGCTTAAGTGTCTATTCAAAGGCTTTGTTTAGTTTTTATTGGCTTGTTTCTTTTCTTACTGTTGAGTTTTGAGAATTCTTTGTATCTATTGTGGATAAAATGCCTTATAAGATATGTGCTTTTCAGTTATTTTCTCCCTGTTTGTGGCTTGTTTATTTGCTTAAGAATATCTTTTTCAGAGCAGAACTTTCTTAATTTTGGCGAAATCTAATTTATCATTTTTTTTTCTATTGTCAATCATACTTTCTTGTTGTATCTAAGAACTTGTTGCCCAATCCAACGTCACCAAGATTTTCTTCTATACCTTTCATAGTTTTCAGTTTTACATTTAGGTCTATTATCCTTTTGAGATAATATTTGAATATGGTGTGGGGTATGAATCAAATTTGATTTTCTGTGAAGATGCTTATCCAGTTTGTCTATTTTTTTTTTTGCGGTACGCGGGCCTCTCACTGTTGTGGCCTTTCCTGTTGTGGAGCACAGGCTCCGGACACGCAGGCTCAGCGACCATGGCTCACGGGCCCAGCTGCTCCGCGGCATGTGAGATCTTCCCGGACCGGGGCACGAACCCACGTCCCCTGCATCGGCAGGCAGACTCTCAACCACTGTGCCACCAGGGAAGCCCTTGTTTATCTATCTTGGTACCAATTTCAGACTCTCTTGATTACTGTAGATTTTAAAAAATTCTGAAGTCATGTTAGCCCTTCAACTTTGTTCTTTCTCAAATTCATTTTGGCTATTCTATACCCTTTACATTCCCACATGGATTTTAGAATAAACTTGTAAATTTTCAGCAAAAAAAAAAACCCTGCTGGAATTATAACTGTGATTACACTGAGCCTATAGATCAATTTAGAGAGAATTGACATTTAAAAAATTGAATCTCCTGATCCATAAACATGCTATATCTCTCCATATGTTTACCTTTTAATGTATTTTAACAATATTTTGTCATTTTCAGTGTACAAGTCTTACATACCTTTTGACAGATTTATCCCTAATTATTTCATATTTTGATGTTACAGTAAATGGTATTTTTTGTTAATTACAATTTCAGTTTGTTCATTGCTAGTGTAGTAGAAATATAATTGATTTTTTGTATTTACTCTTTTTTTCCTGTAACAATGCTAAACATTTATTAGTTTTGATTACTTTTCTATAGATTCCTTGGGACTTCCTACATAGACAATCAGGTAGTCTGCAAATACAAAGAGTTTTACTTCTTTTAAAATCTAGATGCCTTTTTCTTGCCTCATTGCACTGGCTGGATTCTCCACTACAGCTTTGAATAGAAGTGGTGAGAATGAACATCTCTTCTTGTTCATGGTGTTAGAAGAAAAATATTTAGTCTTTCACCATTAAGAGTGATGTTAGTGGTAGGTATTTATAGATGCCTTTTATTGGGCTGAGGAGATTCTCTTCTCTTCCTAATTTTCTGAGAGATTTTTTAAAAATCAGGAATGGATGTTGGATTTTATCAAATGTTTTTGCTGTGTCTACTGAGATAAACATATGGTTTTTCTTTTTTAGTGTGTTATGTGGTCAATTACACTGATTTTTGCTTGCTGGGATTTTGATTGGTATTTTATTAAATATTGAAAAAAGAAGGGTTAATATCTTTCCAATAATGATTTCTCCAATTTATGAATCTTGATAATGTTTTGTAGTTTTCTGTGTAGAGGTCTGACACATCTTTTGTCCTTTCCCTTCCTCCCTCCCTCTCTCCATCCCTCCCTCCCTCTTCTCTCTCTCTCTTTCTTTTTTCTTTGGAACTCTAAGAGTAGATCATCTACATACTCGTTTTAAAATATGTCCACATGTTTTTGACACTCCTTCCATCAAAGGTAGTTTCAAGCCCCCTTCTCTTGAATCTGGGCTGGTCTTAGTGACTTGGTTGTAACAATGGAATGCAGCAGTACTGATGCTGTGTGGCTTTTCAGGCTAGGTCAGAGAAAACCAGATCTCATCATGGACATTCTCTTAAATTTTGACATTATATTATCTTTAGTGATTCAGCCTTTACCCTTGTGCCTGGCACTAGACTCTATAAATATACTTAAAATTTTAAAAATGGTGACTTGTTCTACCTCTAGGGACTTGACAAAGCTGGAAGTGGTGGGATGGGGATGGGAGTAGGTGGGGAAGAGGGAGTGGAAGCAAACCTCATGAAGGAAATATTTTTATTATAATTCTACACATGGGAAAACTAAGACCTAGAGAGGTTAAGTTACTTGCCCATGTAAAGGTAGTCCCCAAAGTGAAGCCCCTAGGCCATCCCTGGGGATGGCCAGTGTTCTTGGTCCTTCCTCACTATGCCTCACCAAGGAGTATAGGATTAATATGTCATATTTTCCTGGAGGACTTTTTATTTAAAAGTATTTTAAATATTAAAATATGCATGATATATTGTGGAGAATAACAGATAACTTGCCATCTTTTAAAAAGATGAAACAGGAGAATTCAAAGAAAAATCATTCTTGCAGCAGCTTATTTTGGGCTATAACTCCAAAATCATCAAGTTACCTCTTCTCTTTTGGAAGGAATTTTTAAGATACTTCTGATCCAGGGAAACAATGAAGTGTTTTGTGCCATGATTTGCAGGGAACTGATTACACAATTCTAAAAATTACTGACACTCTTTTGTTTGTCAGTACATGCCAAACACTGTGCTTATCATTCTTCCTCGTTTGTACTTACTGCATTCCTGAAAAGTAGGCAATATTACATCCTATTTTAGGTGACATACCTGAGTCTTAGGCTAAGCAATTTGCCTACATTTTCACAGAGAGAGCAGGGATTCAACGTCAGGTCTGTCTCTAAGGACTGTGCTCATAACCCCTAAAATTGTTTAACCAAAGGATTTCTTGAACTGGAGCTCCCTGTATGATGCTTAGGGGTGGGAATATTAGTTGCAGATATGGACAATACTTTATTAACTCAAAGAGAGCCTAATTCTGCATTCCAACATGGTTGACAGTGGGACAATTCTGTGCAAGTTGGATCTCTGATCTCCCTGTAGAGAACTCGTCTTTGCTTCAGAATGCAGTTCTCAGCTCCTCTCTGATTGGCCAGCCAGTTTGCAGTGAGGTCTCATACCTGGGTGCACATCTGTTCAGCCATCTGTAGTGTAAGATGTCAATCATTCTTACCTCAGGGACAGCATGTGATTTTAGTTTTGGGAAATTATGGTCCTGCAGAAGGATAAAGCAGGATGCCAGTGCTAAAGATATTTTAACAACACATCTTACTTTAGATGGATTCCTGTGTATATGGATTGTAAACTTAGAATTTTAAAGTACACGAATAATCTCCCAGCCTCTGAAAGCAGTTTATTTCATGCCTACTGGCTCGCTGGTTTGTATGTTCTCCTTCATAGGACAGACTGTATTATCAAGTCTGGCAGTCAAGGTTCTCAGGCGAGATGAAACCAAAGTGTCATTGGGATAGAATAAATTGTTCAAATCAGCAGCTTCAAATCAGTCACTCTGTGAGCTGTCTGTTTTTGGTCGCTGTGGTTGTGGCAGAGAGTGGGTAATGGTGAAAAGGGGTATGATGAGCCATAACCTGGCTGGTAATTCAGCAGTTTCTCAATAAGGACAACAGTTTGGTGAGGTGATAACTCTTCTAGTTGGTGTTTTATATTTTTCAAAAGACCTGAAACTTGTACATGTACCACTCCCTCACAGCCTCTCCTAGGACCAAACCAATTCGCTTAAAACAGCTTTATCTCCCATATAAGTCCAACCAACACAGACGGACTTTTCAGATTTATTTGTGTCCTACATCACAAATGTTGAGGGACAGTGTCCATAGCAAGGTTTTATTTTTTAACGTTTTGCGAGGTTTTATTTTAACGTCTAGTGATGACTTTCAAAGCTGAGGGAACTCAACAAGGTCAGGAGACCTAGGGCTACTTCTTGTTCCAGATTTGCAGTTTGGGCTCATTTGGATGTATTTTCATTATTTCCTGCTACCTCTGTAGACAGAATTCACAGCCTGTGGTTATATAAATGGAAACTATGTCTGGTGACATGATGTGACCTTCCTCCTCACAGCTGGCCCTTCTCTCCCAGTCTCAGTGAATGGGGCTGTCCTCTGCCCAGTGGCTCATGCCAGAAACCTAGGAGCTATCCTGGCACCTTCTGATTCCCTTGGCTGTATTCAATCCATCACCATGTCCTTCTCTTTAGTTCTGAAATAGCCCCTTCCTTGGCCTCCCTGGCACCCTCTTGGTCCCCACTCCCATTAGCATTTTCCACACTGAAGCCAGAGTGATATTCTCAAAAGTTATCTATGAATGTATTAGTTCATCTAATAAATATGTTTTTAGTGCCTATTATGTGTAAGGAATACAGTGGGGAGTAAGATAAATCTCTTCCCTCATGAAAGTGCACAATGAATTATGTCGGGCTCCCAGCTCCTCCTCCTTCACTCCCCACCACCTCATATTAAAACACTTCCACAGATTTCTAGTTGTTCTTAGGTGAAAACCCAATGTCTTTCCAATGGACTTCATAACCAGGTCCCCATTCCTCTGGCCTCATCTTTTGTCAACATCCACTTTGCTCTAACCACACAGTCTTGTCTCTGTTCCTTAATTATGCCACCCTCCTGCCACTTCTGGGCCTTTGCACATGCTGTGCTTCTTGCCCGAATACTTTCAGCCTCTGCTACTCATCATCAGCCCTTAGGTCTTAGTTCAAATGTCTCTTCCAAAGGGAAGTCTTCCCAGATCCACCAGACTAGGCCACATTCTTGAATACTATGCTTTCATGGTAACATAAAAACCTATTTTGTGGCAGTCATCACAGTTATTCTTGGGATTAGTTGATTTGTACTTGACTCCCACAAGTTTTTAAGCTTCATGAAATTTTTTTAAATGGAAGTATTGTTGATTTACAATGTTGTGTTAGCTTCTGGTGTACAGCAAAGTGATTCAGTTTTATATATATATATATTCTCTTTCAGATTCTTTTCCCATATAGGTTATTACAAAATATTGAGTATAGCTCCTTGTGCTAAATAGTAGGTCCTCATTGGTTATCTATTTTATATACAGTAGTGTGTATATGTTAATCCCAAACTCCTAATTTATTTCTCCCCCCCTTTCCTCTTTGGTAACCACAAGTTTGTTTTCTACATCTGTGAGTCAGTTTCTGTTTTGTACATAAGTTTTTTGCCCACCTATTTTAGTCCCAGAGGTCAGTATACATCATGGGTAATAAGTGCTTAAAATGATATTTTAAAAAATAAATCATCATTTGAACAAATGGACAGACTGCATCTTATAGAGTGGGTCTCCACTTGCTAATCCAGTCTTGGGTTGGCCACATATACTGATGGTGTGTGAGAGTACAGGCTCTTGCAATGCATATACCTAAGAAGCCAATCCATTTTCTCTAATTATTAGCAAGTTATTCACCCTCTGGGAGACTCAGTTTTTGCACCAATATCATAGGGCTGTTATAAGGATTAAATGGAACAATGACAAAAACTACTCAGCATAGTGACTGGAATGTGGTAAGCAGTCAATAAGTGATAGTCAAAATGATAACAACAAATCATTATCACTTAACATGGCTTCTGTCTACATGCTTAAGTAGTAGCCATGGCCTTTACTGCTGTCAGTGAGTTATACGTGAACGAAGTATCTCTTGGGGGAGAAAGCCTTCAGAAATCTCGTGTCATCCTTCTTAGTATTTTGGACTCCACTTCCATGCAGGAGGATTTGCTAACCCTAACTCTAACTACTGTTATCCCCCAATGTCCATTCCTTCCTTCTGTTGTCATAAAAGAACTTTTAAGGACCCACACTGCCCAGAAAAAGTCCGAGTTTACTAGTCTTCCTTGCATCTGGGTGTGTCCATTTGACTAAGTTCTGGCCAATGGGATAATATTTGTGGCAGTTCTAGGAATGTTCTCCAAGAGACAGCTGGTGTATATCCCTATCCTTCTTATTATTCTCCCTTTCTGGTTGGAATGCTGGGATGATGGCTGGACCAAGAGCTGCCATCTGTGACTATAATGTGCCTCTGGGCATGGAGACCATGCAAAGCAGGGCTGCAGGGCAGAGCCTGGATTCCCAGGGTCTTTGAGGTTAAAGACTTGTTCTGTGGAGCAGATCCACCACATAACTCTGAATTCTCTCCCTCCCAAGTTTTAAATCAGAGAGAAACAAACTTTTGTTTTGCTCAAGTCACTGTCATAGGAAGTTTTATCCACAGCCCAAAATGAATCTTAGTCAACACAGTTCTGTACATGGAAGGAACGAGAGTGTCCTTGCCTCCTTCCCAGCCCTGTAAAGTACTGATTCTGACTTCTGTTTTCCTCTGAGACTCCTGAGCACAATGCAATGACCAGGCTTCAGCTTTGTAGAGGCCACAAGTCTTTCTATGCCTTTCCACACCAAGCCCATGTCAGAGTCCCAGTACATCATCTGGCTTGTTCACTCAATCGTTCAGACCTCAAATAGTTTTCCATTATGCACCATGGAGAAGGTACTGTCCTAGGTACTTGGGGTTCATCAGTAGGTTAAGCAGCTGAACTGGGCTGTATTTGAATTGATTTCTCTTGTTTAGGTCCTAGTCTGCTCCTAATGACCTTGCGCAGAATGTCCACAGAAGAGGACCTCGCTTCCTCTTGCTTAGCCCTGGCCACTCCACGCCAGCACGAAAGAGGCCATGCTTATCACAACATCTTGGTACCCAGGGTCAGTCTAGGTAATTTTAATGGAGCCAAACTTTCTCCCTTTTTAATGCCCTGAATTGTTGTTTATCTAGTGACTCAGATTCAAGTGGGGCTGCACAAGAGTCTCAAATATTTCTTTATGTTTTCTTTTCTAATTCAAGCAGATAGTACACTTTGTTTTTCCTTGCCTTGGAAAAGTTAGTTTCAGAGGACTCCGGTTCTGTTTTTCAAAAGCGTAAACTATTGCGTGGGACAGGATTGCCAGAGGAAGAAATGTTGTAAGAATACCCTCTGCTTTGATCATACTCAAGATCTGGCAAGACTCAGGGAGACTGCCTTGTGGAGCACCCTGGAGGCTGTGTCCAAGCTCTCCCTTTCCTCAAGTGGCCCAAAAGCAGCAGACCAGGGAACCTGATAGGACCACACAGGTAGGTGCAGGGTAATTTAGAAGTGACCCCTGTGGAGGGATGTCCAGTGACAGGAGGCATCCCCAGTGCTGGGCGCCGTTGTGATCATAGGATTCACGGTGTTAGAGCGAGTGCACAGGGGAAGCCCCAAGAAGGAGCCTGTCAGGATGGAAGCTTGCCATTGAAATGAAGGTGGACTATAGAAAATCAAAGCATGTGTTATTTACTGCATGCCTGTTTGTGCCCCAGAGTGGAGGGGAGTGGAGAAGAGCTGGGCTCAGAACTGGCTCTGCTGCTCACAGGCTCTGTGACTTGGTGCAAATTAATTAATAATGCTAACTGGGCCACAGTGATCTCATCTGGACAATGGGCAGTTATGGCATTCACTTCAGACCTTTGTTGTAAGAATTAGATTAATCTATATAGTTCTTGGCCCATAGTAAGCATTCTATGTGTTAGTAGTTTTTATGATCACCTGTTTATGGAGGATATGCTTTTGTCTATTAGTTATATTCTTTTTATAGATTCTTCAATAACTCTCAGAGGAAGATACTTTGGAAAAGAAATGTAAAGCTACAGTATAAGGAAAACATTGATCACTGAAAAGCAGTGGAAGTAATAATTTTTAAAGTGATTTTAAAAATCCTTAAGAAATGTTATTGAGTTCACAGAAATTTGACATTTTCTGAAAAACACTTTATTTGGAACAGTAAGAAGTACTTGTAGTAAAGAATTCTGTGTGTTGTAACATCCACTTTAATCTACGGCCAAATATTGTAGAAGCTGCTCCTTCCTCCCCTTGCAAAACAATTCAGGAAAGATGCCCTCATGACCCATCTTCCATGGGCTCCCCTGCCCTCTGGCCTTGGGGACTTTTAGTCAGAACCCGGTGTCTATGCTTGAGTAGCACAGAATAAACATCAATGAATCTTTGTGGCTTGGCTGATTATTCCTAAAATCTCTAATGGAGTCGGGAGAAAACTTCAGTTATGTTCTGAATTTTGGGCTGGTGCTTACAAAGTCTAGTTCGTGACTTGTAAACCCTTGTGTCCTATTTAGATCCTTAGCCCGATGTACTAGGGCAGAACGTCTCAAACTGTAATGTGCAGTTGAACCACCTGGGGCCTTGTTAAAATGCAGGTTCTGATGCAGTTCGTCTGGGTGGCCAAGATTCTGCATTTTAGACAAGCCCCCAGGTGATTCTCATGGTCAAGAACCACACTTTGAATAGCCAGGACCTAGGTTCTGACTGGAGGAATACACCAGCAGTATGTTGTGAGAGATGGGACCTGTTACCAAGGGAACTTATTGTTTCTCTCTTCCTGGAGAACTTAGCATTGAATATGTAACAGTGTGACGGGAATTTCTCTGGAGGCTGCACTCTGGCAGTTACTACCCTCTCTGCAGCTTTATGATTAGATTATAGAATCCTGTTGTGTGATATTCAGTTCCATAAACATTCATGTGCCCACCTGTTACCCAGCATCCTACCAGGTGAATAAATTTCAAATCAATAGATTTCCAATATTCTAACATTTTTTATTTTGCTCTGAGTTCACTTATAATATTAACTGATTGAGTGGAAGGTAAAAGTACTGTCATCTGTTTCTTTTTCATTTTATTTGACATTATTCTATAGTATTGAGTAAAATATATTTTTAGATGTAAAGTATGCATGACATGTAAGAATATTAATGCATATCTGTTAGCATTGGAATTGACAGAGAAGCAAAATATCCAGAGGAGACTTTTGAAAGTATCAAATGGAAAATAGCATAAATGTATACAAGTATACTGTAGAATTAATAATTGGGGGGTATATAGCACTCACCACAAGGTACTTCTCTTGGCACCCTAAATTAGGTACATTTGTCCTCCCCTACCCTAAATTATCAAGAATCATGGAATTGCAAAGAGCTGATACAAGAGAATTCCAGTTTTCATAATTCATGGGTGATACTGAGGATGGAGGGGTGTGGTGGGATAGGAATAAGGTCTTTTTCCTCCTTAGGACTTTAAAATCATGTTGGAGAGAACACGCACTCGTATGGAACCTCCAGTGAACAGTTTAAGATACTATAGTACAGTGGCTCTCAGATGTTGGTCAGTGTCATAATCCCCCGGGGAACGTGGTAGAAATACAAATACAGAAATACAAATACAAATACTGCCCTTCACCAGTTTGCCGTCTTGGCTAGCCCTCCAGGTGAGATTCTGATGCCACCACAGTGTGAACCCCAATGCAGTAAGCGCTTGGGTGCTCATTCACGTGGCGGTTGAGGTTCCAGAGGAGAGATGGGGTGGGGTGGGGATGGGGGCTTCGGAGAGACACACGGTGAGTGTGAGGAAGGGCCGGGAGTCAGTGATGGAGGCACCCGAGCTTGGACGGATGGGACTGCAGGGATTATCCACATGAAGTGAGGAGATGAGGTGAGACGGACTGTTTAGGGCTCAGCCTGGGTGAGGAAGGGAGACGAGAGAAGCCCAGCTTGGTGGGAAAGTAAGAACAGACTGAAATGTCTGGGTATGTGTATGGCTGTGGATTTTTAGCTGGTTTATCTTGAACTTCTTGAGTCTGAGAATTCATAGATATAATCAATTTGGAAAAATTCTTAGCTCTTACCTCTTTAAATATTGCCTCTCTCCCATTCTTTCAATTCTCTTTTTCTGGAAGCTCCTGTTTAAAAAATATTGGACTTTCTTAGTTGGTTTTTCATGATTTTTAACTTGTCTTTTATGATTTCCATCTCTGGGCTGCAGTAACTTTTTTCAGATCTATCTTCTAGGTCTCTAATTTTCTTTTCAACTATAGATTTTATTTCCTGAAGTGCCATTTGATTTTTACCAGAACATTACTTATTACCTATTTGTTTTCACAGTTTAACCCTCTGTGGCAGGGCAGTTAATTTCTTGTCTTATCATCATCTTCATCGTGCTGTTTTCACATTCTCTGTCAGGTTGTTTTTTAGTGACTGCATGGTCTTCCAGCTCTAACCTCTTGTTTTTGTTTTTTGACTCCCATGGTGGGTTTGTCCCCAAGTGATTGTGACTCAGTTTAGGGGATATTTGTTTGTTGCTTTTGTTTTGTGGTAGAACTCTCCCCTGGAAGCCTGGGATGTGGGAGAATTCCTCCAGAGCAGTCTTTCATTTCCATTTATTAAGTGATCTGGGGGCAGTACTGATCCAAGACTGACTTTTGTGGTAATTTCTCAGTTTAGAGGTCCCAGACCACAAAAGTAGAAACAATTAAAATTACAAACCTGTGTGATTTACAAATCTGGAGTTTAAATTTCTCAGGGGATACTTTTGTTTCCTTTTTTCTTATCTTGAATTCAGAGTTAGACAAGTTTCCCTGTTGTCTTACAATGTAGATTTAAAATAAATGAATGCCTAGAATTCCTAGGCTGTCAAACATTCTACAGAAGAAATTTATGTTTATTGGAGTGAATGTGGAAAATCTAGAAAATACACAAAGAAGAAAACAAAAATTACCTGTTACCTTACCACCAGCTGACCACTTTAACATTTCAATGTTCTTAAAGTTCTATTTTTTGTATACATTTATATATTTTTTCAAAAAATAAAACTAAATCATATATTGCACTTTATTTTATAAACATTTTCACTTAAAAATAATATACTATAATACTTCTTCTTGTCTCTAAGTATTTTTCTACAGCAGGTTTTCAACTAGAGTGATTTTGCTCTCCTAGGGGACATTTGACAATATCTGGGGACAGTTTTGATTGTCATGAATGGGGAGTCCTGCTGGCATCGAATGGATAGAGGCCAGGGATGCTGCTAAACATTTTACAATGTGCAGGACAGACACTCCCCAACCCCCAGTAAAGAATTGTGGGACCCAAAATGTCAGTGGTGTTGAGGTTAAGAAACTTCTACAACATCATTTTAATGGGTGCTAATAAAATTGTCCTTTTTAAAATTTAACTTTTTAATTGAAGTATAGTTGATTTACAATGTTGTTAGTTTCTCATGCACTGCAAAGTGATTGTTATACATAAATATATATATTCTTTTTCAGATTCCTTCCCATTATACATTATTACAAGATATTGAATATAGTTATTACAAGATATTGAATATAGTTTCCTGTGCTATACAGTAGGAAAAGATTGTTTTTTTAATTTCTTTTATTCTGATCTTCAGAGTTCTTATTGATCAAAAACTTTTGGAGCCCTTATTGTTCGTCTTGTTACTTAAGCAGTAATATATGTTGTCTTGAACTATCAATCATCTCTTTATGATACCTAACTAGTCTGTGTTCTCTCTAAGGAGCTACTTCCCTGTGCTGTGTTTGTTGATGACAAATAGGCCCATAATTCTTGTCTGACAATAATGGTGAAGGTGATTAGCAGTATAAATAATTAGAATGCAAGACCACCTTTGTAGATCAGCAAAGTAGTGTGTTGGAACATGCTTGGACCTGTCATCAAATTCAAGCTCAGTTTCTTAACAATTTTGCAGTCTGGACTTACACTTTTCTACCTTTGATTTCAATTACAAACTAGGTATAATAATACTTAGCTTGCATGTTTTTGTTAGAATTTGACAGCATGTGGGTAAAATGCCTGCTATAGTAGGAAATTAACAGTTGTTTTAAAAGTGATAGAACATGTGTCTTTTTTGGGACCCATATGAGAAACATCTAGACTAAGATTGAGCTTCCAGTGGGCCGGTAAAAGTCAGACATTACAGCGTCAGACTCTACGCGGGTGTAAAACAATTCCTTTGGAATGAGCCATGCTCTTCACATAGTCAGTAGAGGGAACTGTGGTCCCTCCTTCAGGTCAACTGGGACACCATTCAGGGCACTGAAGCAGTAATTGACTAGCAGCCTGAAAGCAGTATGAGTGAGTATTACAGAGCCGAGGGTCATAGGATTTGACATTGTCAGGCAAGATATCTTTATTATAAGATCATTTAACAGAGCTGGCCTTGGGCAATGTTGTGAAATAGGCAAGGTTGGTCTTTATTTCTCTCTCCACACCACTCAGCATCAGGCTTTACGGTCACCCCAGGGCAGTAGTCCTGTACTTGCTCCTGGAGAGTGTTATTCTTTGCCAGCTGTCACAGCAGAAATGCTGACACACATTCTCTCTACCCATCAGCCAATAGAGGCCCCAGTGGTATGTGCATTTTAATAGGAATCTTCTAAAGACCAAAAAGGCTTTAGAACTCAAAGGAATGAGTCTTTAGGGGGAATTAAAGGTAATGGGGGAAATAGTAAGAGGTGGGGAACCTTTCCAACACCGCCAAAGTCATATTTAATTAAACTGTTGCTTTCTCATAAGGCTGATTAGGCTTTTGAGGTATATGCAGAAATTCTGATGATCACTTGGAAGGAATGTATTGTACTTGCAGGTACTGTATCTTTATTTTAATTTATTGAGCATCCCTCCTGTCTGAGATACTGTCACTTTTGCATACATTAGCACCTCAGTGAAGGCTTATATTTATTCTCTGACATAAATAATCTCACTTAGAGATGAGATGGAGGAGGTTGAATGAATACACCACAGGAGTTGCGAAGGAACACATTTTTATACAATTCATAGGAGAAGAATCACCAGGGGTTCCCTACTGGTCCTGAAAAATGCCAATGGCATTTCTGGGGTAGAGCTTTGTGATTAACTAGGAATTTAGGACTTCTGTACCAAGGGATTCTGCCAAGATAAACAGCTTGGTGGTGGGGGAGAAGTTATGGTGGATCATTTCATGTATTTCCTTTCATCTCTATTGCTGGCTGTGGCTAGTCTAGTTCTGAAAAGGATGGGTTGTAAATACATGTATGTGTATAGGCACATGCACGGGTGTATGTGTGTATGGGCATGTGTGGATAGATATACAAATTTTTGAATTGGTTTTTGGAGCATACTGCCAATTGACCATACTGAGTTTCACAGTGTCCCAAGTAGTTTTAGAAATGGTTGGTATTGCCTAACTGTACAAAGCATCTGGTCCATTTTTAAAAAATCAACTGTAACTCTAAAGTTGGTGTTCTTCCACTACTTTCCCTTCCACTTGGTGAGGTTCAGGACATTCTACCCCCAAATATGGCACCTTGGCATATTGAATATTTAAAGCTACAGGAGTTTGAGAAAATAGCAGATGCAGGAAGGTTACTCTGCCCTTCTCTCCTGAAACAGGTCATAAGCCCACATGTGAGAGGTGCTCTCTCTACAGCTGGAGGAAAGGAGCATCCTTATCTCAGAAGAATCTCAACAACCAGGCCTTGCTAAGTTTCCTCTGTGTATTGCACTTACCTCACACGCCTTAACCTGCTTTATTCTTCCAAGACTGCCTCCTCTTCATCAAACCCCACATAAAATGATCAGGTCTAACTGTTTCTCCAGGTCTTCATTTCCTTAGGAAGCCTCTTGTATCATGTAAAACTTATATTGCATAAATCTGTATGTTTTTCTCCTGTGAATCTGTCTTTGCTAGTTTAATTTTCAGAACCAGTGGCCCTAAGAGAGTCAAAGAGAACTTTTTCTCCGCTGCACACTTGGTAAATTTTGTTAGGTTTGCAGAACCTCCTCTGATGGACTTGGAAGAGACTTCTAGATGGGTATCTGGGCACTCATTTCTGCTGGCCACACCCTGCCTCATGCTACTTATATATGGAGAAACAGCAAGAGCTTGGGTCATAGCATAGAGTTTTAACGTTGCAACATACTGACCATGGGACCTTTCAGGTTCCCATTGGTAAAACGGGGAACATAATATCTACCTCTCAGTAATGCTGGGGAATTGGAAATCATACAGTTAAAGCACATAAAACAGTACCTGGCACATAGTAAGAACTTGGAAAAAGGCTTATATTTGTTTGTGTATTGATCTTAAGAATAAACTACTACATGTTGAAAGCATGGAGCATACTCTCTTGCATATAGTGCTCCAAAATTATTTTTGTGGACAGATATGAATATTGTATGTTAGTCATTTTCTGCGTATGGCATACATCCTTTCATGGCATATGACAGAGAGCTGTGGATAGTTGGCCTTAAAGAAGAGAAGTTCACAAGGGTCCATCAAGAAAGGTTGCTGCTTTTAGAACTTTTTCATGAAGCAAGGACACAAAAAGTCTCTCAATTAAAAGTTCCTTTCAGTGTGTGTAGTATTAGAGAGAAGAAAATGTTTGTCTTGGTGTTCACAAGTTGATATGCTTTCATATCTTGAAAATTGGAATCAGACGTTAGAGAAGAGATTCTCAAATTTCACAAATATTGGCACAAGCCTCTTAGATAGCCTCATCCACCAGAGGGCAGACAGCAGAAGCAAGAACTACAATTCTGCATCCTGTGGAACAAAAACCACATTCACAGAAAGATAGACAAGATTAAAAGGCAGAGGGCTATGTACCAGATGAAGGAACAAGATAAAGCCCTAGAAAAACAACTAAATGAAGTGGAAATAGGCAACCTTCCAGAAAAAGAATTCAGAATAATGATAGTGAAGATGATCCAGGACCTTGGAAAAAGAATGGAGGCAAAGATCAAGAAGATGCAAGAAATGTTTAATGAAGACCTAGAAGAATTAAAGGACAAACAGAGATGAACAATACAGTATCTGAAATGAAAAATAAGCCAGAAGGAATCGATAGCAGAATAACTGAGGCAGAAGAATTAATAAGTGACCTGGAAGACAGAATGGTGGAATTCACTGCTGCAGAACAGAATAAAGAAAAAAGAATGAAAAGAAATGAAGACAGCCTAAGAGACCTCTGGGACAACATTAAATACAACAACATTCACATTATAGGGGTCCCGGAAGGAGAAGAGGGAGAGAAAAGACCAGAGGAAATATTTGAAGAGATTATAGTTGAAAACTTCTCTAACATGGGAAAGGAAATTACCACCCAAGTCCAGGAAGTGCAGAGAGTCTGATACAGGATAAACCCAAGGAGGAACATGATGAGACACATAGTAATTAAATTGGCAAAAATTAAAGACAAAGAAAAATTATTGAAAGCAGCAAGGGAAAAATGACAAATAATATACAAGGGAACTCCCATAAGGTTAACAGTTGATTTCTCAGCAGAAACTCTACAGGTCAGAAGGGAGTGGTATGATATACTTAAAGTGATGAAAGAGAAGAACCTACAACCAAGATTACTCTACCCGGCAAGGATCTCATTCAGATTTGAGGGAGAAATCAAAATCTTTACAGACAAGTAAAAGCTAAGAGAGTTCAGCACCACCAAACCAGCTCTACAACAAATGCTAAAGGAACTTCTCTAAGTGGGAAACAAAAGAGAAGAAAAGGACCTACAAGAAAACCTCCAAAAGAATAAAGAAAATGGTCATAGGAACATACATATCGATAGTTACCTTAAACGTGAATGTATTACATGCTACAACCAAAAGACACAGGTTTGCTGAATGGATACAAAAACAAGACCCATATATATGCTGTCTACAGGACACCCACTTCAGACCTAGGGACACATACAGACTGAAAGTAAGGGGATGGAAAAAGATATTCCATGCAAATGGAAATCAAAAGAAAGCTGGAGTAGCAATACTCATATCAGATAAAATACACTTTAAAATAGAGAATGTTACCAGAGACAAAGAAGGATACTACATAATGATCAAGGGATCAATCCAAGAAGAAGATATAACAATTATAAACATATATGCACCCAACATAGGAGCACCTCAATACATAAGGCAACTGCTAACAGCTATAAAAGAGAAAATCGACAGTAACACAATAATAGTGGGGAACTTTAACATCTCACTTACACCAATGGACAGATCATCCAAAATGAAAATAAATAAGGAAAAAGAAGCTTTAAATGACACAATAGACCAGATAGATTTAATTGATATTTACAGGACATTTCATCCCAAAACAGCAGATTACACTTCCTTCTCAAGTGCTCATGGAACATTCTCCAGGATAGATCACATCTTGGGTCACAAATCAAGCCTCAGTAAATTTAAGAAAATTGAAATCATATCAAGCAACTTTTCTGACCACAACGCTATGAGATTAGAAATGAATTACAGGGAAAAAATGTAAAAAACACAAACACATGGAGGCTAAACAATAGGATACTAAATAACCAAGAGATCATTGAAGAAATCAAAGAGGAAATCAAAAAATACCTAGAGGCAAATGACAATGAAAACACGACAATCCAAAACCTATGGGATGCAGCAAAAGCAGTTCTAAGAGGGAAGTTTATAGCTATACAAGCCTAACTCAAGAAATAAGAAAAATCTCAAATAAACCATCTAACCTTACACCTAAAGGAACTAGAGAAAGAAGAACAAACAAAACCAAAGTTAGCAGAAGGAAAGAAATCATAAAGATCAGAGCAGAAATAAATGAAATAGAAACAAAGAAAACAACAGCAAAGATCAATAAAACTAAAAGCTGGTTCTTTGAGAAGATAAACAAAATTGATAAACCACTAGCCAGATTCATCAGGAAAAAGAGGGAGAGGACTCAAATCAATAAAATTAGAAATGAAAAAGGAGAAGTTACAACAGACACCGCAGAAATACAAAGCATCCTAAGAGACTACTACAAGCAACTCTATGCCAGTAAAATGGACAACCTGGAAGAAATGGACAAATTCTTAGAAAGGTATAACCTTCCAAGACTGAACCAGGAAGAAATACAAATTATGAACAGACCAACCACAAGTAATGAAATTGAAACTGTGATTAAAAATGTTCATAAGGTAGATAGCTAGAGGGAAGCAGCCGCATAGCACAGGGATATCAGCTCGGTGCTTTGTGACCACCTGGAGGGGTGGGATAGGGAGGGTGGGAGGGAGGAAGACACAAGAGGGAAGAGATATGGGAACATATGTATATGTATAACTGATTCACTTTGTTATAAAGCAGAAACTAACACACCATTGTAAAGCAATTATACCCCAATAAAGATGTTAAAAAAAAAATTCCAACAAACAAAAGTCCAGGACCAGATGGCTTCACAGGTGAATTCTATCAAACATTTAGAGAAGAGCTAACATCCATCTTTCTCAAACTCTTCCAAAAAATTGCAGAGGAAGGAACACTGCCATACTCATTCTATGAGGCCACCATCACCTTGATACCAAAACCAGACAAAGATACTACAAAAAAAGAAAATTACAGACTAGTATCACTGATGAATATAGATGCAAAAATCCTCAACAAAATACTGGCAAACAGAATCCAACAACACATTAAATGTATCATACACCATGACCAAGTGGGATTTATTCCAGGCATGCAAGGATTCTTCGATATATGCAAATCAATCAATGTGATACACCATATTAACAAATTGAAGAATGAAAACCTTACGATCATCTCAATAGATGCAGAAAAAGCGTTTGACAAAATTCAACACCGATTTGTGATAAAAACTCTCCAGAAAGTGGGCATAGAGGGAACCTACCTCAACATAATAAAGGCCATATATGACAAACCCACAGCAAACATCATTCTCAATGGTGAAAAACTGAAAGCATTTCCTCTAAGATCAGGAGCAAGACAAGGATGTCCACTCTCACCAATATTAATCAACGTAGTTTTGGAAGTCCTAGCCACAGCAATCAGAGAAGAAAAAGAAATAAGAGGACTACAAATTGGAAAGGAAGAAGTAAAACTATCACTGTTTGCAGATGACATGATACTATGCATAGAAAATCCTAAAGATGCCACCAGGGAACTGCCAGGACTGATCAATGAATTTGGTAAAGTTGCAGGATACATAATTAATGCACAGAAATCTCTTGCATTCCTATATATTAATGATGAAAAATCTGAAAGAGAAATTAAGGAAACACTCCCACTTACCACTGCAACAAAAAGAATAAAATATCTAGGAATACACTACCTAGGGAGACAAAAGACCTGTATGCAGAAAACTATAGGACACTGATGAAAGAAATTAAAGATGATACCAACAGATGGAGAGATATACCATGTTCTTGGATTGGAAGAAGCAATATTGTGAAAATGACTATACTACCCAAAGCAATGTACAGATTCAATGCAATCCGTATCAAATTACCAATGGCATTTTTTTTACAGAACTAGAACAAAAAGTCTTAAAATTGTATGGAGATGCAAAAGACCCCAAATAGCCAAAGCAGTCTTGAGGGAGAAAATGGAGCTGGAGGAATCAGACTCCCTGACTTCAGACGATACTACAAAGCTACAGTCATCAAGACAATATGGCACTGGCACAAAAACAGAAATATAGATCAATGGAACAAGATAGAAAGCCCAGAGATAAACCCACACACCTATGGTCAACTAAGCTATGACAAAGGAGGCAAGGATATACAATGGAGAAAAGACAGTCTCTTCAATAAGTAGTGCTGGGAAAACTGGACAGCTACATGTAAAAGAATGAAATTAGAACACTCCCAGGAACACCATACACAAAAATAAACTCAAAATGGATTAGAGACCTAAATGTAAGACTGGACACTATAAAACTCTTAGAGGAAAACATAGGAAGAACACTCTTTGACATAAACCACAGCAAGATCTTTTTTGATCTACTTTCTAGAGTAATGGAAATAAAAACAAAAATAAACAAATGGGACCTAATGAAACTTCAAAGCTTTTGCACAGCAAAGGAAACCATAAACAAGATGAAAAGACAACCCTCAGAATGGGAGAAAATATTTGCAAATGAATCAATGGACAAAGGATTAATCTCCAATATAAACAGCTCATGCAGCTCAATATTAAAAAAACAAAGAACCCAATCCAAATATCGGCAGAAGACCTAAATAGACATTTCTCCAAAGAAGACATACAGATGGCCAAGAAGCACATGAAAAGCTGCTCAACATCACTAATTATTATAGAAATACAAATCAAAACTACAATGAGGTATCACCTCACACCAGTTAGAATGGGCATCATCATAAAATCTACAAACAACAAATGCTGGAGTGGGTGTGGAGGAAAGGGAACCCTCTTGCACTGTTGGTGGGAATGTAAATTTATACAGCCACTGTGGAGAACAGTATGGAGGTTCCTTAAAAAACTGAAAATAGAATTACCATATGATCCAGCAATCCCAGTACCGGGCATATACCCAGAGAAAACCATAATTCAAAAAGACATATGCACCCCAATGTTCATTGCAGCACTATTTACAATAGCCAGGTCATGGAAGCAACCTAAATGCCCACTGACAGATGAATGGATAAAGAAGATGTGGTACATATATACAATGGAATATTACTCAGTCATGAAAAGGGATGAAATTGGGTCATTTGTTGAGACGTGGATGGATCTAGAGACTGTCATACAGAGTGAAGTAAGTCAGAAAGAGAAAAACAAATATCGTATATTAACGCATATATGTGTAACCTAGAAAAATGGTACAAACGAACCAGTTTGCAGGGCAGAAATTGAGACACAGATATAGGGAACAAATGTATGGCCACCAAGGGGGGACGCCACAGGGTGTGGTGGTGGTGGTGTGATGAATTGGGTGATTGGGATTGACATGTATACACTGATGTGTATAAAATTGATGGCTAATAAGAACCTGCTGTATAAAAATATAAAATACAAAAATTAAAAATATTTTCACAAAAATTGCATGCAATAGTTTCCCTAATGTCTCTTAAGAATATTTCGGAACTTTTTGGTAATGTTTCTAAAGTTGGATGAAAGATAACCTATAGAGGTCCAATGTATTTTTCTTTTCTCCAGACTTAGGATGGGCTGTTTCCACATATTAAGTAAAATAAGATATGACTGATGCAGTAAGTTTCAAAAAAACAGGTCAAGGTTTTCTGACATTGCTCTGAGAAAGAGGAATTGGACTGTCTTGAAAAAAAACTGAGATGTCAGTCTTCTCTCTTCTACATGGGAAAAATACAGGAAGTTTCTGTTTATTATTTCAAGATCTGAAGACTTACAGACAGTGCAGGAGAGAACTCTGCTTTGGATGCTTCTATGTCCCAGCTCTTTTGGGAGAAACACAGAAGCTGAACTGTTTGTGAACAGGGTGACATGCATTCTCGATTTCAGAGTGTCACTTTCATAGCTCAGCACCTACAGGCAGAATATAAAATAGGACCAGGATACCCTAGAACAGCTGTCCTTAAAATATCATTCTAAATTTTCCAAGGAAAAACTCTGTGTTGGAAATAAGACCCCCAGCAAGGTTTACAAGTAGAAGTAGCTCAAATGGCACCAAATAAAACTGATCTCACCATGGTCTCTGGTAAGCAGTGAGAACCAAGTGGATACACATGTGGTCATTAGGTTCTTTGGAAACACAAAATGGCAGTCACATCTCTTTCCACATTGTCAATTCCTCCAGGGCAGGAGGTGTGTATTTGCATCACTGCAGAAGCTCCAGGACCGCGTTCTTCATGTGATTGGCACTCAATAACCATCTGTTGATTGGATGAGTGAGACACTGTTGACCACACTGAAAAGGGACTGGCTTGATGCCACTTTAGTTAGGGTTGTGAAATATGCCATGTAGAGCTCTGGACAGATCCAGTGTCTCTGCATCTTGTCTCCTTAGGAGCGGGGGTGGGGCAGCAGCTGAACCATTACCCACGTAGCTCTGTACTGTATGAGTTCCTAAAAGGAACGTGAGTACATGTGATTTTTCTTTTTTGGCAGAAAACTGAGTGTATTACATAATACATAAATTGATAAAATATCTACATTGTTTCTATCCTGATGCATCTTGACTATAACTCCCTTGAGAATCACATTTGTGTCTTGCTCTGTTACATTGAGACAGTGTTGTATAAGGGATAAAAAATAGACTCTGACCTGACTGCCTGGATTAGAGTTCCACATCTGCCAATCACTGTGTGACCTGGGAAAGTTACATAACCTCTCAGTGTCTTGATGTTCTCATCGGAAAAATAGGACTAGAGTGTTATTGTGAGGGTGAAATAAAGTGAATGCACATTAAACATCTAAAACAGTAGTTGGAATTTGTTAAATTCTCAGTGAAAGGTAGCCATTTGACAGAACCTTGTTCTTACACTTTTCCACAGACTTTAAGAACAAAGAATTAAACTTAACAAGCACCTGCTCTTGGTCTGTTGCTTTACATAACTTGCTTATTATGAGGCAAAGTTTCATATAAAGCAGGTCAGTTCTGCCTCCTATACAGGAGAAGTAATAACTGTAGGACTAAAAGACATGCATTAGTTTCCAAAGCCTGCTGTAACAAATCACCACAAATGTAGTGGCTTAAGACAACAGAAATTTATTCTCTCATCCATCTGGAATCAGTTTTCCTGGCCAAAATCAAGATGTGAGCAGAGCTGCATCCTTTCTGGGAGTTCTGAAGGAGGACTTATTCCTTTCTTGCCTCTTCCAGCTCCTGGTGGCTGCCAGCACTCGGCTTGGAGCTGCATCAGTTTCAGCTGCCCCTGGTCCAACTGCCTTCTCTTCTGTGTGTAGCTCCCTCTAATAAGGATGCTCGTGATTGCATTCAGTGCCCACACAGACAATCCAGGATAATCTCCTCATCCTAAAATCTTTAGCTTAATCAGATCTGCAAAGACCAGTCTGGGGCCCTATAAGATAACATTCACAGGTTGCAAAGATTAGAACATGGATAAATTTTTTCTTTTTTTTTTGGTGGGGGGAGGTCATTTCTCAGCTTATCACAGCCCTTATAAGGATTTCTCAAACTATGAATTCTAAGATTCTATGACTAGACTCAGTACGCTTATTAAAGCATCCTCAAAATAGGTATTAAATAGCCCAAATAATGGTATATCTCAGCACTGAGAACTGCTAAATTTTTTATCATTATTCTTTCTCATTCTTTTTTAATCTTTATTTTTAAACTGAGTTTTAAAAAACCTTCTGATACCATTTAAACATAAATTAGATTAATCTTGGCATTCTATCATTTCATACTCCCTACAATTTTATTTTGTTGACATAACAGTACTATCTTTATATTATAAATGAGAAAACTGACATTTAGAAAAGGTAGTGCCTTACCCAAAATCAAAACCTTGAGCCGACCAAGGATAGCAGCCAGTCTTTTGACATCTAAGCAAGTATTCTTTACATTTCATCCTAGTGACAAATTGCCTTCTTAGAAAGAATGTCAGTTCAAAAAAATATTTTAAAGAATCTTTAAAGAAACTTTCAAAAATCTTTTTAAAAAGTCTTTTGAAAATGCTTTAATGATGAAGTGGCCATTGTACTTTAGATAGCATAAATATTGCTCTGTGTGAGGTCAAAATAGAGATTAAAAAGGGATTGTTTTGAGAGTTTCTTTACCTTATAGTTTACTTATTTTTAATTTTTAAAATTAAAAAAATTTTTTTTACATCTTTATTGGAGTATAATTGCTTTATAGTTTAAACCCATAGTTGTTGTTGTTGTTGTTGTTTTCGCAGTACGTGGGCCTCTCACTGTTGTGGCCTCTCCCGTTGCAGAGCATGGGCTCCGGACGCGCAGGCTCAGTGGCCATGGCTCACGGGTCTAGCCGCTCCACAGCATGTGGGATCTTCCCAGACTGGGGCACGAACCCGCGTCCCCTCCATCGGCAGGCGGACTCTCAACCACTGCACCACCAGGGAAGCCCTAAACCCATAGTTTTAATAAAATATAAATTTGCTATAGCATAAATGCCATGCAGTTATCTGTGTAACTGCTATGACATTATTTCTGTAAAAATCAGACTAATGTTGGTTTTTTGATTTACCTATGTCCAATGGAAGCATTAAAACACTGACAAATGTTGCATGGCGAGGCTGAAAGCCTGGAGTGAAATACTGGCAATTACAGAAGGATGGATGGCAAGAACTAGCTGACAGGAGACGGGGCACTGTTGGCAGCCTGGCTGAGAAGAGGGTCAGGTCATCATTATCATAGTCAAGTTTTTGTTTCCTTTGTTTAACCTGTTCTCCCACTGTCTTGAAATATTTGCAAATCTGAGAACAAGCACAGCCATAATTGAAATAGGTTATTCCTAAATTCTTCCTAGTCACAAGAACGTGCTCTAACCATGAAATTTCCTGTGGATTACACCTTAGTAAGTCCTCCATCCAAAAGACAGAGGGGACAGGGGATGAAGTAATGACAGTCCTTATTCGTGGATTTTAAAATTTATAATATGGATTGAAGGTGTGGAGAAATCTAGTGGAATTGCAGTAAAAGTAAAAATAAACACACTGTGAGGTTCAGCCTGTTTACCAGTATGTGAGGGAAGTGGAATTTTCTCGGGCTCCTTTGAAGAAATAACATCAGGCTGGCAAAGAACAATAAAACGAGGCAAAACAGGAAAAAATTGTCCCACACATTCCCTGGATATCCCTACATCATGCATTGACTGGTAAGTGACTTTCTATTTTAAAATCCATCTAAAGGATGAAGAGGGAACTAAAATACCATCCAAGCTCTCTGATCAGAAGGGGTTCTATAAATGCTACAAATAAACATTCATTAGGTACAATACCATAATTTTTAATGTGCTTTAAAAAATTTTTTTTTAAATAGATCTTTATTGGAGTATAATTGCTTCAAAATACTGTGTTAGTTTCTGTTGCACAACAAAGAGAATCAGCCATATGCATACACATGTCCCCATATCCCCTCCCTCTTGAGCTTCCCTCCCATCCTCCCTATCCCACCCCTCTCTTGGTTATCACAAAGCACCAAGCCATCTCCCTGTGCTATGCTGCTGCTTCCCACCAGCCAGCTATTTTACATTCGGTAGTGTATATATGTCGATGTTACTCTCACTTTGCCCCAGCTTCGCCCTCCAACCCCATGTCCTCAAGTCCATTTTCTATGTCTATCACTTTATTACTGCCCTGCAACTAGGTTCATCAGTACCATTTTTTTTGATTCCATATATATGCATTAGCATATGGTATTTGATTTTTTCTTTCTGACTTACTTCACTCTGTATGACAGACTCTAGGTCCATCCACCTCACTACAAATAACTCAATTTCATTTCTTTTTATGGCTAAGTAATATTCCATTGTATAAATGTGCCACATCTTCTTTATCCATTCATCAGTTGAGGGACATTTAGGTTGGTTCCATGTTCTGGCTATTGTAAATAGTGCTGCAATGAACATTGTGGTACATGTCTCTTTTTGAATTATGGTTTTCTCATGATATATGCCCAGTAGTGGGATTGCTAGGTCATATGGTAGTTCTATTTTTAGTTTTTTAAGGAACCTCTATACTGTTTTCCATAGTGGTTGTATCAATTTACATTCCCACCAACAGTGCAGGAGGGTTCCCTTTTCACCACATCTTTTCCAGCATTTATTGTTTCCAGATTTTTTGATAATGGCCATTCTGACTGGCTTGAGGTGATAACTCATGGTAGTTTTGATTTGCATTTCTCTAATAATCAGTGATGTTGAGCATCTTTTCTTGTGCCTCTAGGCCATTTGTATGTCTTCCTTGGTGAAATGTCTATTTAGGTCTTCTGCCCATTTTCTAACTGGATTGTTTGTTTTTTTGATATTGAACTCCATGAACTGTTTGTATATTTTGGAGATTAATCCTTTGTCTATTGTGTCATTGGCAAATATTTTCTCCCATTCTGAGGGTTGTCTTTTTGTCTTGTTTATGGTTTCCTTTGCTGTGCAAAGGCTTTTAAGTTTAATTAAATCCCATTTGTTTATTTTTGTTTTTATTTCTGCTACTCCAGGAGATGGGTCAAAAAAGATCTTGCTGTGGTTTATGTCAAAGAGTGTTTTTCCTATGTTTTCCTCTAAGAGTTTTATAGTGTCTGGTCTTACATTTAAATCTTTAATCCATTTGGAGTTTATTTTTGTGTGTGGTGTTAGGTAGTGTTCTAATTTCATTCTTTTATGTGTACCTGTTCAGTTTTCCCAGCACCACTTATTGAAGAGGCTGTCTTTTCTCCATTGTATGTCTTTGCCTCCTTTGTCATAAATTAGGTGCCCGTATGTGTGTAGGTTTATCTCTGGGCTTTCTATCCTGTTCCTTTGATCTATATTTCTATTTTTGTGCCAGTACCATACTGTCTTGATTACTGTAGCTTTGTGGTATAGTTTGAAGTCAGGGAACCTGATTCCTCCAACTCCTTTCTTCTTTCTCAAGATTGCTTTAGCTATTTGGAGTCTTTTGTGTTTCCATACAAACTGTAAAATTTTTTGTTCTAATTCTGTGAAGAATGTCATTTGTAGTTTGATAGGGATTGCATTGAATCTGTAGATTGCTTTGGGTAGTATAGTCATTTTCACAATATTGATTCTTCCAATCCAAAAATATGGTATATTTTTCCATCTGTTTATGTCATCTTTGATTTCTTTCATCAGTGTTTTATAGTTTTGAGTACAAACTTTCACCTCCCTAGGTAGGTGTATTCCTAGGTATTTTATTCTTTTTGTTGCAGTGGTAAATAGGAGTGTTTCATTAATTTTTCTTTCTGATTTTTCATTGTTGGTGTATAGGAATGCCAGGGATTTCTGTGCATTAATTTTGTATCCTGCAACCTTACCAAATTAAATCATTAGTTCTAGTAGCTTTCTGTTGGCATCTTTAGGATTTTCTATGTATAGTATCATGTCATCTGCAAACAGTGATAGTTTTACTTCTTCTTTTCCAATTTGTATTCCTTTTATTTCTTTTTCTTCTCTGATTGCCGTGGCTAGGACTTCCAAAACTATGTTGAATAAGAGTGGTGAGAATGGACATCCTTGTCATGTTCCTGAGCTTATTGGAAATGCTTTCAGTTTTTCACCATTGAGTATGATGCTTGCTGTGGGTTTGTCATATATGACCTTTATTATGTTGAGGTAGATTCCCTCTATGTCCATTTTCTGGAGAGTTTTTAACATAAATCGATGTTGAATTTTGTCAAAAGCTTTTTCTGCATCTATTGAGATGATCATATGGTTTTTATTCCTTAATTTGTTTATGTGGTGTATCACATTGATTGATTTGCATATATTGAAGAATCCTTGCATGCCTGGGATAAATCCCATTTGATCATGGTATATGATCCTTTTAACATGTTGTTGGATTCTTTTTGCTAGTATTTGTTCAGGATTTTTCATCTATGTCCATCAGTGATATTGGTCTATAATTTTCTTTTTTTGTGACATGTTTGTCTCGTTTTGTTATCAGGGTGATGGTGACTTCATAGAATGAATTTGGGAGTGTTCTTCCCTCTGCAAATTTTGGAAGAGTTTGAGAAGGATTGGTGTTAGCTATTCTCTAATTGTTTGATAGAATTCTAGTGTGAAGCCATCTGGTCCTGGACTTTTGTTTGTTGGAAGATTTTAAATTATGGTTTTAATTTCGTTACTTGTGATAGGTCTGTTTATATTTTCTAATTCTTCCTGGTCCATCTTGGAAAATTGTACCTTTCCAAGAATTTGTCCATTTTTTCATGGTTGTCCATTTTATTGGCATATAGTTGTTTGCAGTAGTCTCTTATAATCCTTTGTATTTCTGCGGTGTCAGTTGTGATTTCTCCTTTTTCGTTTCTAATTTTACTGATTTGTGTCCTTTCCCTTTTTTTCTTGATGATCTGGCTAAGGTTTATCAATTTTGTTTATCTTCTCAAAGAACCAGCTTTTAGTTTTACTGATCCTTGCTATTGTTTTCTTCATTTCTATTTCATTTATTTCTGCTCTGATCTTTATGAATCTTTCCTTCTACTGACTTTGGGTTTTCTTCGTTCTTTTTTCTCTAGTTGTTTTAAGTGTAGGGTTAGATTGTTCATTTGACATTTTTCTTGTTTCTTGAAGTGAGATTGAATTGCTATACACTTCCCTCTTAGAACTGCTTTTGCTGCATCCCATATGTTTTGGGTCATTGTGTTTTCATTGTCATGTGTTTCTATGTATTTTTCTTTTTAACATCTTTATTGGAGTATAATTGCTTTACAATGGTGTGTTAGTTTCTGCTTTATAACAAAGTGAATCAGGTATACATATAAATATATCCCCATATCTCCTCCCTTTTGTGTCTCCCTCCCACCCTCCTTATCCCATCCCTCTAGTTGGACACAAAGCACTGAGCTGATCTCCCTGTGCTGTGTGGCTGCTTCCCAATAGCTATCTATTTTACATTTGGTAGTGTATATATGTCCTTGCCTCTTAGTCCCAGCTTACCCTTCTCCCTCCCTGTGTCCTCAAGTCCATTCTCTACGTCTGTGCCTTTATTCTTGTCCTTCCCCTAGGTGCTTCAGAACCTTTTTTTTTTAGATTCCATATATATGTGTTAGCATACAATATTTGTTTTTCTCTTTCTGACTTACTTCACTCTGTATGACAGACTCTAAGTCCATCCACCTCACTACAAATAACTCAGTTTCGTTTCTTTTTATGGCTGAGTAATATTCCATTGTATATATGTGCCATGTCTTCTTTATCCATTCATCTATCGATGGACACTTCAGTTGCTTCCATGTCCTGGCTATTATAAATAGAGCTGTAATGAACATTGTGGTACATGACTCTTTCAATTATTGTTTTCTCAGGGTATATGCCCAGTAGTGAGATTGCTGGGTCGTATGGTAGTTCTATTTTTAGTTTTTTAAGGAACCTCTATACTGTTCTCCATAGTGGCTGTATCAATTTACATTCCCACCAACAGTGCAAGAGGATTCCCTTTTCTCCACACCCTCTGCAGCATTTATTATTTGTAGAATTTTTGATGATGGCCTTTCTGACTGGTGTGAGTGATGCCTAATTGTAGTTTTGATTTGCATTTCTCTAATGATTAGTGATGTTGAGCATCCTTTCATGTGTTTGTTGGCAATCTGTATATCTTCTTTGGGGAAATGTCTATTTAGGTCTTTGGCCCATTTTTGCATTGGGTTGTTTGTTTTTTTGACATTGAGCTGCATGAGCCACTTGTAAATTTCTTTTTATTTCTTTGATATCTTCAGTGATCTCTTGGTTATTTACTAGTGCACTGTTTAGCCTCCATGTGTTTGTGTTTTTTACGGTTTTTTTCCTGTATTTGATTTCCAATCTCATAACGTTGTGGTCAGAAAAGATGCTTGATATGATTTCAATTTTCTTAAATTTTCCGAGGCTTGATCTGTGACCCAAGATATGATCTATCCCAGAAAATGTTCTGTGTGTACTTGAGAAGAAAATTTATTCTGCCACTTTTGGGTGGAATGTTGTATAAATATCAATTAGATCTATCTGGACTATTGTGTCATTTAAAGCTTGTGTTTCCTTATTTATTTTCTGTTTGGATGATCTGTCCATTAGTGTAAGTGGGGTGCTAAAGTCCCCTACTATTGTGTTACTTTCGATTTCTCCTTTCATGGTTAGCGTTTGCCTCATGTATTGAGGTGCTCCTATGTTGGGTGCATAAACATTTATAATTGTTATATCTTCTTCTTGGATTGATTCTTTGATAATTATGTAGTGTCCTTCCTTGTCTCGTTACAGTCTTTATTTTAAAGTCTATTTTATCTGATACGAGTATTGCTACTCCAGCTTTCTTTTAATTTCCATTTTCATGGAATATCTTTTTTCCATCCCTTCACTTTCAGTCTGTATGTGTCCCTAGGTCTGAAGTGAGTCTCTTATAGACAACATATATATGGGTCTTGTTTTTGTATCTATTCAGCCAGTCTGTGTCTTTTGGTTGGGGCTTTTAATCCATTTACATTCAAGGTTATTATTGAGATGTATGTTCCTATTACAATTTTCTTAATTGTTTTGGGTTTGTTTTTGTTGGTCTTTTTCTTCTCTTGTGTTTCCTGCTTAGTGAAGTTTCTTTAGCATTTGTTGTAAAGCTGGTTTGGCAGTGCTGAATTCTCTTAGCTTTTGCTTGTCTGAAAAACTTTTGACTTCTCCATTGAATCTGAATGAGATCCTTATTGGGTAAAGTAATCTTGGATGTAGGTTTTTCTCTTTCATCACTTTAAGTCTATCCTGCCACTCCCTTCTGGCCCACAGAGTGAAAAATCAGCTGATAACCTTATGGGGATTCCTTTGTACATTATTTTTTGTTTTTCCCTTGCTGCTTTTTATATTTTTTCTTTGAATTCAATTTTTGTTATTTTGATTAATTTGTGTCTTGGTGTGTTTTTCCTAGGATTTATCCTGTATGGGACTCTGTGTGTTTCCTGGACTTGGGTGACTATTTCCTTTCCCATGTTAGGGAAGTTTTTGACTATAATCTCTTCAAATATTTTCTCAGACCCTTTCCTTCTCTCTTCTTATTCTGCGACCCTTATAATTTGAATGTTGGTGCATATAATGTTGTTCCAGAGGTCTATGAGATTGTCTTCAATTCTTTTCATTCTTTTTTCTTTATTCTGCTCCTTGGTAGTTATTTCCACCATTTTGTCTTCCAGCTCACTTATTCATTCCTCTGACTCAATTATTCTGTTATTGATTCCTTCTAGTGTATTTTTCATTTCAGTTATTGTGTTGTTCATCTCTGTTTGTTTGTTCTTTAGTTCTTCTAGATCTTTGTTAAACATTTCTTGTGTTTTCTCAGTCTGTGCCTCCATTCTATTTTCGAGATTCTGGATCATCTTTACTATCATTACTCTGAATTCTTTTTCAGGTAGATTGCCTATTTCCTCTTCATTTATTTGGTCTTGTAGGTTTTTACCTTGCTCCTTCATATGTGACGTATTATTTTGGTGTCTCATTTTTTTCTTTCTTTTTTTTTTTTTTTAATGAGTGGGATGTGTTCCTGTCTTACTTGTTGTTTGCCCTGAGGCTTCCAAAACTGGGGTTTGTAGGCTATTCAGTAGAGCTGGGTCTTGGTGCTGAGATGAGGAACTCTGTGAAACCTCACTCTGATGAATATTCCCTGGGGTCTCTGGTTCTCTGTTAGTCCAGTTCAGACTTGGTTCAGACTTGGAGCTTCCTCCACAGGAGCTTTGGCCTGACCTTGGGCTCATGAACCAAGATCCCGCAAGCTGCCTGGGGAGGCAAAAAAACAAGAAACAAAAAACAATAACAAAGTAAAAAATAAAATTAGACTAGGAAAGTAACCGATATTTTAGGAAGAATATAAAAATAAAAATATAGATGAATCAACAACTGGAAGCTACATCAGTACCACAATAGTAAAAAAGAGGAGGAGGGAAAAGAAAAAAAAAGGGAGGGGGAAGGCCTTGGCTGTGGAGTGTGGGGCTTAAGCAAAGGCAAAGTTTGGGGGGTGGGCGGGGCCAATGCTCAGGACCCACAGGGCTGGAAAATGCTTTGAGGGCTGTGGGGGCTGGGGCTTAGGCTCAAGGAACAGAAGCGGTCCCGGTGTGCTCCCCACCCCTGGTCTCAGAGGGCAGGGGACCTCATCTGGGAGCCCAGCAGGCTTTCTGGGCTCTAGTGGGAGGGGCAAATGCCCTCCTCTCCTCTCCTGCTACTCCAGTCTGGGAGGGCCCCTCAAACCTGCCTCTCCTGATCTCCCCTGCCTCCCTCCTATGCCCCCAGACCCATGCAGCTTGGATGGGGCTTTGAAACGGGGGTACCTTTCTGGGAGCTCAGCGGTCTCCCCGGCCTGAGTGGGCCGGGCGATCACGCTCTGCTTCTCTCCCATTCTTCCTGAAGAGTCCCTCCAGTCTGCCTCTCTTGCTCTCCCTGGCTTCAAGGGCACCAATCCTCTCTGGCTTCCAGTTCTCCTCCCACTTCAGTCCCCCTATGTCCTACCGGTTCACTTTAGGGTTCCTCCTGTCTCCTTGGGCATCAGAGTCCCTCACCAGCAGCTGGCAGGTACCCTAGTTGTGGGGAGATGCTAACTCCGTGTTTCCCACACCACCATCTTGACTCCACTTCCTCCTAATGTGCTTTTTAAGATAAGGAAAGCTCTGTCGATTAAACATTTCTTCACAGAAATATCATAAATATATTAGGTGTCAGCAAGTGTGGTTCCTAAAATGGTCAAGCAAAGTACATTATTCAGGGCTTCCCTGGTGGCGCAGTGGTTGAGTCCACCTGCCGATGCAGGAGACATGGGTTCGTGCCCCGGTCCGGGAGGATCCCACATGTCGCGGAGCAGTTAGGCCCATGAGCCATGGTCACTGAGCCTGCGTGTCCGGAGCCTGTGCAACGGGAGAGGCCACAACAGTGAGAGGCCCGTGTACCACAAAAAAAAAAAAAAGTACATTATTCAGAAAAACAAGGCAGATGTTATTTGTATAGATGCTGTAGTTTCTGTTAAAATTACACACACATACATCTACACAAAATCCACTACCACTTCACCTCTAACTTTATTATTGTGTCTATCTATCTATCTATCATCTATCTATCTAATGTTTATTTTAAATAACCTCTGTGGCAAGGTTAGTATCTGAGGATAGTGGCCCAGAGCCTCAGACTATCAACCTACAATGGAAAATCTGGTTTCACAAAATGGCTTGGAATTAAAGGGAAGTTTTCTGGGGTAAATCTCAGTGAGATTGTTGGTCTAGAATAGTGAGTCATTTCAGCTTTGGCTGCATAATAACTACCTCAGATCTCAATAGCTCAAAATAACATGGTTTAATCTTGATCTTGGCTACACATTAGGAGGTCCATGTGTCTCTCATCTCCTAAATGCACTATATTCTTTTCAGGGTGATGATGGAAGCCAGAAAGAACAACCCCAAACAGGTGAGCACCCTTGAGATCTCTAATTGTGTTAAATGTGCTAACATCAACTCTGCTAACAATGAAAATTGACCAAGGTGAGTCACATGACCAAGCTGAACATTAATTAAACTGAACATCCCCCTACACCTCCCTAGAAGTAGGGGAAGAGACTGAATATTTCTGAACAATAATCCAAATTATGGCAAATACAAAATCTCACTTTTGCCTTGGGCATAAATGTCCTGGAGATGGACAGTGCTGCCCTAGGAACACCCGGCACTGCTCCCCACATGGCCTGGGTTCCTGGGGAAGCCAAGGATGCAACACAGAGCAGCTGCCACTTCCCAGCCTCTGTGTAGCCTCTGTCTCACCTGTCTGCTATGACTGGGGAAGGGAACCTTGAGCTAGGTCCTGTGCAGTGTAAAGGGAGGCAGCGTCCTGTGGTGGAAGGGCTTGGGCCAGGCTATCAGAGAGCCACAGGCTGAATCTCAGTTTGGTACTTACCACCACGATGATCATGGAAAAGATGATTTCTTGTAGTCTCTTTTCTAAATGCAAGCTGAGAGTAATATCCTTGTGAGAACAAAACTACCATATAAGTGATATGTCTGGCATGATGCCAGGCCCAGAGTAGGTGCTGAATGGACCTGATTCTCCTCCCCGCTGAGGGAGGAGGCTTCAGAAGGAATGGGTAGAATAAGTGATGTCAACTTCTGCTAAGACAATCATTCATCTCAATATTATTACCTTGCCTGGTGCTTAACTCTGGTACTATTGCTTTACTTTTTTTTTTTCCCCCCACAGAAAGTGTTTTATTGCTTTTAGAACAAAATAAGATGCTCTCAGAACTTTTTTCAGTGAAGAAAATACTTTTAGAACTTCAAAGCTGTTTAGACCTTTTCTAAAACACTATTTTTGTCAGCTGATAAAGTAGGCACTTCAATATAGAAAACTCTCCAGAAGGAAGTGCCTGGTCTGGATGGCACAGCTCACAACTGTGTGGTCCCTGAGCTGTCCTTCTGGATGCGGCCACCTGCTCAGAAGTGGGGCTTGAGCTTGCGGCTGGTGTACTGAGTGTCAGGTCAGACCTCCTTGCCCTGCCACCAGTGGCGCTCATTCTTCTCCAGTACCGACTCTCGGCTCTTCCTCACCACCCCCACCTTGCCATCCTGTACAGGACCCTGTGCAGGAGACACGGCTGTGAGCAGGTGGACCGAGTGGCCTGGATGGCACTCAGGTTAATCCGGGCAGGGAAAAGTGGGAGCTTCCCCCGAGTCAGGTGGCCTCAGATGCCCCTTCCACAACAGAAGTCCCCATTCTGGACACCCTCTTCCTGGTGACATCTGTGGGGCAGGCAGGCACCAAGCTACTTTTGGGGTGACCCAGGCCAGGATTGGCTCACAAGAGCCTATCCAAGGAAAGCCATAGACCCTGTGCCCACTGCTGCCACTTAAGGCCCTAGTCTGGCTGTGGGGTCAGTACACTTGGTACAGACAAAGTTGGGGCTCCCAGCGACTACAAATGTCTGAGGTAGGAAAACAAGGCTGCCCAGCTTGTGGCAACCCTGACAACGATCCTCAAGGGGTGATCTTGGCCTCTAGTCCTGGCTGAGGAGAAAAGGGACCTCCCACAGCTCTATGGGAGAGAGGCACTTATTGCTTTACTTTTAATGTGCGTTTGTCTCTGCAATTACATTAAACAATTTTTGGAGGAAAGGGTCTTATCGAAGGCTCCGGGTCTCACACAGTACTAGCAGCATCACCCTTGTGAGAAAGAGTCGGGAGAGGAGAAATGAGATCTCTGTGTCAGTCCTGGCCCTGCCACCTTGAGCTGGCACTTCCTTTCTCTGGCTGTCTTTTCCTCATCTCTAAAATGGAGATGGGACTCCAGCCCCTAGATCTGTGCCTGAACCATAGTAGAGGTTCAATGAAAATGCCTTGGGTGAATGAATAATCCCTATTCACTCCAAGAAGTTCTAAAATTCTATAATAAAGTTGGCTTAAGGCAGAGAAATAAGTGGTTGAATTTTTAAAAATAAAATGAATTAAACATTATTTCCAACAATACATCATCAGATTTCATATCCCTCCTTCCCAGAAAAATAGTAATTTGAAACAAATGAAATCCTATTTGCCATGTGAAAAGATTCCTCTCGAAGTCAGTTGTGATTTCTATTTAGCCATGAAAAATAAATCTATTCTGGCAGACATCTTTCTAAATTCATGATGTTGACAAATCCTCCAGCTATACTATGCAACTTGGTACATTTAGTTTGCCTGATGACTTACAGCTTTTATATAACTCAGCAGACCTGCTGGATATTGAATAACTATCATGGGTTCCCCACTGACTTCCAACAATGAAAATTTCTGCATCAACCAAAAACATATTTACCACTGAAACACAGGAATATTCTTTGTTGGTTTCCCCCTCAACCCCCAAATTGTCTGTAAACCTAATTTTGCAGTAAAATCTTGAATATACCCACTGAAGCATCTATTAAAGTAGTAGGAGGGATGGTTGAAACCAGACCATTGTCGTGCTTTCTTATGGAATTCCTGGAGGATGATTTATGGAGCTTTAGTCAGTGTTGCTGTTTTTATCATTCCTGACACCACCTTATGCTGGGAAACATTTTTTTCACTCTTATAAGAAACCATGAAGAGTTTTGTAGAGATGAGGAAGGATGCAGTCTCTACTGTCTCTCCCTCTAGCCTTGCTGTCTAGAGAAAACAGTTCAGCAATTTCTTTCAGACCCATAGGACTTCTCTAGTTGTCTAAAACTGGACCTGGAACCAGAGGTGTCTGTGTTTAAATCCTGACTCTGCTGAAACAGTGCAGCTCACATGGAACTCGAACACAGTTTAAACCCATATTGGGACTTGAACCCACAGGGTGGGACTTGAACCCAGCCTAAACACACTGTCCTTTTTTTTTTTTAATTGGGGTATAGTTGTTTTACAATCTTGTGTTAGTTTCTACTGTACAGTGATGTGGAGTTCCCTGTGCTATACAGCATGTTTTCACTAGTTATCTATTTTATACATATTAGTGTATATATGTCAATCCTAATCTTCCAATTCATCCCACCCCTCCTTTTCTCCCTTGGTGTCCATATGTTCTCTACATCTGTGTCTCTATTTCTGCCTTGCAAATAGGTTCATCTGTACCATTTTTCTAGATTCCACATACATGCATTAACATATGATATTTGTTTTCCTCTTTCTGACTTACTTCACTCTGTATGACAGTCTCTAGGTCTAGCCATGTCTCTATAAATGACCCCATTTTGTTCCTTTCTATGGCTGAGTAATATTCCATTGTGTATATGTATCACATCTTCTTTATCCATTCATCTGTCGATGGGCATTTAGGTTGCTTCCATGACCTGGCTATTGTAAATAGTGTTGCAATGAACATTGGGGTGCATGTGTCTTTTTGAGTTATGGTTTTCTCTGGGTATATGCCCAGTAGTGGGATTGCTGAGTCATATGGTAATTCTATTTTTAGTTTTTTAAGAAAACTCCATACTGTTCTCCATAGTGGCTGTATCAGTTTACATTCCCACCAACAGTGCAAAAGAGTTCCCTTTTCTCTACACCCTCTCCAGCATTTATTGTTTGTAGATCTTTTGATGATGAGCATTCTGACTGGTATGAGGTGATACCTCATTGTAGTTTTTATTTGCATTTCTCTAATAACTAGTGATGTTGAGCATCTTTTCATGTGCCTCTTGGCCATCCATATGTCTTCTTTGGAGAAATGTCTATTTAGGTCTTCTGCCCATTTTTTGATTGGGTTGTTTGTTTTTTTGATATTGAGCTGTCTGAGCTGTTTGTACATTTTGGAGATTAATCCTTTGTTGATTCATTTGCAAATATTTTTCTCCCATTCTGAGGGTTGTCTTTTGGTCTTGTTTATGGTTTCCTTTGCTGTGCAAAAGCTTTGAAGTTTCATTAGGTCCCATTTGTTTATTTTTCTTTTTATTTCCATTACTCTAGAAAGTAGATCAAAAAAGATCTTGCTGTGGTTTATGTCAAAGAGTGTTCTTCCTATGTTTTCCTCTAAGAGTTTTATAGTGTCCAGTCTTACATTTAGGTCTCTAATCCATTTTGAGTTTATTTTTGTGTATGGTGTTAGGGAATGTTCTAATTTCATTCTTTTACTTGTGGCTGTCCAGTTTCCCCAACACCACTTATTGAAGAGATGGTCTTTTCTCCATTGTATATCCTTGCCTCCTTTGTCATAGATTAGTTGACCATAGGTGTGTGGGTTTATCTCTGGGCTTTCTATCCTGTTCCATTGATTTATATTTCTGTTTTTGTGCCAGTACCATATTGTCTTGATTACTGTAGCTTTGTAGTATAGTCTGAAGTCAGGGAGTCTGATTTCTCCAGCTCCATTTTCTTTTTTTTTCCTTAAGATTGCTTTGGCTATTTGGGGTCTTTTGTGTCTCCATACAAATTTTAAGCTTTTTAGTTCTAGTTCTGTGAAGAGTGAAGAATGCCATTTGTTATTTGATAGGGATTGCATTGAATCTGTAGATTGCTTTGGGTAGTATAGTCATTTTCACAATATTGATTCTTCCAATCCAAGAACATGGTATATCTCTTCAACTGTGTTATCTTTGAGTTCTTTCATCAGTGTCATAGTTTTCTGAGTACTCTTTTACCTCCTTAGGTAGGTTTATTCTTAGGTGTTTTATTCTTTTTGTTGCAATGGTGAATGGGATTGTTTCCTTAATTTCTCTTTCTGATTTTTCATTGTTAGTATATAGAAGAAACACACTGTCTTTTTTTATTTTTGCAGTATGCGGGTCTCTCACTGTTGTGGCCTCTCCCATTGTGGAGCACAGGCTCCGGACACGCAGGCTCAGCGGCCATGACTCACAGGCCCAGCCGCTCCGTGGCATGTGGGATCCTCGCGGACCGGGGCACGAACCTGCATCCCCTGCATCAGCAGGCGGACTCTCAGCCACTGTGCCACCAGGGAAGCCCACACACTGTCTTTAATTGCAATCACACACCTGTTCTCAGGACTTAATGAAGCTCAGGTTCTTTATGTCTCATCACAAAAACAATTCAGTGAGAGACAAAGTGAAAGGTAAGAAGTGGATTTACTTAGAGAGAAACACACTCCATAGACAGAGTGCAGCCCATCTCAGAAGGTGAGAGGCCACAAAATATGGAGTTGTTAGTTTTTATAGGCTGGGTAATTTCATAGGCAATAAGTGAGAGGATTATTCCAACTATTTTGGGGAAGGGGCAGAGATTTCCAGGAATTGGGCCACCACCCACTTTTTAAAATAAATTTATTTATTTAAATTTTGGCTGTGTTTGGTCTTTGTTGCTGCATGCAGCTTTTCTGTAGTTGCGGCCAACAGGGGCTACTCTTCATTGCAGTGCACATGCTTCTCATTGCGGTGGCTTCTCTTATTGAAGAGCATGGGCTCTAGGTGTGTGGGCTTCAGTAGTTGTGGCACACAGGCTCAGTAGGTGTGGCTCACAGGCTCTAGAGTGCAGGCTCAGTAGTTGTGGTGCAGGGGCTTAGTTGCTCCACAGCATGAGGGATCTTCCTAGACCAGGGATCGAACCCATGTCCCCTGCATTGGCAGGCGGATTCTTAACCACTGCACCACCAGGGAAGTCCCTGCCCACTTTTTGACCTTTTATGGTTGGCCTCAGAACTGTCCTGGCAGTGGTGGGTGTGTCACTTATATGCTAATATATTACAATGAGCACATAAGGAGGCTCAAGGTCCACCGGAATTCAAATCTTCCGTCATCTTGTACCTAGTTGGTTCTAACAAGTTTTTGTCCTGTCCTATAGATATGCCATTCTTTTAAAGGTTGTGCCCTGCCCCCTTCCTTTCTGTTTCACTACCACTCAGACAGCTTACTTAACCTTTTTGTGGCTCAATTTCTTCATCAATAAGATGGAAATTAGAATTACTCTTGTGAAAATTAAATGAGTTGCTATACATAAAGGGTTTACAGTAGTTCCTGGTACCAGTAAGCACTATGTAATTACTTGCTACCATTATTATGTCAATAGCATCTTTCCTGGTTTATTGTTTCCACTTTGTTGTTTGAGTCTGGATACCACTGTAGTTACAAGTTGATAGACTTCTTTCCTTTTGCCTGCTCACCTTTCATCTGTTTTCAGAAACATCTATTCAAAACTGGAAAGAAAACCCCATCTTTAATAAAAGCAATTCATCGGGCAGGGAGGAATTTCTAAGCTGTTTAGAGAGGTTACTCTCTTTCTCCAGCTTTGTTGAGTTTTATGTTTTCCTTTGGGCAGCAGACTCATTATGAAATAGTAAAGAGTAGTGTAGTTCTGGTCTTGCATCAGAATGATTTCTGATGCATCCAATTTGCATGTTGAAAGTCATCTTTCCAGAAACACAAAGCCATCATTTGGGGAAAATAATCATTTCTCCAATTCAGTGTCAGTAAAGAATTTCCTGCAGCAAGAATGAAAGACAATCTTAGAAGGTGCATCTGATAAGAAAAGAAAAATATCAGATTTTATTTATAAAGGAATTCACAATGTATTAGGCACCTTGGGGGCATCATTGTGTTCTTCTCATTAGTTTCTCTTATGTGTTCCATTGTCTTTCATTAAGATAGCTCATCTCTCTCTTTCTGGAGAATCAAAGCAGGAATTTAGACTTCCGGGGCACATCAATAAGCCACCTGTTGTACAGATTATTCATTTATTGGGTGTGAGGGCAAATTGAGAATAAAAAAGAGATACAATATTTTAGAAATTGGGTCAAATTTCTAAATTTGACCTGTAAATTAAACCTGTAAATTAGGTCAAATATTTGCCTTTAAAAGTTATGTCTCAGAATGTAAATGACTTATTTGACAAGTGTCCTAGATGGCTTATTAGAATATAGTACAGGGCTTCCCTGGTGGCGCAGCGGTTGAGAGTCTGCCTGCCGTTGCAGGGGACACGGGTTCGTGCCCCAGTCCGGGAGGGTCCCGCATGCCGCGGAGCGGTTGGGCCCGTGAGCCATGGCCGCTGAGCCTGCGTGTCCGGAGCCTGTGCTCCACAACGGGAGAGGCCACAACAGTGAGAGGCCCGCGTACCGCAAAAAAAGAAAAGAAAGAAAAGAAAAGAAAAAAAAAAAGAATATAGTACAGATTGCCAGGACATTTTGCTAAAGAAAATGATTTGCCTCCCTTGCCAAAATAAATCACCTTGGAGGAAAATAATATGTCCCTAAAAGGTCTATTACAAGGCAACCTGTGACCTTTGATATGTGGCAGAATTAATTAATGTCTGTAAAAAATATTCCAGTTTGGCATCTGTGTTTGAAAGCAAAGGCTAAGTGGGGGTGGCTGTGGGGGCTGTAGTGAATCAAGAGCGCCTACCTTTTCAGGCATTCCAGGTTTAAAGACGGTTAAAGGAACCCAGTCGGAAAAAACCCAAAACACAAATATTGTCCCCATGAGTCTGATAGAGTGCAGAAATGTTCCTGTTCTTATATTCACTGATCCCTTTCCTTAAACTGAGAATAGAAGCAGAAAAATGGAGACACAGTCTTGCTGCTGTTGGGCACAATTCTTGTGACCTTTTCCCATCTCTATGAATGTAAATGCAGAAGGTAAGAAGAGCAAGCTTCTATTCTTAGGTAACATTAAAAAATACCTGCCTCTTTCCCTCCATTTTCACAGCCGGATCCTACTCACTTTCCCTCTGGGCCCTGAGAGAGCTCCTGGTCAGCTTTCCTACACGTCCTTTCTCTTGGAGCAGCAGAAATAGCTGTTCTCTCCTAAGGGTCATTTTGACCATGTCATTCCTCTTTATTTGAATACAGATTTGCCTCTCAATTGCTTTTTTTTTTCCTGTCAAGGAAAAAAACTACAGGCATATTTTTAAAAACTTTAAAAATGTAATAAATCATGAAACATAAAACAAGAGCAAACTACAAACTTAGATATCCCATAATCCCTAAACTGTTTCTAATACTGGTGTGTGTGTGTATATGTATGTGTATGCCATCCTTACATGGTGGCTCAGGGCTCCAAGAGGAAATTCCCGGAGACATGAGTGGAAACTGCCAGTGTACGGGGTGAGGAAATGCACAATGTCACTTCTGCTGTCAAAGCAGAGTCTGCCCAGATTCTCAGGGGGGCATAGCAAAGAACTTGTGGCTATCTTTAATCTGCTCCCTTGGGTCACAAATTATTTATGATCCTCTCATATGCAAAATACTCCTATCTAAAATCAGAAAGTCTCATCCCATGACATCAGAGGTTGGCAAATTTTGGCTCGCTGCTATTTTCCTAAATAAGATTTTATTGGAACATAGCCATGTCTGTTAATTTGTATATTGTCTGGTCTGTGGCAGCTTTCAGGCTACCACTGTAGTGATGAGCAGTTGTGACTGAGCCCTCATGGCCTGCAAACCTGGAATATTGACCATCTGGCCAACTGGTGCTATCAGCTCAAAATCTAAGAGCTCATCTTCTAAATTAGAGCAGGTACAGAGGAGGCTCCTTAAGTGTAGTTATTTTCTATCTGAAGACCCGTGAATGCCCAGTACACAATGGTGGCTCAGAGACAGGGTCACCTCAATAGACACTCCCATTCAAAAAGGAACGGGAGGCACGTAGCTGTCATTAGTCCATTGCAATTCTAAAATCGGGCAACCACATGTTGACAGTTTGATTATGGCACAGGCCTGCTCCCTGGGAAGTCTTTTCCACAGCTCTTGGCTTTACTCTCTGGGCTTTTGGTTCTGCCAACATTATCCTTCCTTTTCTATATAACCCATGTTGGAAGCTGAGTGGTTTTCTCAAACTACTTCTTGTCCATAGTAGGTTGGGATTGTAAGATATCTTTTCCTTTCGAACTGTCTCTATCCTTTTAAGTCCACGCTGGTAAAATTCTTTTATAAAGTTTTTGGTTTTCTTAGGTATCAATTTATAATAAACTTCTTTAGACAAAAGCCACACCAATATTTCCTTTCTTGGGCCCTTCTCTATCTCTGGCTTCCTGTGAGGCCACTAGGGGATAGGCCCATAAGATTCTAAAAAGCCCTGTTGCTTAACTGAGAAGGTCTATGTAGCAAACCCTTAAGATTCTTAGAAGTTCTACTACGTACACTCTTAAATATTTATGAGGTCTTAACAAGAGGTCATACAGCCATACCTTGAAATCTTTACCCTGAAGTCATGCTTTACTGATGACACCCTGGGTTTGATCTTTGCCTTGAATCTTTTCTTGAGAATATTTTGCTGGGAGAGACTACAGATATGAAACAATTTTTATTTTCAAACAAAGCAAGTCCTGGATTCCTCATATTTTCTCTAAATTTTGCTTGCAAACTTAATAATTCTTTTAAAAGTTCATCTATCTTCTCTAGTATATTGACAAAAGAATCTGGAAGCAAGTTGGCAGCTTGCACATTCTGCCTAGCCATCTTCCCAGCAGATCTCTGATTTCTTTAGGCGTCCTTTCTATTTTCCATATAACCACAGGGGTCAGCCTTGCCAGACTTTCCACCACTACATAATAGTACCTTCCTCGCCTCCTTCAAATCCCCACCAAGTGTCTCCCCAGGCCCTTTGAGCTTCTGCCTGTTGCCCAGTCCCAAAGTTAATGCATATATTTTACATTTTTGTTAGGGCAGCATCCCATTTCCAGGTACTAAATTCTCACATATCTTCTATATTTAATGCATAATCACAGGCATGATTCCCTTTTACCTTTCTCCTTCCACAACTTGATATACTCTCTACTGTACAAACACAAAATTTAAAAATTGCCCTTTCTTATTCTTTCTGTGGGTCTTCTGCTTTAAATGACCACGTGTTCTGAATATTCTGACTGAGTTAAGATTTATGTTAAATAATTCTTAAGTCAGATAAAATTGTTTACACTGAAATTATTTCCTAGAATTGCTTTCTTCAATCATTTTTAATGCTGCAACTTGACAGGAAAAATTGAAAGAAAAAAAAAGGACATTAAATATAAAGATGAGAAAGGTCACAGGTGGCTACCTCTTTATCTTTGATTTAGTTTACCTAATACTTTTAAGAAGTGCTTCATAGTCACATAGATCAATGGAACAGGGTAGAGAGTGCAGAAATAAACCCATGCACATATGGTCAATTAATCTATGACAAAGGAATATACAGTGGGGGAAAAATAGTCTCTTCAATAAGTGGCACTGGGAAAACTGGACAGCTACATGTAAAAGAATGAAATTAGAACATTTTCTCATATCGTATACAAAAATAAACTAAAAATGGACTAAAGACTGGAAACCATAAAACTCCTAGAAAAAAACATAAGCAGTACACTCTTTGACATAAGTCTTAGCAATATTTTTTGGATCTGTCTCCTCAAGCAAGGGAAATAAAAGCAACAATAAACAAATAGGACCTAATTAAACTTAAAAGCTTTTGCACAGTGAAGGAAACCATCGACAAAACAAACCAAAACCAAAACACAACCTACTGAATGGGAGAAAAATATTTGCAAATGATACGTCAGATAAGGGGTTAATATCTAAAACATATAACAGCTCATACAACTCTATATCAAAAAAAATGAAACAACCCAATTAAAAAATGGGCAGAAGACCTGAATAGACATTTTTCTAAAGAATACATACAAATAAACAACAGACACATGAAAAGATGCTCAACATCACTAATCATCAGGGAAATGCAAATCCAAATATTGGGGAAGATGTGGAGAAAATCGAACCTTCCTACACTGTTGGTGGGAATGTAAACTGGCTCAGCTACTATGGAAAACAGTATGGAGGTTCCTGAAAAAAATGAAAAATAGGACTACTCTATGATCCAGCAATACTACTCCTGGGTATCTATCCAAAGAAAATGAAAACACTGATTGAAAAAAATATGTGTACCTCAATGTTCATTGCAGCGTTATTCACAGTAGCCAAGATATGGACGCAACCTAAGTGTCCATCAACAGATAAATGGATAAAGAAGATATATATATGGAAGATTAGCCCCCCCAAAATGAAATTTTGCCATTTGTAAAAACATATATGGACCTGAAGAATATCATGCTTAGTGAAATAAGTCAGACAGAGAAAGACAAATACTGACACTGTATGTTTTCACTTGTATGTAGAATCTACAAAATACAACAAATGAATGAATATAAGACAATAGAAACAGATTCATAGATACAGAGAAGAAACTAGTGGTACCACTGGGGAGAGGGGTGGGTGGAGGTGCAGGATAGGGACAGGGGTTTAAGAGGTACAAACTACTAAGTATAAAATAAATATGACAGAAGAATGTAGTGTAGAGCACAAGGAATATAGCCAACGTTTTGTAATAACTTTGAATGGTGTATAATCTATAAAAATATTCAATCACTATGTTGTACACTTGAAACTAATATAGCATTGTAAATCAACTATACTTCAATAAGAAAGTTCAGGGACTTCCCTGGTGGCACAGTGGTTAAGAACCCTCCTGCTAATGCAGGGAACATGGGTTCAAGCCCTGGTCTGGGGAGATCCCACATGCTGTGGAGCAACTAAGCCCATGTGCCACAACAACTGAACCTGCACTCTAGAGCCCACGAGACACAGCTACAGAGCCCGTATGGAGATTAGCAGGTGACTGTGGGCTGTGTGTCCAAAGAAGTAGTTGTTTCTGAGTTGCAAACACTGTTTTATATCAAGGAGTGTTTTGTTAACTGTCTTAATTCACTGGCACCATTTTTCTCAAACTTACTAGGGTGGTGTTTCTTGGGAAGGCTGTGAGGAAGGGAAGGAAGAGAGGATAGAAGTTAGAGGGAAGTAGGAGAAGGGGTATACATCAGAAACTGTATCACCCGGAAAGCTTTTTCCAAAATACACATACCTAAACATCCCAGTAGGACTCAGTAGATCAGGGAGGTGGTTGTTTTCTCAGCGACCCTCCATAGTTTGGTAGGTAGGGTGGCAGTGTATTCTTCAATAACTGGGCTTTGAATTCCATTTGACCAGGCAATTCTGCTTCAGAATTTTCTCAGCTGATGGTTGGGTGCTGGATTTGTGTCAGAAGAACTTTCTAGAACTTTGAACAAGTTACTTCTTTGGGAGCCTCATCTAGTACCCATCCTTCCTAGAGGAATTTAAAATATCATAATGGATGCAAAGTACCTGAAAACTTGAAAGAGCCTTGAGGGTCCTTTCAAAGGCCCATTTCCCATGGAAGAGAGATGATCCATGTTGTCTGTGTTCCTGCAGGCAATACAGTTTGAAATGAAATCATCTCAATTTCACTTTCAGCTGCAGCCTCAAGCATCCCCCGTTCTGAGAGTGAGATATTCAACTACTGTAACAGACTTCCAAGGAGGTCTTCAAAATCCCGTCAGACAGCTGTTGGCTCCTCTCTCCCACCCAGGGTGTGGAAGGGTTGAGCTGGAGTCTTGAGGATGATTTTTTTGGGAGGGCTCTCGTGTGTTTGGTCTCCCTTTCCCTGGCAAAGTGGGGCAGGAGGCAGTCATCGAGGATGATCTCTGTTCAGTGGGACCCGAGGAGGGCTGGGCATGCTTCCCTTACAGCTGATGTCTGCTTGGTCCTGACAAGTGTCTTCTGGGCCATCTGGCTGTGACTGTGGAGAGGAGAGGGGTAATGCAGTGGCAGGAAACTTCTCAGAAATTGGGAGTGTAACTGACCAGCCCACTGAACTCGCTCTTCCAGAGTCCGTCTGGCTAAGGATGCCGGAGTGATTCCTGTGGGCTGGATGCAGTCAGCATGGAGGAGACGTAAGAGGGGTGTCTTGGATATTGCCCAAGAGAGTCACGAGTGCAGAACGCTGAGGTGTCCCCTCGATTACATAGACGCTGGGGGAAAGTGAGGAGCGGTCAGCTTCCACCGTGCCAAGGGAACTTCAAGAGAGTTCCAGGGATGGTTGGGTGCAAAGGGCTTCAGAGAATCTACAAAGTGTGCTATGAGAGAAAAGCCCGGCCCTCAACATCTGCCCAGCCCAGATAGCACCAAACTTACAGTACCATGACCTGGAGGAGGTAGAGGGGGTGGCTGGGAGGAGAAGTGACAGGTGGGGCAAGAGAAGATGGTGACACAATTTCCCAACGCAGCTGCCAGCCCAAAGCAGGACAAACTGCCAACAAGCGTAGGAGGCAGAGGAGGAGAAAAACTTTAACTCTAAATGAAGTCGTAAGTTTATTCTTATTAAGGTATATACATACATATTATATTATATTGTATTATATTCTATCACATTATATTATATTATTCATATATATGAATTTATAGACTAGTAAAGAGAAAAGTCCTTGGAATTTCTCAAGTGTTTATGTGTTTATAGGGGCAGGAAAAGAAAATAATCAGCCCTTGAGAGCAGGCTTAAATGGGCAGTGGGGGAAGAGAATAAAGTTGCTTTCTGTTGCACCTGAGGCATCTTACTTGTTTAATATAATGATTGTGCAGAGGACTGAGGCTAACGTAAAGTGCCATGTTATTCCACACAATTTTCTGGTCCTACCTCCACGGAGGACATATCAGTTTAGCTACTAAAGTGTTTCCCCAGCTTTCACAAATGTAGGCAAAAGTTGGTAGTTATATCTCATTTCAGAAACCCTACTGACTCTTTGAGGGAGTGAAAGCACCTGTGGATACTGAGGGCGGAGCCTTCTCCCATGCTATGGACAACATTTCAATTCCCAGCCATCATCTGATTATCCTCAGCTAACACCTGTGGACAGGGGACCTGATGGTCTTCGCATCTGGCACAACATCTCAGAGTCAGTGTCAAGGTAACAGTCTAACATACTCATCAGAAACTAATAAATTCTGTAGGAAACATCTTTCAGAGCCTGAGATGTCTCTTGTTTTGGAAAGCTCCTCTTTATTGCTATTTCTAGACACAATACTGCAAAATATTTGTTACCTGAAATCAGCTGATTACTCGTTAAAAAAAGGAGTCAAAGAGTAGAAAAAGAGATGCAGAGTTATTTTTCCTTTTTTGATTTATCCTGAGCTTTCTGGAAATGGTCTTGGGGATTTTCCTTTAATTACATGCCAGCTTTCCTTAAATGAAGGAGAAATTGTGCGGATGTTAAAAATCAATATGGACCCTACACTTTAAAAAATTTAAAATAAATAAATAAATAAGATTTTTTTTCACTTGTGGAAAAAAAACTCAATATGGACCCCACACTTTCCTCTATAGCCTTCTTAGCTCTGGCGTTGCAGATTATAATGTGGCCTTTTTTTTTTAATAAGTTTATTTATTTATTTATTTATTTATTTTTGGCTGTGTTGGGTCTTCATTGCTGGGCGTGGGTTTTCTCTAGTTGCGGCAAGCGGGGGCTACTCTTTGTTGTGGTGCACTGGCGTCTCATTACAGTGCCTTTTCTTTGTTGTGGAGCACGGGCTCTAGGTGCATGGGCTTCAGCAGTTGTGGCTCGCGGGCTCTAGAGTGCAGGCTCAGTAGTTGTGGCGCACGGGCTTAGTTGCTCCGCCTCATATGGGATCTTCCTGGATCAGGGCTCGAACTTGTGTCCCCTGCACTGGTAGGCAGATTCTTAACCACTGCGTAATGTGGCCATTTTTTTTTTTTAAAGAAAAGGGAACTGAGGGCAAGTTTTAATTCCTGAGTTTTGAAAAAAATTCTGTTTCATTAATTTCTTCATTAAAATGAACATAAGCTTGACTTATTCTCTGACCTTATAGTCTTTAAGGTCAGTTTTGTGTTTCTTTGGGAATTTGGAATCAGGCTCTAGAAATGAGGTTCCAGAATTGAAGAAAATTCTTCAATTGTCTTGCCTGAGGTGACACAGATTCCTTAACAGAAGCTTCCATTGTGGGGTGGCCATTCTGAGTCATACTGATTTTCAGAGAAAGAGAAAAGTTAAGCCAACAAGCTGAGAGGTAAAGAGCTGAGACCACACAGATGGGGAGTGTGAAAGTGAGGTCAGGAGAGCACTTGTCTTGGCCTCTGATGCTTTCCTCCTCCTGGTCTCAGTCCTTTCTGAGGCCAACAGCAGGCCTTCGATCCATGACACTCCTCAAGGTCCTCATAACACTTTGCCCTTTTTGTTCACTGGATTAAGTGGGTTTCTATTATTGGCAACCAAAAAATAAAATTTACCGAGATATTCATCCAATTACAAAAAAAATTTCGGTGGTTCAAGAAATTCTTTTGCTTCTGTTGCCAGTGGCCCATCACTTAGAAATTTGCTTCTGTGGCCAACTTGATAATCTCAAAGGACATGCTACTTACATTCTCCAAATTTCCGTTGTCTGTAACTTTGTCTTGAAACCCTTGTAGAGAACACTCACTTATTATAATTGTAGGAGAACTGACCTTCTCAAGACTACACCATCAGCCACTGTTGATGCCTGGCAGGGCACCAGGGCTCCTCTGCCACATCTTTTCCCATCATCTCCACAGGGGTCGGGAAGATGAAAATTCAAATGCTCCTACTTACTGGCTGTGTGCTGAGTGGTAAGTTACTTAATATTTCTAAGAGTCAATTCCTGTTATATGTAAAATGGGAAGGAGATATTAATATCAATTCTAGATTAACCAAATTTGAAAAGAAAATCCCTAATCACAGCAAAATTATCATGGGTTATCTGGCACCATGTTACCTGGTTTGTAGTTTGAGGCCGAGCCTGCTGCCGGAGCATCACTGTGCAGCCTCCCCACCAAGGTCAGCCAGCTGAACACCACTTTTCCCAGCCTCCCTTCTAATAACCACATTACTTATATGTATATAATTTACTTATGTATATAATAAAAATATATATAATGTTTCTAACTGGGATACAAAAGAGAAATAAAAGGAAATACATATATATTGTAAGTTAATAAGAATTTTAAGGTGTGAACTTATAAGTACCTAGAAGGTAAAATAAAGTGGTCAGATGTTTGTACCCAAACATCCAACCTCCATGAATGCGCCAGTTACACATGCAGACTGATTCAGGAGTGTTGGATGGTAACTCACATTCTGGTAGCTCAGCTGCCACTGACAACATGATACTCCCACACGGTAAACAACTTTTGGTAAAATTCTGAACAAAACAAAATACCACTTCCTTTTATTGACAGAGGTTGTTTATATGAAAATCCTTCAAAAATAATTTGTTTTCATAGATAAAATATAATTAGGCTTGGATAATAATAAATTTGAAAAAGATGGATTTACTTATGTGATGCCTAGTAGAATATTCTAAAGTCGTGTGGAATGCAGGAAGTTTGTTCACTGTGTTAGCTCCACTCACCGGATGTCAAGGGTAGCCCCCCATCACTGTGACAAACAAAGGTCCATTTCCGAGGGAAGGTACCCCACCCCTGAGAGGTGCTGAGTAGATCATTGTGACTGAGGGAGATGCCCAGGGAGATGTCAGGTCTGGGGTGTCCAGGGAGCCCACCGCCCAGTGGGATGAAGGGCTGAAGCTTCCTCCCTCAGGATCTGGTAGGTCTTTTCATTAACTTTTTAGCCTTTAGCTTCTTAAGTCTTTTGTTTAATGACTACTTCTTAAAAATAGCATATTTTTTTCTAAATCATTTTTAGACCCAATTTGAGAGACATTACCTACACCTTGTTCTCTTGATTGCAAAGTCCTACTGTAAACCCACAAACCAGAGCAGTGCCAGCAAAGAGTGGATGCTCAAAAGATATCTGATAAGTGAATAAATGAACTATTTCTTTACTTTAATCTTTTTCAATGTTTTGGAAGTTATATATCTTGCTTTTCATCTTATAAGTGATTATTTTAAGTTTTTTCTAAAGTATCATAACATGTTCTATAATTGTCAAAATGATTTAATGGTAAAAACTTTTAAGAGGATTTCCATTTTTCCCTCATCATCTCTCAGCTTTTGTTTATAAAATCTTGGAGTTTAGGTCTATATTATTATTAAGACTTCTTTCACTAAGAAACCTCATTTTGACATTTGTCTCTAGTTTTATAACCAGATTTATAATTATTTAGATACCATATTTTAATTGGTCTCCATGTTCACTGCCTATTCTTTTATGCTGGCTTTCCTCTTCTTGAGCTGTTAATTATACTTCTTCTCTCTGTTTGTCTTAAAATATTTTTTTTCAAGAAGGATAGAAGGGTGGCATCTTCCTAGGGACCTCGTATTTGATCACCTTCAGTGAAAGACCACTTGGATAAACATTGAATTCTTGGGTTAAAACCCTTGAATAATGAGTTTCTGAATAACTGAGAGTTGATTTGAGTGATGCAGTATTTTTAAGAATACCATTTCCAAGAACACTGTCATTTACATTGTTCTAAAATGTAAAATTAGGAAAAGAACAGATGAATTTTTCAGCTTTTTAATGTGGAGCAACTTCTTTATTGCTAATCATGAGATGCCCTCCCCACTTCCTTTTAGAAGATCAGGTGCAATAGGTATGTCAGAGGGCTTGGCAGTCATTTTTTCTTTCATTTATTCAAGCAAGAATACAAAGGTGTATGACTCATCAGCTTTTCTTGAGCAGTTACAGTTTTAGCTCATAAACATGATTCAAAAGAAGAGAAGATCCTTGACATTTGAAGAAGTTAACTAACTTGTGCGAGAGACACAAAATCCTTAAAAATGATTGGGAAGTCAATTACAAGGCAGTGTATAATCTAAAACTACATATAAGACATGTTTGTAAAGGCTAAGACAAATGTTACATGTCATAGGTAAAAACTATTTTAATTATATATATGTATATATGTGCGTATAATTATACACATACATACTTTATATACATAAGAGTTGTGAAGCTATTTAATTTTCCATTTAGTGTATGCCAATCTCTGTTTAGGATACTGGAAATTTAAAGGTGATTAAAATTGAGTAAGGTATTCAAGGAGCCTCTAGAATGGTGAAGAAGAGAATCAGCTGTCAGAGAAGGCGAAGTAAAGAAAAGACCTGTTTGCAGTAAAACTGGACGGCACAATCTCCCTGGGAGAGGCACATCCTGATGCTATGTCAGAGTGTTATTTGACTAGATATTTAGTTGAACAGAGATGGTATAAAACTTCAGGTTAAAGGGAAAATGCCACTGTATTTATTACTGTTATATAATTTTATCAGCACAGAGGCAGTGTTGGCTTCTGACACTGCATATTGCATATTTGGCATTTAGAATTATTGCTTGACCTGATTTTAATTCAACCTAAAACTTTTTTTTTGTAATATTAACATTTGGGGACTTTCTGCTATGCTCATCTTCAGAGAATAAAACACAGAGATGGCAGAATTGGTAAACTCTAAGCTAACCTGGATTAACCTAAAAGTTTTGTGATAGTTAATTTTATGTGTCAACAAGGCCCGGTACCCAGATACCTGGTTAAACATTATCTTGAGTGTGTTTGTAAGGGTGTTTCTGGATAAGATTAACATTTGTGTTGGTAGACTTAGTAATGTAATAGATGACTTTCCCCAATGTGGGTGAGCCTCATCCAATCCCTTGAAGGCCTAAATAGAACAAAGGTGGAGTAAGAGAGAATTTGTTCACTATGGCTGACTGTCTTGGAGCTGAGACACTGGTCCCCTCCTGCCTTCAGACTCAGACTTGGACTGGAACCATTGTGTTTCCTGGATCTGAGGCCTTTTGACTTGGACTAGAATTAAACCATTGGCTCTCCCAGGGCTCCAGCTCCCTGACTGCAGTTCTTGGGACTTGTCAGTTTCCATAATCACATGATCCAATTCCTTATTATCCATCTATCTGCCTATGTATATATCTGTGTATCTATCTATCCATCCAACCATGTATTATCTCCTATTGTTTCTGTTTCTCTGGAGAATCTCGGCTAATACAAATTTTGGTACTCAGAGTGCTTCTAGAGAAACAGGATTTTAAGGATGAATTTTCTGAATTGGTTCTGAAAATTGGCTCTCTGCTCTGATCAGTTTTAAAGACGCTAATGACTTTCTGGTAGTAAAGAGATCACTGGTGGTCCGTGCCTTGATCTAGCAGTAGAGAGATGAAAACTATCATCATTAAATCCTCTTAACCAACAACTGCTTCTAAGAAGCAAGGCTCTAGGTGACTGTGTATATGACACTTTTCAACGTTTTTGGCAAACTAATGAGTAGAGTGAGATTGGCTGGTTGCTCCTGTTGTTGCTGGACAAAGTGAGGAAAGAAAAAGCTGAGCTCAAGGATTAAAATTTGACAAAGATCAGTGTCCTGGAGGCTGAGGAGTGGATTATAAGGATCCCATAACCTGGTACTGGAAGTGGTGTTTGTAGCAGGTATCAACAGGTTCTATGAGCAATTAGCAGGGTCTTTAAGGTTAGGGGCAAGCTTTGTTTACCTTTGAAAATCTTGTAAGTCTCTGGGCGTGGTACATTTTTACTGTTATGTACTCAATAAAGACTGGTTAAATTGGTCCACATTCTTGATGATGGGACATTTCTCTTCCTGTTTTGATTTTTCAGCAGCAATAGGACTGTCTAACAGCTGATGAATGAGGGCTAAGGTGCAGTGTTCTGTGAACTAATAAGGTAAATTTATCTATATTAATTTGCCTTACCCCAGGACAAACACTTCCTGGGATGGCAGTGTTTGTTAGTTTATAACTGGCTTGACTACTAGTGAGAAAGTCAGGGCATGTAAATTCTAACGATGTTAACTTTAGGGACGTACATGGCATCTTTTGCCTCTGTTTTTCCCCCACTTCAATTAAGTAGAATAATCATATTAACCAAATCGTCAGGCTGTTATGAAAAATATTTTAGTAAAATATCCCCACACCAGTGCATCCCTTTGGTGATGAATAAAAACATGGCATAATCTTCAGCTCAGTAGGAGGGAGAAAATTGCCACAGGAAGTTCTGAGATTCCTCAACTCACCTGGGAACAATTACAATAATGATCATAATGACAATAATAATAGCAAAAACCCCAATAGTATTTACCATTTATATGATACCAGAGCCAGAAGTTCTTTGTAGGAGGAGGGTGGTGGTCTAGTTGGAAGGAGGTGAGTAGGCTGGGAGACTTGTCTTGAGGTTACATCTGCACAGGGCTTTGCCTAAGGTTGGGAAAATGGCAGCTGTTAAAATCACAGAATGGGTGGGGCATGTGGGGGTGGGTCCTGAAGGGGGAGGGGGGTGTCAAGCTGCCTCACTCCCTCTCTTCATTCACCACAAGCTGCTTCTTTTTTTGATTGAAGTATAGTTGATTTAGGATGTTGTGTTAATTTCTGCTGTACAGCAGTGATTCAGTTATACATATATATATATATATATATATATATATATATATATATATACATTTAAAAAAATATTCTTTCCCATTATGCTTTATCTCAGGATATTGAATACAGTTCCCTGAGACAAGCTACTTCTTGATGCTGGCAGATACATACTGCTTTACCTTTTCAGAACTCAAAATAATTTATTCACATAAGTACATCTAGTGCAGACATGATTCCTGTGCAGTCTTTGTCCAAAGGAAGTGTTATTGTTCCTATAACTTCTGTTCCACGTCATTGTCTCACAGGATGATGCTAATCTGTGTGAGAGATGCTAAAGGCAGGCCTCCATGGCAGTTAATGAAGCTCTTTTGTGAGGTGCCCTTCACATCATACATGATGTTGTCTAGTATCAGGTATCAAATGTTTGAGTGACAAAGGATTAATACTCCTTCATCTACACACATGCTCAAAGTTTGAGTATTACACGTTGGTAATCAGGGAGGGTAAATGTGTTCTCCCTGCCCTGGTCATTATAACCATTATGTCAGTGACAGCCTGATTCTAAAGCCTCCTAAACTGGTCTTGAACATTCCCAGTCATCATTCCTAAAAATGAAATATTATCTACTGTGTATATGAGCTCTTGAGAGCTTTCATAGCTGTAATTAAATATACATAAAAGGCAAGTAACACTTTCAGCTGAAACTGTGTGCTGGTTTGTTTTATCAAGCATTTGCAAAGGTTCTTTTGATTGGTGATTAAAAGTGGATTAACAATTTGAAATTCTTCCTTTTGGGGTATCAGTCACATTTCTTTAGTTGTCTCTGAGCCTTGCCTTGGGGCACATGCTCCAAGGTGTTAGGTCCCATTTAAAACTCCAGATTGAAGTTTATATATTAAGTGTGCATGTTTGGTTTTGGATTCTTGAGGTTTGCCTGGGGCATCTTCTCTAATTAATCATCCCGTGGGTTTAGAAATCTTCCACCCAGTCTTTTTTGATTTGTCAAAGGAAATAGAGAAGGTCTCAGTCTGAAAAAATCCTTATCTGATGTGTCACATCATACAGGTTTTAAGATTTAAATACATTTTCTTTTTAAACACATCAGCTTTACCAAGCTAGAAGCATGGAATGTTTGCAGATATCCACCATTCACCGAAATTGGCAGGCAGAAAGCTTGATGCAGTAAAGGAATGGCTATTTAATAGTTCTTTTATTTTCCATTCAGATCACACACACTTTTACTGAAAGAGGCCGCACAGCATGGAGTCTGATATTACAGAAGTGGCTTCAGGAAGCAATAATTGAATACTCCTCATTAAACTGGTTCATAAAAGAATCCTATTAAAACCAGTACAAATAATAAACCTTGAAAATGCTGCTTTAAATTCCAAGAAGGTGGTGAAGATATGCTACAGTGACAGTCTTCCGGTTCGCAGGGTAATTTTGAAAATCTTGTGTGCTAAATTTTTCTAAGCCAAGCAGTCACCTCACGACTGAATAAAAGACCTGGGGAATATTTTAAACGTATTCGATCCAAGCATGTGCCTTTTGGGGACAGTCAGTCATCCCCAAGAACTGATCCCTCATCCTGTCAGGATACCCAACCGAAAGGCTGATTATCTTTACTCACTTAATTAATTAATAGGCAATTCTTACAGAGAGGCTGGACACCTGAACCCACTGAGTCCTCTTTGCGTGGGCAAATCCAGCTGGTTCCATACATTCATTTCACTAAATGAGACTTTGGCCAAATTGTATATTTTTGCAAATAATACCAAATGGATCCAATGCAAAAATAATAATTAAAAAGTTATTTGTTTTCCCTTTTAAATCACAGAGGCGGCTGCAGAAGGCCCTGAATGCATAGGGCATACGGCTCCGCTTACCACCCAGATGGTGCTGCGGCTGGTCCTCTCCTTATGCATCTGGGTGGCCTTCACCCTACCCCCGACCCCCAACGCCTCCTGGCCTTCTGGCTGCACCGCTGCCTTACCCGCTGCCTTACGCTGCCCTTTCTCGACAGACTCCCCTTAATTTCTGTTATCTCTCCGTGTTCTCCCAAACTCCTTCCTCATTCAGGTTTCACACCTGTTTATGATCTGGTCTCTGGAGGAGATAAAATTCACATGGACAGGCATTTGTGTCTCAGCCAAGGGCGACTAATGTATTTCTATTATGATCTCAGAACTGGGATGATGTGTCTTAGATGTTTATATGTTCAATGGTTTCTCAGTTTTGCTGACCTGAAAAGCATAAGGGACCCCTTTACTAAGTACTTTTTAAAAACTTTTTATCCGCTGAGCCATGTAGTGATTGTTGTCACCAACACAATAGTTATTGAATAAATAACTGGAATGTCTGTAGTATTCCTGATCATTTCAATGAATGCTGTTCTTTCTATTTTTCCCCCCACAAAATATTTCTTGTACCCTCTTAATGACTCCTCAGCCTTTAGATTCCAGACCAGTGGTTCTCAAACTTTACCTGCATCAGAACACCTGGATGGCTTTGATAACTCAGATTGCTGGACTTCTATCCCCAAAGTTTCCAATTTGGTGACCTGGGGTGGGGCCAGGGAATTTGCATTTCCAATAAATTCCCAGGTGATCCTGATGCTGCTGGTCCAGCACCTTGGGAACCATTGCTCTAGAAATAAGCAAAACTAAAGGAGTTAAGTGATCTAGTGTGAGAGTCAGTTATAATCCCTGCTTTACCCCCTTTCCAGCTAGGTAGACTCTTGGTTGACGAAGCTTCTTAAACTTCAGTTTCTTCACTGTTAAAATGAGTTTAACAAAACATCCCTAGTAGGGTTGTTAAAAGGAAGAAATGAGATCATGTTTGTTAAGCATTTGAAAGAAAAGTGATTGTGATAGGTGTTTTGTTGTTATGTTTTACTTCTTCCCTAGAACTCAATTTTCAGGACTTCTAATTGAATCATAAAGTATCCTTTAAGCACCAATTTGGTTAAGGAAAGTGTTTGTGTGTTTGGAAAATAAGAAAATAAAATCCCTTTGGGGAGCACCTTGACAAAATAATGAATTCAAAATTCATCTGGATGTGTACAATAATAGCCAGAGAGTTTTGAAAGGAGGATCCTCTTTTGATTGTTGTTTTAGTCCACCAGATATCAAAACATATTATAAAGTCATGCTAATCAAAACAGCATGGTATTGGCTTAGGAAAAGGCAAATAAGTTAGAGGAGTAGAGTAAAAAATTTTATATCACACACAGATACTCACACTCATATATTATATATATATGTATATATATATATATATACATATATATATGATTTCAAGTCAATGATGGAAGCATGGACAATTAATAATGTTGGAGAAATTAACATTGGTTAAAAAAAACTTTAATATTTGCTTCTATTTTTTTTTTTTTGGCTGTGCTGCATGGCAGGTGGGATCTTAGTCCTCTGACCAGGGATTGAACCTATGCCCCCTGCAGTGGAATTGTGGAGTCTTAACTACTGGACCACGAGGGAAGTCCCAATATTTGCTTCTTATCACACAAGAATATTTCCTGGATGGGTTTCTAAAACCTAAAAAGTATTGAAATTTCTTTTAATATGTATGATACAGTGTGATGTTTCTATAATTGTGAGGAATAAAAAGAAATAAAAGAAAATGTCACATTTGAATTAACATAAATTTAAAACTTCTATTTGAGAAAGGTGTTTATTATGAATACAGCTGAAGGACATATAGCTTGGAAAAAATATTGGAATCATATAGAATAGAGTTAATATCTGGATGATAAAACCATCTTTTCAAAGTAATAAGAAAACAAAACACATATAATGCAATAGAAAAGCAGGCAATAGCCAATTCAGAAGAGAAAGAAGAAATATAAATTCCTGACAAAGACTGATAAGATTTAGTATTGTTAAGGCTATGAAAATCTGGTTAATGCCACCTAATGTTTGTGGAAATGTAAGTTTATGCAAATTTTTTGGTGAGCAAACTAAAAATCACATACCCTTGGAAACGGCAAGTCTACTTCTAGAAATTTATGCAATAGAAATACTTTCATGTAGGCACAATAATAAGTTCACAGGAATGTTCATTGAGACTTTTCTGTTAATACTGAAACATTAAAAACAATCTAAATGTGCTTTAGAAGGGAAATGGTTAACCATATTATGGTACATTCACAGTATGGGATAATGTATACAAGGCAGGGTTTGAACATCCAGCAAAATGAAAATATATATCATGAAAAACCATTTGCAGGATAATATATGACAAACATCCTTTTGAAGGCATTGTTTAACTTGCAAGAAGGTAAGAAATATCCACAGATGGTTATTATTAAAAAACCAAAAGACAACAAGTGTTGGCAAGGATGTGGGGAAATTGGAACTCTTGCATATTGTCGGTGGGAATACAAAATGATGCAGCCAGTATGGAAAACAGTATGGAGGTTCCTCAAAAAATTAAAAATAGTACTATCATATGATCCAGCAATTCTACTTTTGGGTGTTTATCCAAAAGAATTGAAATCAAGTTATTGAAGAGGTATTAGCACTCATATTCATTGTAGCACTATTCATAATATCCGAGATGTGAAAACATCCTACCTGTCCTAGACCGATGAATGGATAAAGAAAATGTAGTATATACATAAAATGGAATACTATTCAGCCTTAAAAAAGAAGGAAAATTTTGCAGGATGCAACAATATGGATGAACCTTGAAGACATTATGCTAAGTGAAATAAGCAGTCACAGAAGGACAAATACTGCATGATTCTACATATATGAGGTATCCAAAATAGGCAAATTCATAGACTCAAAGAGTGGCATGGTGGTTCCCAGGGGCTGGAGGAGGGCAAACTGGAGTTACTAATCAACAGGCATAAAGTTCTAGTTAAGCAAGATAAATCCTGGAGATCTGCTTGACAACATTGTACCTATAGTCAACAATACTGTACTGTACACTTAAAAATTTGTTAAGAGGGCAGATCTCACATTAAGTGTTTTTCTCATGATAAAATAATATTTTAAGAAAGAATATTATACTGCCACATGAATAGCTAGACGATTGGAAAAGAATAGAAAGTTCAGAAGCAGACCCAAGTATGTACAGAAATTGGACCGAAGTAACTGTAAAAAGTAGGTATATATTAAAGCATATTAAATTATTGTGGAAAAGATTGACTTTTAAATAAATGGTGTCAGAACGATTTCATAATCTTTGAAAAGGAGAACATAGGGTCCATATTCAAACCATCCTTGATAATAAACTCCAAACGTGTCATCTGTTTTTGTGAAATTATGATTTTAATAGGTTCTCTTTCCTAGCTCTAAGAAAGGGTCGAGATGCAGTGGCAAGTGGAAGGCACTGAGAGGTTAGTTTCTCAGTACCACTCCCACTAAACAGAACCAGGTCTCTTTGGAGTACTGGGTGATTCCAGATTTGCACTGAGACAGCATGAGATACGCCTGGAACATCTTGTGCCAGAAAGCAAGAAAGAACTGAAAGAGTGATGGGGACACGTCAGAAGAACACAGAACAACTGCTTAATGGGCTAAATTTGAGATATAAAAACATTGAAGAAAAAAGAGATAGTAATAGATTATAGCATATTGAATATCAAAAAATAAAGTCAAGGAAACTATCAGACAAATTCAGATTCTGGGGACATTTCCTAAGACTATTGTCACTGACCCAGACTTGGGCCTGCTTCCCCCGCACACAATAAATTCAACCTGTAGAAACAGGGTTGTTGTGAAGAAAAGTGTAGCATTCATTGCAGTACAAATAAGGGGAATGGGCAGCTTATACTCAAAAGACTCAGATTCTCTGATGGCTTCTAGGGAAGGGTTTTTGTTTGTTTGTTTGTTTTTCTGTTTTTTTTGTTTTGTTTTGTTTTGTTTTTGTTTTTTTGCTTTTTTTTTGCGGTACGTGGGCCTCTCACTGCTGTGCCTCTCCCGTTGCGGAGCACAGGCTCCGGACGCGCAGGCTCAGCAGCCATGGTTCGCGGGCCCAGCTGCTCCGCGGCATGTGGGATCTTCCCGGACCGGGACATGAACCCGTGTCCCCTGCATCGGCAGGCGGACTCTCAACCACTGCGCCACCAGGGAAGCCCCTAGGGAAGGATTTTTAAAGACAGTGTGAATGAAAGGGTCACAGAGAGTGTGATCAGCTCATGTATAATTCTCTGCAATCCCACTCCTGGACATATATCTAGAGAAAAGTATAATTCAAAAACCCCAGTGTTCATAACAGCACTATTCACAATAGCCAAGACAGGGAAGCAACCTAAATGTCCATCGGCAGATGAGTAGATAAAGAAGATGTGGTATATTTATACAATGGAATATTACTCAGCCATAAAAAATGAAATAATGACATTTGTGGCATAATAGATGGACCTGGAGATTACCATACTAAGTGAAGTAAGTCAGAAAGAGGAAGAAAATTATCATATTGTATCACTTATATGTGGAATCTAAACTATGACACAAATGAACCTACCTATGAAACAGAAACAGAATCACGGACATAGTGAAGAGACCTGTGGCTGCCAAGGGGGAAGGGCAGGGGAAGGATAAGTTAAGAGGTGGAGATTAACATGTATACACTACTATATATAAAACAGATAAACAACAAAGACCTACTGTATAGCACAGGGAACTATATTCAATATTTTGTAATAACCCATAATGGAAGTAAATTAAAAATGAATATATATATTTATATATATGTATCATTGAATCACTGTGCTATACAACTGAAACTAATACAGTGTTATAAATCAACTATACTTCAATAAAATTAAAATAAAACAAACAAACAAAACCCTATTCTCTGATTGGTCGATAGTGAGGTAACAGGTGATGTTTCAGGAATCTCAGTCATCAACCTTCTGGTTCCAACCCGTCTGTGGTCTACATGCTTGTGGTCAGCAGTAACTTCCTCAACCCAGTGGGGGTTTTAGTATCTGTAAAACAACTTAAGGATATGGCTCAGAATATTATCCATAGTCCTTGAGGAGGAACTAATGTTCCTTGACTTTGTTTTATGGCTAAACTATTATTATTTTGTCTTGTTTGACTGTTTTTCTTTGTTTCTGCCTTTTTTCACTTCTCTGATTAAATCTGTTCTTTGGAACTCAGGGAAGGCCTCGGGGGCTAAAGCTTTTTTTTTTTTTTTACAAACAAGAGGTGGGGTAGTCTGTCCCAGGGGAGGTCCCTCAGGGTCCTGCTCGATTTTAATATTGACATGGACTTTTCAAAAATTTTCAGTCATGAAAAACAAACAAAAAAGCAGGACAGTGTCTAAGTTAAAGGGGACTAAACAGACATGACTGCTAAATGAAATGTGTAATCTTTGATTGGGTCTTGGATTTAAAAAAACACAGCTAGAAAGGGTATCTTTATAGACAATCAGAGAAATTTGAATATGAACTATATATTAAACAATACTGTACCAGTGTTAAGTGTCTAGGGTGTGATAATGGTGTGTTTATGTAAGAGAATGTTCTGGTTCTGGAGAGATATTTGGAGCATAATTAGTGGTGAGCTGTCATGAGATGTGAGGTGTCTATGAGAGTGTGAGAGAGATGGGGAGGCAGCTGGATAGAGCACACGTGGGAAGATGGTAACAACTGGTGGGTCTAGAAGGAGGATATATGTTGTTCACTGAGATATTCTTTCATTTTCTTATAGCTTTGCAATTTTTAAAAATAAAAAGTAGAGGAATAAAATACAACAAAAGTTCCCCATCAGGTCATTAAATCATCATTTAGATATATAGGAATATTTATAGATCATGCAATTATTTCAAATTCTTTATAAATTAAGGCAATGTAAGGAATAAGTATCTAAGCACATTAAGGAATAAATGACGTTAGTAGAAAATATCTGTCTTTTTACTTGACAAATGAAGACATAGATCCACAAATAAATTAACTCCCCTAAGGTCACACACTAATGTGTATAAGATTCCACTTCTGTGAGCTTTATACAGCAACTGAAAATCAAATATGGTCCTTTGAATCCTTGAAATTTTCTTTCCAGGCTGTTGGTTTGAGGAAGCTCATTGTATTACCCTTTATCAGAGAGAACAGAGCTTTCAAGGATTTTTTTTTCTTTTTATATCTGCTATTTTTCTCTCACATTTCAGCAGAAATGAAAATATCAGTAGGGATGCTTTCTACTTCTTAAACCAATTCTTCATAAACTGGTGAGGTGGTTGGAAGTCCATTAGATCTATTGAATAAGGTCATAATGATGTTGAAATTAACAATAAAGCAAGAGTGTTAAAACGGATTCTAGCCAAGATTTAATATTTTGAAATGTACAGAATCTTCTCTGTTCCTTTGAGTTAAGCCAGGATTCATCTTTCAGCCCTGGACCATCATGGGTCATTATTAGTCCCACCTGCTTGGACAAGGAAATCGACAGAGGGCTTGTTCCTGAAGTGTGCTGTGCTGCTAGGTCTGGATCGTGCTCTGTCCCCTACTGGCTGGGCGACTTTGGGCAAGTTTCTTAGCCTCTGGTTTCAGTTTCCTCAGGTGTAACATGGGAATAATAATGGTATCTAATCCACAGATTTATTGAGAAGACTAAATGAGAATGCTCACGGTACAGTGCCTTGTATAGTAAACATATAGTTCTTTTTTATTAAGCTCTAGCTTGTCAACTAGATAATTCTCAAATGACTGCAGAGTTTAAAATAGTTTATATTTTACAGATATCATTGGATTTTCTATTTTCATATATGCATATCATGATGATTTGACTAGAAATTGTTGCCCATAAACATTAGACTTAATTTTTTGGGGTGGGGGGGTCAGAAACTTTTTTTACATCTTTGTTGGAGTATAATTGCTTTATAATGGTGTGTTAGTTTCTGCTTTATAACAAAGTGAATCAGTTATACATATACGTATGTTCCCATATCTCTTCCCTCTTGCGTCTCCCTCCTTCCCACCCTCCCTATCCCACCCCTCTAGGTGGTCACAAAGCACCGAGCTGATCTCCCTGTGCTATGCGGCTGCTTCCCACTAGCTATCTATTTTACGTTTGGTAGAGTATATATGTCCATGCCACTCTCTCACTTTGTCACAGCTTACCCTTCCCCCTCCCCATAGCCTCAAGTCCATTCTCTAGTATGTCTGTGTCTTTATTCCTGTTTCTTCATGACATTTTTTCCCCTTAAATTCCATATATATTGTTAGCATATGGTATTTGTCTTTCTCTTTCTGACTTACTTCACTCTGTATGACAGATTCTAGGTCCATCCGCCTCATTACAAATAGCTCAATTTCGTTTCTTTTTATGGCTGAGTAATATTTCATTGTATATACATGACACAACTTCTTTTTTCATTTGTTTGTTTTTTGTTTTTTGCGGTGCACGGGCCTCTCACTGTTGTGGCCTCTCCCGTTGCGGAGCACAGGCTCCAGACGCGCAGGCTCAGCGGCCATGGCTCATGGGCCTAGCTGCCCCACGGTATGTGGGATCTTCCTGGACTGGGGCATGAACCCGCATCCCCTCCATCGGCAGGCGGACTCCCAAACACTGCACCACCCCTAGCAGTTTTTTTTGTTTGTTTGTTTTTGTTTGTTTTTTGCACATCTTCTTTATCCATTCATCTGATGATGGACACTTAGGTTGTTTCCATCTCCTGGCTATTGTAAATAGAGCTGCAATGAACATTTTGGTACATGACTCTTTTTGAATTATGGTTTTCTCGGGGTATATGCCCGGTAGTGGGATTGCTGGGTCATATAGTAGTTCTATTTGTAGTATTTTAAGGAACCTCCATACTGTTCTCCATAGTGGCTGTACCAATTCACATTCCCACCAGCAGTGCAAGAGGGTTCCCTTTTCTCTACACCTTCTCCAGCATTTGTTGTTTCTAGATTTTTTGATGATGGCCATTCTGACTGGTGTGAGATGATATCTCATTGTAGTTTTGATTTACATTTCTCTAATGATTAATGATGTTGAGCATTCTTTCATGTGTTTGTTGGCAGTCTGTATATCTTCTTTGAAGAAATGTCTATTTAGGTCTTCTGCCCATTTTTGGATGGGGTTTTTTTTTTGTTGTTGTTGTTATTGAGCTGCATGAGCTGCTTGTAAATTTTGGAGATTAATCCTTTGTCAGTTGCTTCATTTGCAAATATTTTCTCCCATTCTGAGGGTTGTCTTTTCATCTTGTTTATGGTTTACTTTGGTGTGCAAAAGCTTTTGTTTCATTAGGTCCCATTTGTTTATTTTTCTTTTTATTTCCATTTCTCTAGGAGGTGGGTCAAAAAGGATCTTGCTGTGATTTATGTCATAGAGTGTTCTGCCTATGTTTTCCTCTAAGAGTTTGATAGTTTCTGGCCTTATATTTAGGTCTTTAATCAATTTTGAGCTTATTTTTGTGTATGATGTTAGGGAGTGATCTAATCTCATACTTTTACATGTCCCTGTTCTGTTTTCCCAGCACCATTTATTGAAGAGGCTGTCCTTTCTCCACTGTACATTCCTGCCTCCTTTATCAAAGATAAGGTGACCATATGTGCATAGGTTTATCTCTGGGATTTCTGTCCTGTTCTATTGGTCTATATTTCTGTTTTTGTGCCAGTATCATACTGTCTTGATTACTGTAACTTTTTAGTATAATCTGAAGTCAGGGAGCCTAATTCCATCAGCTCTGTTTTTCGTTCTCAAGATTGCTTTGGCTATTCGGAGTCTTTTGTGTTTCCATACAAATTGTGAAATGTTTTGTTCTAGTTCTGTGAAACATGCCAGTGGTAGTTTGATAGGGATTGCATTGAATCTGTAGATTGCTTTGGGTAGTAGAGTCATTTTCACAATGTTGATTCTTCCAATCCAAGAACATGGTATATCTCTCTATCTATTTGTATCATCTTTAATTTCTTTCATCAGTGTCTTATAATTTTCTGCATACAGGTCTTTAGTCTCCTTAGGTAGGTTTATTCCTAGATATTTTTTTTCTTTTTGTTGCAATGGTAAATGGGAGTGTTTTATTGATTTCACTTTCAGATTTTTCATCATTAGTGTATAGGAATGGAAGAGATTTCTGTGCATTAATTTTGTATCCTGCTACTTTACCAAATTCATTGATTAGCTCTAGTAGTTTCCTGGTAGCATCTTTAGGATTCTCTATTTATAGTATCATGTCATCTGCAAACAATGACAGCTTTACTTCTTCTTTTCCAATTTGGATTCCTTTTATTTCCTTTCCTTCTCTGATTGCTGTGGCTAAAAATTCCAAAACTATGTTGAATAAGAGTGGAGAGAGTGGGCAACCTTGTCCTTTTCCTGATCTTAGTGGAAATGCTTTCAGTTTTTCACCATTGAGGACGATGTTGGCTGTGGGTTTGTCATATATGGCTTTTTTATGTTGAGGGAAGTTCCCTGTATACCTACTTTCTGCAGGGTTTCTATTATATATCAGTGTTGAATTTTGTTGAAAGCTTTCTTTGCATCTATTGAAATGACCATATGGTGTTTCTCCTTCAATTTGTTAATATGATGTATCACATTGATAGATTTGCGTATATTGAAGAATCCTTGCATTCCGGGAATAAACCTCACTTGTTCATGGCGTATGATCCTTTTAATGTGCTGTTGGATTCTGTTTGCTAGTATTTTGTTGAGGATTTTTGCATCTATGTTCATCAGTGATATTGGCCTGTAGTTTTCTTTCTTTGTGACAGCCTTGTCTGGTTTTGGTATCAAGGTGTTGGTGGCCTCGTAGAAGGAATTTGGGAGTGTTCCTCCGTCTGCTATATTTTGGAAGAGTTTGAGAAGGATAAGTGTTAGCTCTTCTCTAAATGTTTCATAGAATTTGCCTGTGAAGCCATCTGGTCCTGGGCTTTTTTTTGTTGGAAGAGTTTTAATTTCAATTTCAGTGCTCGTGATTGGTCTGTTCATATTTTCTATTTCTTCCTGATTCAGTCTTGGCAGGTTGTGCATTTCTAAGAATTTGTCCATTTCTTCCAGGTTGTCCATTTTATTGGCATAGAGTTGCTTGTAGTAATCTCTCATGATCTTTTTTATTTCTGCAGTGTCAGTTGTTACTTCTCCTTTTTCTTTTCTAATTCTGTTGATTTGAGTCTTCTCCCTTTTTTTCTTGATGAGTCTGGCTAATGGTTTATCAATTTTGTTTATCTTCTCAAAGAACCAGCTTTTAGTTTTATTGACCTTTGCTATTGTTTCCTTCATTTCTTTTTCATTTATTTCTGATCTGATCTTTATGATTTCTTTCCTTCTGCTAATGTTGGGGATTTTTGTTCTTCTTTCCCTAATTGATTTAGGTGCAAGGTTAGGTTGTTTATTCGAGATGTTTCCTGTTTCTTAAGGTAGGATTGTATTGCTATAAACTTCCCTCTTAGAACTGCTTTTCCTGCATCCCATAGGTTTTGCATCATCGTGTCTCCATTGTCATTTGTTTCTAGGTATTTTTTGATTTCCTCTTTGATTTCTTCAGTGATCACTTCATTATTAAGTAGTGTATTGTGTAGCCTCCATGTGTTTGTATTTTTTACAGATCTTTTCCTGTAATTGATATCTAGTCTCATAGCGTTGTGGTTGGAAAAGTTACTTGATACAATTTCAATTTTCGTAAATTTACCAAGGTTCGATTTGTGACCCAAGATGTTATCTATCCTGGAGAATGTTCCATGAGCAGTTGAGAAAAATGTGTATTCTTTTGTCTTTGGATGGAATGTCCTATAAATATCAATTAAGTCCATCTTGTTTAATGTATCATTTAAAGCTTGTGTTTCCTTATTTATTTTCATTTTGGATGATATGTCCATTGGTGAAGGTGGGGTGTTAACGTTCCCTACTATGAATGTGTTACTGTTGATTTCCCCTTTTATGGCTGTTAGTATTTGCCTTATGTATTGAGGTGCTCCTCTGTTGGGCGCATAAATGTTTACAATTGTTATATCTTCTTCTTGGATCGATCCCTTGATCATTATGTAGTGTCCTTCTTTGTCTCTTCTAATAATCTTTATTTTAAAGTCTATTTTGTCTGAAATGAGAATTGCTACTCCAGCTTTCTTTTGGTTTCCATTTGCAGGAATATCTTTTTCCATCCCCTCACTTTCAGTCTGTATGTGTCTCTTGTAGACAGCATATATATGGGTCTTGTTTTTGTATCCATTCAGCCAGTCTGTGTCTTTTGGTGGGAGCATTTAATCCATTTACATTTAAGGTAATTATCCACATGTATGTTCCTATTCCCATTTTCTTAATTGTTTTGGGTTTGTTATTATGGGTCTTTTCCTTCTCTTGTGTTTGTTGCCTAGAGAAGATCCTTTAGCATTTGTTATAAAGCTGGTTTGGTGGTGCTGAACTCTATCAGCTTTTGCTTGTCTGTAAAGGTTTTAATTTCTCCATCAAATCTGAATGAGATCCTTGCTGGGTAGAGTAACCTTGGTTGTAGATTTTTCTCCTTCATCACTTTAAATATGTCCTGCCAGTCCCTTCTGGCTTGCAGAGTTTCTGCTGAAAGATCAGCTGTTTACCTTATGGGGATTCCCTTGTGTGTTATTTTTCCCTTGCTGGTTTTTTTTTTTTTTTTTTTTTTTTTTGCGGTATGCGGGCCTCTCTCTGTTGTGGCCTCTCCCGTTGTGGAGCACAGGCTCCAGATGCGCAGGTTCAGCAGCCATGGCTCACGGGCCCAGCCGCTCCGCGGCATGTGGGATCCTCCCGGACCGGGGCACGAACCCGCGTCCCCCGCATCGACAGGCGGACTCTCAACCACTGCGCCACCAGGGAAGCCCTCCCCTTGCTGGTTTTAATATGTTTTCTTTGTATTTAATTATTCACAGTTTTATTAATATGTGTCTTGGCATGTTTCTTCTTGGATTTGTCCTGTATGAGATTCTGTGCTTCCTGGACTTAACTATTTCCTTTTCCATATTAGGGAAGTTTTCAACTATAATCTCTTCAAATATTTTCTCAGTCCCTCTTTTTCTCTTCTTCTTCTGGAACCCCTATAATTCAAATGTTGGTGTGTTTAATGTTGTCCCAGAGGTCTCTGAGACTGTCCTCTGTTCGTTTCATTCTTTTTTCTTTATTATGCTCTGCATTAGTTATTTCCACACTTTTATCTTCCAGGTCACTTATCCATTCTTCTGCCTCAGTTATTCTGCTATTGATCCCTTCTAGAGTATTTTTAAGTTCATTTATTGTGTTGTTCATCGTTGCTTGTTTCATCTTTAGTTCTTCTAGGTCCTTGTTAAATGTTTCTTGCATTTTCTTTATATTCTATATCCAAGATTTTGGATCATCTTTACTATCATTATTCTGAATTCTTTTTCAGGCAGACTGCCTATTTCCTCTTCATTTGTTAGGTCTGGTGGGTTTTTATCTTGCTCCTTCATCTGCTGTGTGTTTTTCTGTCTTCTCATTTTGCTTATCTTACTGTTTTTGGGGTCTCCTTTTTGCAGGCTGCAAATTTGTAGTTCCCATTGTTTTTGGTGTCTGTCCCTGGTGGCTAAAGTTGGTTCAATGGGTTGTGTAGGCTTCCTGGTGGAGGGGACTAGTGCCTGTGTTCTGGTGGATGTGGCTGGATTCTGTCTTTCTGGTGGGCAGGTCCATGTCTGGTGGTGTGTTTTGGGGTGTCTGTGGACTCATTATGATTTTAGGCAGCCTCTCTGCTAATGGGTGGGGTTGTATTCCTGTCTTGCTAGTTGTTTGGCATAGGGTGTCCAGCACTAAAGCTTGCTGTTTGTTGAGTGAAGCTGGGTGTTGGTGTTGAGATGGAAATCTCTGGGAGATTTTTGCCATTTGATATTACGTGGAGCTGGGAGGTCTCTTGTGGACCAGTGTCCTGAAGTTGGCTCTCCCACCTCAGAGGCACAGCACTGACTCCTGGCTGCAGCACCAAGAGCCTTTCATCTACACAGCTCAGAATAAAAGAGAAAAAGTAGAAAGAAAGAAAGAAAGAGGATAAAATAAAATAAAGTTATTAAAATAAAAATACAATTTTTAAGAAAAAAATTTTTTTCAAGTAAAAACAAACAAACAAACAAAAACCAGATGGATAGAACCCTGGGACAAAGGGTGAAAGCAATACAGACAAAATCTCACACAGAAGCATACACATACACACTCACAAAAAGAGGAAAAGTGGAAAAAATAATAAATCTTGCTCTCAAAGTCCACCTCCTCAATTTGGAATGATTTGTTGTCTATTCAGGTATTCCACAGATGCAGGGTACATCAAGTTGATTGTGGAGATTTAATCGGCTGCTCCTGAGGCTGCTGGGAGAAATTTCCCTTTCTCTTCTTTGTTCGCACAGCTCCCGGGGTTCAGCTTTGGATTTGGCCCTGCCTCTGCGTGTAGGTCACCGGAGGGCGTCTGTTCTTTGCTCAGACAGGACGGGGTTAAAGGAGCCGCTGATTCGGGGTCTCTGGCTCACTGAGGCCCGGGTGAGGGAGGGTACGGAGTGTGGGGCTAGCCTGCGGTGGCAGAGGCCAGAGTGACGTTGCACTAACCTGAGGCGCGCCGTGCGTTCTCCCGGGGAAGTTGTCCCTGGATCCCGGGACCCTGGCAGTGGCGGGCTGCACAGGCTCCCCGGAAGAGAGGTGTGGAGAGTGACCTGTGCTCGCACACAGGCTTCTTGGTGTCAGCAGCAGCAGCCTTAGCGTCTCATGCCTGTCTCTGGGGTCCGTGCTGTTAGCCGCGGCTCGCGCCCGTCTCTGGAGCTCCTTTACGCAGCGCTCTTAAGCCCCTCTCCTCGCACACCAGGAAACAAAGAGGGAAGAAAAAGTCTCTTGCCTCTTCGGCATGTCCAGACTTTTCCCTGGACTTCCTCCCAGCTAGCCGTGGTGCAGTAACCCCTTCAGGCTGTGTTCGCACTGCCAGTCTCTCCCTGCGCTCCGACCGAAGCCCAAGGCTCAGCTCCAGCCCCGCCCGCCCCAGCGGGTGAGCAGGCTAAGCCTCTCGGGCTGGTGAGTGCTAGTCGGCACCAATTCTCTGTGCGGGAATCTCTCCTCTTTGCCCTCTGCACCCCTGTTGCTGCGTTCTCCTCCGTGGCTCCGAAGCTCCCCACTTCCGCCACCCACAGTCTCCACCCATGAAGGGGCTTCCTAGTGTGTGGAAACCTTTCCTCCTTCACGGCTCCCTCCCACTGGTGCAGGTCCCATCCCTATTGTTTTGTCTCTATTCTTTTTTCTTTTGCCCTACCCAGGTACGTGGGGAGTTTCTTGCCTTTTGGGAGGTCTGAGGTCTTCTGCCTGCATTCAGTAGGTGTTCTGTGGGAGTTGTTCCACGTGTAGATGTATTTCTGATGTATCTGCGGGGAAGAAGGTGATCTCCACGTCTTACTCTTCCGCCATCTTCCCCCTCCCCTGTAGGCTTAATTTTTGACATGAAAAGGAATCTAACAAAAAGATCTCTGTATCTGCTGTCCTTCCAGGATTTTTATTTTGGTCACATGCAATTTTAATATATATTTCCCTCCTATATATAATATCAAGAAATATCACCCATATATATTAATAAGCCAATGTTAGTTTTTTCCAAACATGTTAGATTGAAACTGGTGCCTCAATGACACTTTTATCCTCACATTATTTTTTCTGAGAAGTAGTTTTACATTTGACTGGCTTTTATAATGTATTTAAGAATTTGGAGTTCACACAGGCATTTAGCAATCTAGAGTCCAACAGGAACCCTAGATACAACAGGAAGCACGGGGACCTACTTAGCTTGGGCTCCTGTTCTGATCACTTCCCAGCCCTTTATTCCTTGTAAAATCACACTGCACATTGGTGTGTTTGTTCATCCTTCTGTATTTGTCACGTACCTGCTTTGCTTGGTGCTCGGGAGAAAATGTAAACAGGAGGCCCCGTTGTCTAGAAAGAGCCAATATAATTAGAAATAGAACTCATACACCTAAGCATGTATCTTAGAATGGACGATAATGTATAAATGGCCAAAATGAGTGGTTTAGGTAAGCAAAGGTTAACAAAGCCAGGAATAGGCAGAAAGACTCCTATTCCTATGATGAATGAGTTGTTTATTAAAAGATGGGCAGGGATTGTGACAGCACAGACAGTGAATTTAATGCAGAATGCAGAATTCTGGCAGAATTCTGATAGGACATCTGGGAATTGTCCAAGGAGAGATTCTTAATAACTGACCTGGTTCTTGGTTCTTATGCTCTCTGAGGCCAGAGCTGAGCATTTGAGCAGATCAACTTCTCCCAGCCTTCCTATTTCTGTCTTCTTACCTGCGAGCCTTCGGTGGCCTCCTCTGCTTCTCTTGGGCAGCAGAGTCAGGCTGCCCTTGGAAGAGGGCTGGGAGGGCCTTTCTTCCACGAATTCTGCCCGGGTGTTGGCCCACACCATCTGCTAGGCTTCTCTTACGTTTGGCACTGTGTTCAGTACTTTATATACTTTTCAAAACTGTGAGGGAATTACTATGTGAAACACCTGGTAATTCCAATTAGGGTCTTGACGGCGACTAGGGAGTTGGCTGACAGTTGGGGAACGCACATTTACAGCGGGTCTAGGGAAAGAATAACATGATGAAGCTAGTGATGGCTACGTATTTCTCTTGGCCTTAAGCTACTTAAAATCCAGTGGCTTTTATATCGAGTTCCCTTGCAGGTGCCAAACAGATGAAAGTAACCTCCAAGACACGATTTTCTAATGAATATGAAGTCTTGCCATAAGCAACCTATCTCAATGGAAATACCGGCCTTGTGGAGAGAGAAACTAAGGATAACTTATATCATGTTGTGAAAATCAGGATGATTTTTCCTCTGGTAGTTTGTTTCCTGACCTGAGAAAATATTTGTGTATAAGGGGAATTACAGAAGCTAAAATTTATTTTTTCTGAACATGTGTTAATATAATACTACTAAAATGCAAATGCCTGGCTGTCTGAAAACATTAATAAAGTAGTCCTAAAAACCTTCATCTCAAAATCGGTCAATACTTATTAAATATATCTTTATAAAAGAAGAAGAGAAACAAATATCCATGGAGTGGCCTAACAGGTGCAAGTGTGTGCATGTGTGTTCTTTTGGGATACTCTTTCCTCTTAGGAAGAAATATTGTACTTAATCCTCAGAGGTTTATTCTAAGGGCATGATGAAAGCAAACGGGAATAGTTATGTGTAGTTGAAATTATTTTGTTACATATTTACATCTCTGCCTATGGTTCCATAAGAAAACAAAATGGGCCTTTTAAAAGAAAGGAATAACTCTGAATCAATGAATTTAGATGACTTAATTTTATTAAAAAGTCAGAAATATAGGATAAATGGGAAACACAACATGGATAATTTAATTTTTGTTGTCTCTGATGAGAGAATATTTCATTCCCCACTCTTTTTGTCTTAGAAGGGAATTAACTGCTGCATGGAGCTTTTGGAAAGCAGCTGTGAACCTGGAGATCCCACTTACTTGCCAATATTTTATGACCAGACAGATGTGTACACAAATCACACCTGTTCTAATTCCAGAAGCCCCGCTTCAGTCAATCACTCTAAAATAACTTATGTCTCTAAGACATAAAATGTACTAAAGAATCTTGAGGACTGGACAGTGGAAGTGTCAGCAGCTCCCTCACCAAGGGCATGGCTGGAACGTAGTATGGTCACATTTTCTGTGCTTTTATGGAACCACAGGGAGCACTCAATGACAGATCAATGAAAATTTCTCAGGGATGGGAAAGTGAGAAGCCTGGTGAGTGTGTTTGGGGGACAGTAAGGCTCATCTTGCTCTACAGGTGCTTCCCTTTTGCACCTCTGTTCAGAAAAATCTCAGAGTGGAAATGGCCTTGTGTGAAATAGTAAGAGCAGGTAAATCCATTTGGAGAGTCAAACCCACCCTTTGGGAAGGTGAAAGGTAAAGTAATTGACATTTACTGTTTTAATTACTCTTAGAATATTTTGGTGTCAAATCTGGCACAAACCAGGTTTCATAACCCAGGAAAGCAGATGCCATATTTCCTATAATGATGTACTCATAAGGTAAGAGAACCCAGTTTTATTAACCCGCATTCCCCAGAGACCATAGTTTAAGTTAAATCCAGAGTTTTAAAGATTTCTGAAGAGTTTTTAAACACAGAAAAACAAGTTGATTTTGAATTGATGATGGGCTTGTTCAGCTGGGTTCTGACATGGGCCTTATATTCTCTGCTCATGGTCTTATGTTATCTTCGCTTGCTGAAAGCAGGTCGTTGGGTATATGGTCAGAATTTACGGGGCTATGTTTGGACCCAGCACAATTAGTTTTCAATGCATTCTTTGCAAACACTTAAGTGTTGGTGAAAGCAACTGTGTCTGTTTTTAATTCACAGAAACCACATTCATGGTAGAGCCTTCTGTAACCTGGACAACTATCTCACCAGTAGCCACAGTTCTTTGTCATTAAGAGTCTCACATCTTTTTCTCTCATCCTTTGCTTTATTGCCACTATATATTCTTTGATATAGACAGAGGGCATACTCAGATCTTACAATGATATTCCAATTTTATCCAACAGGCTTATTCTGATCTCTTATTGGTAAGTATCCCACATCACTTTTGAGGATCTCAAAGTTTGTACCCAAGATGAAGTCTCCATCAATAAGATTCTACTACAATGTTCCTTTTAATTTTTTAATAAGGTATACAATTCCAATTGCCTTGGAAACAAATTTGTGCAGAGTGCAGTCTCAAAAAAGCTACGACTTCAGTTTTACAGCATGGGGATTATTGTGATTCACCGCGTGTACCTACATCCGTGCAGGAAACTAAAAGGTCAGGTACAGCCCAACTTCCAAATCCTGGAACTGTTTGTGGGAGTCCGAGGAAGCAGTGCTGCTTTCGCGATCCAACTAGTCCTCTTCTTTATGCTGTTGTTTCCGGGAGGGATGTGCAAGACTCGGGTCTCCCGTCTTTGGTCCCTGGTGTGCAGAGAGGCTGGCTGTGCAGTACAGCCCAGGGAGAGAACATGAGGGTGAAAATGTTCAATAGGATGTTGATTTCATCATTGAAACAGAATCACAGAGGAATGCTTTTAGAATAGTCTTTTTAATCTTTAGCTGTTTGCTTCTAGGCAACCTCCTCCCTGTTACTGTCAATTTTCTGTTTCCTTCCCTCTCCTCTCTTCACATAGAAATTCTGTATTGCTATATATTTACATAGAAATATAATCAAATAAAACCATTGCAGCAGATTCACCTAAAGCTATTAAGAATTAATGTTTATCATATGTCCTGGCTGAGAGCCAGTCATGCCATTCAGGATTCATGTACTTCTCTGGCCTCTAAAAGGATTTGGGATTAAATCTGTGAACACACCACTCTCGTGACCCTGCTCTATGGTATCAGGCCATGGAAAATAGCATCATGTAACTGTACTTTGAGCTTTGAAAAATGGATGGAAAGGATGCTACTTTAACACATCTCAGACTGATCTTGGTGGGGCTGGAGGTAACTGGAGGAAGATGAGAATGTTCTAAGAAGATGAGCAGGAAGTGCCACATTGGAGGGGCTGTGGTGTAGGTCTCACTGTCTTTATTTGATGATGCAGTGGGGATGCTTTGTTTCTGAAACACCAGGAAAAATAAACATACACATAACAAGAACAAAAAAGTAGAGGCTGAAAATTCTGAGCTTGCCTGCAAACACTTGCTTCCTGAGTCCAAACTTAAAAGCACCCTTGAGCACAACCAAGGAACTGCTCAGGGAATGGTGTTATCCCAACTGCGGTGATGTACTTTGGGGAAGGGGTCTGATCCGCCCCCTACCACCACCACCTCGTCTGTACAATTTACAATTTTTTGTACCCAGACTTGAAAATAAGTCAGTAAAATGAATAGAATCCCAGGAATTCTGTTTACCATGACCGTTCAGTGAAGTCTTTTTAAGGTGGAGCTATTGGCAGTGGGGGCGCTGGGGGTGTGTCGCCCCCTCCCCTGAGTGCTGATGGTACCAGCCGGGACCAGGTTCTGCTCCAGGGATGTGCAGGCCGCGTCAATGGGTGAGTCAGCACTGGCCAGCTTCACCAGTTACATAGTGGAAACTTGTCCTATAACTAGAGCTTCCTTCTGTCTTGTGACTTATCTGTCTGCAGCAAATCTATGACTTCTTCACAAATTCGTATTGCTCCAAGGAATCAAGAAAAAGACAAGGAAATAGAATACATTGAGTTTATTCAATTTTGGTTTTCAGGAGGGCCCTGAGTTCAGTGTTTGTGTGCTTCTTCTGATTTGTTGTGCTAGTTTTTTGGGTGGAATTTGTTTTCCGGTATAGGCCTTTGCTTTACGATCAGTTTTCATTAAAACATGGAAGTGGAAAATATGACATTTTTTTTTCATGTGAGAGAGTCATAATATGAATTCTTAAAAACTTGACAAGAGACTGGATCTGTGAGATTTCATCCTGTTTAGTGACATAGATGATGTGTTGTGTGAATTGCTCTTTCCAAAAGTTCATTGTTTTTCTTGCTCTGGGCCTGTCTTTATCAGAAAGTCCAGAAACATTCTTAGTGTAACACACATGATATGTATTTGTATATAAATTTCTCCAGGTATTTTAGGTTGCAGACTATTATCATTTGGGATTTTGGGAGCTCCCAGAAATATTTTAAGCAGGATAGATATTTTTATGGTCAAATGGAGACATTTATTTAACATAAACCATGTCCTATGGTGTTTTGTATATGAGAGTGCACGCATGTGGTACAAAACCTGAAAGGTACAAAGCGAGAGTCAGGGAAAAATGTCAGTACCCCCAGCCACCCAGTATTCCCCCGAAGCCACCCCATCATTTTCTTCTTTGTGTTTATACACATATTGAATCATACACACATTATATTATATACTATAACTAGCTGTCTATCCAACTACATATCTATAATTTATTTACTCAGGCCCCTATTGATGATATCTATGTTGCTTTTAATTTGTTATGGACAATGCTGTGAGGATGTGTATTTAGAACACACTTTCTGTAGGTACCTGCTTGGCTCCTTCCTCATCTCCCTCAGGGCTCTGTTTAAATGTTGCCTCCTTACCTGCCTTATGGAGACAACCTTCTTCCCTCATTACTTCCTACCCCTCTTTCCGTACTTGAATTTTCTTCATGCCACCACTTGACATATTATGCATTGATTTATTGACAGTCTATCTCCCCAACCAATATAAGCCTCACAAGACTCCACTGTTTGCTGTTCCTTCCCCAGTGCCTAGAATGGTAGCTGGTATGCAGTTGGTGCTCACTAAGTATACTTATTAAATGAATAGGTCATTTTTCACATGTGTGAGTACTTTTGTAGGAAAAATTACTAGAAGTGGAATTGCTGTGTTAAAGGGTATGGGCACTGGTGATTTTGCCAACTTGCTTTCCCTTAGAAATTGTAGAAATGTATCCTTCCATCAGCAATGTTCTAACAACAGCAAACTTAAAAACATTTTTTTCCGAGATTATCGTACTAAGTAAGCCAGAAAGGAAAGACAAATACCATATGAGATCACTTATACGTGGTATCTAAAGTGGTTGCCAAGGGGGAGTGGGTTGGGGGAGGGATGGACTGGGAGGTTGGGGTTAGTAGATGCAAACTATTATATATAGGATGGATAAACAACAAGGTTCTACTGTATAGCACAGGGAACTATATTCAATATCCTGTGATAAACCATAATGGAATAGAATGTTAAGAAAATAATGTATATATATATGGATAACTAAATCACTTTGCTGTACAGCAGAAATGAAAACAACATTGTAAATCAACTATACGTCAATAAGAAAATAAAATAAATTTTATTTTACTTTCACCAGTGGGAAATTTTTTTTTCCAAGTTGATATAACCTATAGTATCTCATTTTAGTTATAATTTGTGTTTTTAATGAGTGATGCTGCCCAAAGTCTTTAACTGTTACAATGACTTAACATGTATGAAGTGATTTCACCTGTGCTATCTTGAAGACCCAAAGGTCTTCCTGACACTCATGCTCTCAGACCAGACGTTGCTTGTTATCTGCCTCCTGGACTCTAGGTATGTGGTGGTTCCTGGCTGCCTCAGTTTTGTCTTCACTCACTCATTCTGAAATCCATAACTTATGTGTATTGAACACTGGTTGATAAGATCAGAGATTAAACTTACTTCCTTAATTGCAGTTCCCAAGTTTTCTTCTTCTCATGAAGATGTCCATTTCCCAAATGTTTCCTGCTCCAGCCTTTAACTGCTAGGGAGCAGAGAAGTTTCCAGCATCCAGAGAAAGGCTCTTGTCTCCTGACCATCCTGAGTATCCTTGTCCTACAAAGCGGCCCACACACCAGCCTAATAACTGCATTCAATTTTGGTAGTTACTTTTGACTTCTAGATTTCTTATGCAATAAAATGTATCTAATTTCCCTTTGACCTTGTGCCATTTAATGTTCTCCTACTTTCAAGCCATATTTGTGGTCTCCATTTATACCACCAGGAATACCAACGTCAAGAAAGACATTTTGCCATAACAGTTGAAAATACCAAGAATTTGATGTACAATTGGGCTTGAATAAAAGAGTGGTATCATTCCATTGTGCTGTTTCTTAGTTAATCGTATCCCAGGAATTCTTTAAACTTCCCCTTTAAAAATGTTTACATATGCTTGACCCATGTATTTGGACCTTCATGGTTTTACTGGAGGGTGAAATAGGAGTTTCCTGTTGAAACTCATTCTTTGGCTTATTGGATGAAATCTCAATGTATAAATTATAGGATCCTCATAGCAAAAATAAAATAATGTCACTAAGACGATCTTCAACCTTGGATCCTCTTGCTACTATAACTCTAAACCAACATTTGTATAGCCTCTCCCTCCCACCTCCCCAACCTCCCCCAACTTCCCTAAAAAAGAATAAAAGGCATGGATTATTTACCTGTTGTGACCTATACAAAAACGTTGAAAAATGGTGCCATTCCAAGAACACTGAGACAAAGACATAAAAATAATTTTTAGGTCTCCTGAAAATTTGTGTTGTCTTGTTTCTAACAAGAAATCAAATACCTTATAAATGTGATTTTTTTTTGTTTTTGAGTGTTAGCCTAGGATTGTCTGAATATTAATGTGGTTTGTGCTTATAAATTTGTTGTATGATATTTGTTAGATAAGCCTTTCATTCCTTTCTTTTTCTTTGGGTGGTGGATTATGAAGAATCATTGTTTAACACCTATTAAAGGCATGACAAAATCCAATATTTAAAACAGTTTGGTTATATACTGATTGAAATATAATAGAAAAATCAGAGGAATATTTTTTCTAAACTTTTTTCTGAAATTCTCAAATCAGTAAATCCTCTATTTGAAGAATTCCATGAACTATAAAACACGTCATGTGTATACAACCAACTAGTCAGGAAAAAATAAGGTGATGAAGGATTTTTATGCTATAATGGCACAGAAAAATGTACTAATATTCATGTGGGACATAACCTTGATAAGTAAAATCTTTAAAAACACTGTCCTTATAAGCAGCAGCCATAACTTTAGGTCCTGATGATTTTGAAAATCTCCAGTGGCTACGAGAAGATAACCTTGGCACTACAAGATAACATCCCTGAAATGTTATGGGCGACTACGGCATATAAATGTAACTTAGAAACATCTTCATGCTGAGATTTAATACTTGGGGGTCAGTGTGCTGGTAAAGCTTGAAAAAAACCAAACATATCAACTAAACAACCTTCATTATTGTGTTCACCAGGGAGTCTCAATATGAAATCTTTTCACATCGGGAATCATTTCAACACTGAGTCAAAAAGCCTAAAGCATAAAGGAGGTTGAGCAAGCAATGACAAGATTCTTAAAAGAAACATGAACTCCTGAGCTCTTGTGTATAAACTTTTACATATAATGTACTTAAACATATATCACTTAAAGATGACTTTTACAAGTATATCAAGATATATATTCTTTGACCATTAACTCATTTTCTAAAAAGGCAGTTAGCCAAAAAGATAAAAATATTATTTTATAATCATTACCACATAAGATACACATAGAATTAAGGAATTAAAAGAAGTTAAATAAAATATTCATTTTCTAGATGGAGAACAGAAGATTTTTAGGGTAGCAAAATTATTGTTTGATACTATAATGATGGATACCTGTCATTACACATTTGTCCAAATCCATAGAATGTACACCACCAAGAGTGAACTGTAATGTCAACTCTGGAGTCTGGGTAATTATGATGTGTCAATGTGGGCTCATTGATTATAACAGATGTACCATCTGGTGGGGGATGAAGGTAATGAGGGAGGCTGTGCATGCGTGGGGGCTGGGGGTACATGTACCTCTGCTCAATATTGCTGTGACCCTAGAACTGCTCTAAAAAAGCAATCTATTTTTAAAACCTCATTTTCTTTTATTTATTTTTCTTTTTATATTTAAAAAATTAACAGCGTTTTGGAGGTATGATGGACATATGATAAACAGCATGTATCTGTAGTATATATTTTGGTATGTCTTAACATAACGTTTGCACCAGTGGAAGCATCAACACAATCTGCACAGTGAGCATATCTATGACCCACAAAGGTCTCCTTACTCCCGTGGAAATCCCCCCTCCCCTCCCACCCAATACTAGTCCCCAGACAGCCACCATTCTTTCTGTCACTATAGAGATAAGTTGGCATTTTCTAAAGTTTATATAAGTGAAATTACATAGTATGTGATCTTTTTCACTCAGAACAATTATTTTGGAAATCATCCATGTCATTGCATTTATGAACGTTTCATTTATTTTTTATTGCTGAGTAGTGTTCCGTAGTATGGACACACTGTAGTTTGTTTACCCATTCACCTGTTGATGAAAATTTGGGTTGTTTCCAGTTTTTGGCAATTACAAATAAAGCTGTTATGAACATTTGTGTACAAGTCTTTGTGTGCACATATGCTTTCTTTTCTCTTGGGGAAATAGCTGGGAGTAAAATGGCTGAGCTCTATGATGTGTGTATATTTAACTTTCTAATAAAGTGCCAAACTCTTTCTCGAGTGGCTGTCCCATTGTACGTTACCACTAGTAGTGTGGTAATAGTGAGTTCCAGCTCCTCCACATGCCAAGACTTGTTATGGTCAGTCTTTAATTTTAGATGTTCTAATAGGTGGGTGGTGCCATTCAATTGCAGTTTTAATTTGCATTTCCCAATGACTAATGGCATGGAGGATCTTTGCATGTAATTATTTGCAATCCATATATCTTCTTGGGTGAAGTGTCTATTAAAATATTTTGTTTTTTGAAATTGGGATTGTACCCCAAGTCCCCTAATTGTCCTTTTTTTCATACAACTATGAGACTGAATTTAAACCAGTAGTTCGCATGATTATTACCCTACCACAATGTCCATGGACATATTACATGGAAAAAATACATGTTTGGGGTATCTGGATGTGGTAGATACCTCTGGGAGGTGGTATTTATACTTGTGACTTGGATAACAATTTTGTGTTTTGACACTGCTGAACTGTACTGTTTCTTATCCATCTTTGAGTTTCTGTTACTCAGCCTGGCACTATACATGCACTACATATCAGTAAATAATTATGGAATAAATGAACAAATGGATACTCTGAATTTCAGAAGAACTGGAGCTAGAGGATACTAACTTTAAACTTAAATCAGCACTATATTTCTTCATTTAAATTTTTCTTAATATTTCTTTAAGTAGAGGCAATTATTTGTGGAGAAATGCAGGAGTCAGAATCTCCTAATCTCATATACTGTTTTACACACTTTGCTTTTTTCATATCTACTTACTGCTCCTTCTCTTCCCAGCCACAGACAGATCACAAATCCATCATTTCCCCGGTTAAAAAATTTTAATGTCTTTCCATCAAACTGAAAATAAGTTCCAAACTCTACTTCATGTCTATCAGGCCCCATAGCATATCCTGCTGCCACCCCCACTGCCTGCCTCTCCTGCCCTGTCCCTGCCTCACTGCCCACATTGGCCTTGGTATCCAGACATGTGTCCCACTTGCTCTCCCCTACGCTTGGAATGACTTGCCCCATTTTACCCTACAGTGGTTTGAATAATGTCTCTAACAGATCAAAAGTGTAAAGCCCCTAGTGGGATACCCTGAAAGATGACCCACATTTGGATGTACCCATCACAGATTAGTTAAAGAGCCAGCCACAGTAACTTTAAGTTACAAAGCTTCTGGAAATAAAGGTGGTTACTTTCCTTGACCTGTGGGAATGGTTTGCTGTCAAGGGGAAGCCGTTCCATGGCTCATGACCGTCTTGGGAGGCAGGCAGTACTGTCTGAACCTGAATTACCCAGCATCTGGGCTGGTGACACAAACAGCTGTCATTCTTTCTGTCTCCCTCTGTGTGTTGTCACTTCCACAGTCAGCTTTTTTCAGCTCAAATGAGTGACCTCAGGGATGTAACACCTAACCTTCCCTCCAAGGTCAAGAGCAGTTCAGTTGACAGGGACAGAGCTATTACAGCTACGGTATACAATTTGTTTTTTATTTGGATCCATTTTATACCATTAATATGGGCATTGCTGTTTTGCTAGAAAAAGGAGGCTCTATTCAGGAAGAAGAACATGAAAAATGACCTGGGGAGAAACAGGCTCTTCTAACCAAGAGATATATCCGTGTAAGAACTTACTAAAAACATACCATTTGTAATGCATAAATTGTAGTCATCGCAATGGCCATCATTGTTATTCTGAGCCACTTCTCCACACTTTCAAAGGAGACCAGTGTCCTCAGACAGTCTCTTTTTTCAATGATGGATTTTTCTTTTCATGTCACAGTATTATAGGATTTGTTTCTCTGCCTAGTTCAAAGGGCTGCACTTCTGTTCATCCCTGTTTTCACCAATTTTCCTTCCATCTTGTCTCTTCTAAGCTGGTTACAGGAGTTAAGAATTTTTTTCTCCCTTTCTGAAAATAAACCAAAAAGAAATTACCTATCTGCTTCAAGGAATTTAAAACCTTCATAAAAATATGCTCCCTTTAGAATTTCTGTAACAATCAATTTTGTTTCATGTAAGAATGTTTTGACATCTTGTGTTTTAATGGCTTAGACTGTGCATTTGTATCATACTCAGGAAGAGGATGCATCCTACCTCAGGTGGACTTTCTTTACATCTACATGAAGAGTTTTTGCAAATATTTGGTTTCTCTTTTTCAGGGTGGAAATGGCCACTGAGGCATCATTGGAACCAATGCACTGGTAATTGTGAACAATGGCAATAGATGGACAGCATGGTGACTAGACACCAGAAGTGGTATTGTTTGATTTGAAGGAAACAGCTGTGTGTATCAGTGTGACAAGTCTAACAAGCAGTAGTAAATGGAAGGGAGACAATATGTGGTATAAAAAGAAATACGGATAATGTGTCATCTTTTATTATATAACCACAAACTGAGGATGTAATCCCACTAGTGGCAGTACTTTCCAGCGAAGACATGATTCACAGAGCTCAAGCCATGCAAGGCATTGGATGCTATTTATCGTGGGTCTGGGGCTGTGATGGGCTGAATATTCGTGTTCAAAATTCATATGTGAAAGCCCTGGCCCTCAGTGTGATGGTAGTTGGAGAGGGTGCCTTTGGGAGGTAATTAAGGGGGTTAGAGAAGTCAATAGGGTGGAGCCTTCATAGTGGGATTGGTGCCCTGGTAACAGGAGACACCAGAGCTCACTCTCTCTCCCTCCCCCTCCCCCCAGCACACAAAGAAGTCACCTGAGCACATAGTGAGATGGCAGTCACTTACGAGCTAACTTCAAAGAAGCCTCAGGATGACACCTACCCTGCCAACACCCTAATCTTGGACTTGCAGCCTCCAGAGCTGTCAGAAATAAATTTCTGTTGTTTAAGCCATCCAGGCTATGGTATTTTGTATGTCAGCCCGAAGAGAGAGGCTATGAGAGAACGTGTGTGTGTTGTGTGTGTGTGTGTCTCAGTTTGGCATGGCGAGGGGCGACCCAAGTGTAGTAGTTTTTATGTTAAGACAGTTGCAATCCCTCTCAGATCACAGCTCGTTGCAGGTTGAGGTAGACCTACCTCGATCTCCCACCACAGGATAAGTTACAACTCGCAAAGGATTTCTGAATTGTGAATTCTGACCCCCGCTTCATCAGTGCCTATTATTTATCTTATCTTGGATCGTTTTCTTGTTATTGCGACTGGCTTTTAATTTTTGTTTTCAAAACAGTGGGGTCTCAGAAGATGGAGAACAACTCACCATTTTCACATATGGGCAACTCTGACAAAGTTTTGGATTAACTGAAGTCAAGTTCAGTAGGAATGAAGGAAAGTTTTACCTCCCCTGGGAAGTTCAGAAATTAGATAGCAGCTGGTTACTGTTGGAGAGAGTGGGGGTTGGGAGGAGAAGAGTAAATTGGTCCCAGGAGCTAATGTTGCTGAGTGTGGGGGACCCAGGTGCCCCCCAGGCATGATTTGTCTCCAGATCCTATGGGTTTGTCTGGTTCCAAGACTCATGCCTCCCCTCTGCCTCCTTGAGAGCCATTGTTTCAATGTTGAGCCCCACTGGGGAAACCAGAGGTACTCTACCTCCAGATATTTCAGAGGAGATGGCTTTTTTGTTTTAGTGGTAACTTTGAGTTATTTCTCTTTTCCCCATCCCTGTTACACATAAAGAAGAGTTAACAGTATTCAACAGCAGATGTTTATTGAATCACCTCCACATATTAGGCATTGTGTTAGGTCTCCAAGTACAAAGACAAGCAAGACCTGGCCTCTGAACTCAAAATGCTTCCATTTCAATGTAATAGAGGGGAGCGGGTGGAGTAAGGCAATAAGTAAAGAAACAATAATAATAATGTGTTATGTTTTCCAGTTGTGGAAGAAGAGCTTCATTCAGGCAGGGTCAGAGGGTGGATTTATAGCGTTTCACAGAAAAAGTAAGAGTTAAACTTGGAGCTTGAATGATAAAAGTCTGACAAATGGGATTGGGTAATAAGAGCCTTCCAAGGCAGGCAGGTGTGAAGAGACTTGCAGTATTCAGACAGCTGAGACTGGCTACAAGGTCAGTTAAGTGGATTTATGGCAAGGAGGGGGCAGGAGATGTCCTTGGAAATTTGGGTTGTATCTACATTGAAAAAGCCCTTGCAAGACAGGGCTATGGGGTTCTCCTACCCCAATCTTGCCAAAGGGGAACCACCAAGAGTTTTAAGCAGGAAAGTATTATGAGAGTTTGGTGGAGTGACAGGGCTTATGGAGGTCAGACTGGAGCCTGCTGTAATGTTTGGAGAGAGGGGGATGCCACGATTAAGGCATTGGGAATGAAAGAAGGAGCCAGAGAGGATTGACAGGGCTTGGTGGATCTGAAAAGGAAGGACAGTTGGTTGAGCTTGCCTACCTGTAAAATTGTAGAACTGGTGATTTTGGAACTGGTTAAAAAAAATTAAGAAATCCATGTCTTCAGTGGAGTATGGTGAGAACAGACTCTGATATGATCATTTCTACCTGAAAAACTTAGATTTATATCATGTAAATGTTGAGTCCTTAGTGCATTGGTGGAGATGGATACCCAATTTCTTTCTGTATCTAAATAGTTTTAGTCAGTTTACCCTACGTCCAAGAACTATATGGTGTCATACTGAAACTCATGAAACAAGTGAATTCCAAAGTTAAATCTTATTTAACCTTGGCTTTTTAATGGAATTGTTCATTTAAATATACTTTGAATTAACCAAAGGTATCCTTTCAATAAGTAGTAACCAAAGACCATACTTTAGAGAGTTCCCTCTCCATTTCTTTCCTATCACAATTGTAAATTGACCTTCACATTTTTTAAAGAAAGAAATATTAAGTTGCTAAAAATACTTCCCAAGGAATCCTGGGAATGAACATGCTTTTCAAGTTCCAATTAAAACAAAACAAACAAAACAAAACGAAACAAAACATCTCCCTTTTAATTCTGAGAACCCATTACTCATGAGTTTCTGAGGTTTTCATGAATTTCTGAGCCTGCAGGTTCTCTTTGAGACACAAAAGTAAAAGCTTTGTGACATTTTTTCCCTCAGTCTTAATTAAAACCACATAAAGTTTTATTTTGCTAGCATTTTAAGGCTCAGACTCCCTTCTAGAATAGCATTTAATTCCTTGCCAAGTGTTTTCTCTCATAGGACTGTGTAAAATCAAAGCATGAAAGACAAAATAGTTTAGCGTTTTTCTGGCAATATTATAAAAAGTCATGCATTTTATTCGTTAGTAAAATTCTCACCCAGGCACCATTTTTTTCCTGTTTCATTCATTTATTGAGCATTTACTATGGACCAAGACAGTGCTCAGTGTTATCTCCCTGCTTTTCTGCTAATAGCGTCCCCTTCCTGCGTGTTCCTCTCTTCTAATCTCCTTTCCATTTTGCCAGGCAGGCTACTAGGGCTGGGAGTAAAAATGATGAGTAAAGGATGATTTTTGTTTTTGAGGAGTTCATGGAAAATACACTGACATACGTGTATATGCAGGTTATTCATACTTGTGATTTCTTTGTAGTTATGTGAAGTACATTAATTTTTAACACTAAAATAGTTATTATATGCAATTGCAAAAAGAGATATTGGATATATGAATATGTGAAATTATGCCTCATTTAAATTGGCAAAAATTATATTCTTTGCTCAGTGCTTCTCAAATAAAGACAATTATTTCTCACAATTATAAATAAATTTCAAAATTTATTTAAGTTAAAAGTTTTCTTTGAATGTATATTTTTGTATTGGAAATAATGATAGAAATTTAGAGTGTTAAATTTAGTCTCTTAAAATACTTGACAGAAGGGATTATTTAATCAAAGATTTTTGCATGTAGTAAGGCACAGTGAAATAATGAATGAATGTTACTTGTCCTTGTGATCTCCAAATATTTTTTGAATCATTCATTTAACTCTGATCCTGTGTGCTTATGTTCTAGACAGCTTTCTAGGCATTAAGACATATTTATTGACAGAAAGATGCTTATAGTTTAGAAAGCATGACCTCAAAAAAAAAATAGATGCTATATAGAGACATGTAGAATGTATTACAATGTGGAATTTGTATTACTTGTGTTTAAATATGAAAATACTGGTTGGAAAAGATATACCTTTCATTTAAAAATAAAAACCAGTGTGCTTATCCTTCTTCAAAATATTTAAAGATATTATTGTTTGTATTATTAGAAAAGTAATTCTGAAAAAGTATTATTTTAAATATATTACTTTTGTTTATTTTCAATTATTAAATTCCTACTCCCAATATATTTATTGTAGACTGGTTATAGTAATTTTTAGCATAGTAACATGGTGTGATCAAAATGCTAATTCTTCTGTTTTTGGTGACCACAACACCAAGAGACTAATTTATAGTTAGTTAAACTGATAAATATTCAATCATATTAAATAAATAAAATGCTGATTTTTTTCTTGGAGCTAGTCAAACAACATTATGTACAATGCTATGCCAAGGAATATGAAAATCTATATGAAATGGAATATTTTCTAAGAAAATATGTTAGCCAACTGAAGAAGAGCTGATAATTCTTATTAGAAATACTTCTTGATAGAGATATTGATAAGGAAGTTAGGAATTTATCCATATAAAAATTACCTGGCCCAGAAGAATTTAAGAGCAATTCCTAATAAAAGTAAGAAAAGAGTTCATTTATATTACAACAATATAAATTTTGTTCATTTATATTGAACAACATGGGTTTGAACTGCACAGGTCCACTTATACAGGAATTCTTTTCAATAAATATACCGGAAATTTTTTTGGAGATTTGCGATAATTTGAAAAAATTTGCAGATGAACAATGTAGCATAGAAATATTGAAAAAAATTAAGAAAAAGTTAGGTACATTGTGAATGCATAAAATATATGTAGATTATAGTCTATTTTATCTACCATCAATATACACAAATCCATTATAGAAAGTTGAAATTTATCAAAACTTACACAGACAAACACAGAATGTACAAGACACCATTTGCAGTTGAGATAAATGTAAACACGTGTAAAGATGCGATATTAAATCACACCTGGATAAATTCACATAGCACACACTATCCTACTATAGTAACTTCCTAGCCATCCCTGTTGCTAGTGTGCTGAGCTCGTCATGATGATCCACTTAAAATGCGTGTGATGCTCATCACTTCCATCCCTCCAGTAAATTGTGTATCATGGTAAAAAGTGATCTCTCACTGTCCTTGCATACTTTTCATCTTGTTTATTGTAATACCATAAACTCTGAACAACAGTATGGAACCACAGAGTGCCACTAGTGATGCTGGAAGAACTCCCAGGAAAAGTCATGACATTACAAGAAAATTTGAATTACTTGGTATGTACAGTAGGTTGGGGTCTGCAGCTGCCATCATTTCAAGATAAATGAATCCAGTGTAAGGGAAATTTGTGAATCTGGCCCTTTTTGTGAAATAGCTTTTTACTTCCTATTGAAATTCTGTTCTTATGTGAGTATAGGATTGCTTTAAGAAAGCAATACTTAAAGACTCTAACATGATTCAAGAAAAATCAGTCATTATATGATACCTTAAGGCAAAAGGAACGTGACAGATTTAAAGCTGGATAATCTAATGCCAGCAAAGAATGCTTTGATAACTTTAGAAAGAGGTTTGGCCTAAAAAAATGTCGAGATAACAGGAGAAGCAGCTTCTGCTGACCAAAGGCAGCAGACAAGTTTCCAGATGTCATTAAGAAAATCATTGAGGAGAAAGAATATCTGCCTGAACAGCTTTTTAATGCAGATAGAAGTGTACTATTCTGGAGAAAAAATGCCACAAAAGACATTTATTAGTAAAGAAGAGACGCGAGTACCAGGATTTAAGGCAGAAAAGGATAGGCTAACTCTATTGTTTTGTGCAGACACAGTAGGATTTATGATCAGGACTACCCTTATCCATAAAGTTGCTACTCTCCGAGCCTTAAAGGAAAAAGATAAACACCAGCTGCCAGACTTTTGGTTGTACAACAGGCCTGGACATTGAGAACCATTTCTCTGGATATGTTGCATTGATGTTTTGTCCCTGAAATCAAGAAGTACGTTGCCTGGAAGGGACTGCCTTTAAAGTTCTTTTGATATTGGACAATGCCCCTGGCTACCCAGAACCCTATGAGTTCAACACCAAAGTCATAGTCGTCTACTTGACCCGAAACACAATGTCTCCAATTCAGCCTCTAGATCAGGAGGTCATAAAGACTTTTAAGATTCATTACACATGGTTCTCTCTGGAAAGGATTGTCAATGATATAGAAGAGAACCCCGATAGAGAGAACATCATGAAAGTCTGGAAGGATTACACCATTAAAGATGTCATAATTGGTATATAAAAAGCTGTGAAAGCCATCACCACCTCCCTGCCCCAATAAATTCCTGCTGGAGAAAACTGTGCCCAGAAGGTTGTGCATGACTTCACAGGATTTACAAATGGAGCCAATCAAGGACATCATAAAAGAGCTTGTAGATATGGCAAAAAAGGTGGAAGGTGTAAAGATATTTGGAGAAATTCAAGAGCTGATAGACACCACACCAGAGGAAATAGCAGAAGACAATGTGATAGAGATGAGTGCTTCCAAACCAGTGCCAGACGATGAGGAAGAAGAGGTAGAAGAAGCAGTGCCAGAAAACAAATTGACACCAGACAATCTGACAGAAGGGTTCTGATTATTCAAGACTGCTTTTGACTTCTTTTATGACATGGACCCTTCTACGATATGGACACTGAGACTAAAGCAAACAGTGGAGGAAGGATTGGTACTATATAGAAACATTTTTAGAGAAAAGAAAAAGGGAAAAAGCCAGACATTACAATGTATCTCTGTAAAGCTACACCAAGAGTGCCTGCCTCTCCTGCTTCCCCTTCTGCCTCCTCCATCTCTTCCATCTTTGCCATCCCAAGACAGCCAGACCAACCCCTGCTCTTCCTCTTCCTCCTCAGCCTACTCAACTTTAAGACAATGGGGATGAAGACTTTTATGATTACCTAATTCCAGTTAACGAATAGTAAATAGTCATCATGCAGCATAGTTAATAAACTTATCTGTTGTTTAAGTGTATGAGTGTCTTTGTGTGAAAATCTAATAACTGTATGGCAAAAACTGTATGAGATGTTTTTGTGTCATCATCATCATAATCTAAGTATTAATTGTGTGGAACATCATGCACAAGACTTGAAGTGGATAACCTATCATTACATAGGCATAAGGTGAGTGATATGTAATATAAAATTAATAATGTGTTAGTTTTCTTACTGTCTTATAACTTTGCTTTCAAAGAATTACAGTACTGTATGCCTCTTTCTCTCTTGAATTGGAGAAATTTCGTTTCAGCCTATCATTACAGGTAAGTGGTTTTAAAAAATTAACAAGGTTTCTAATACTGTATTATGAATATGACTGTAATACTGTATGCCATAAACATTTTATAACCATTCATTCAGTAGTGTATAGGCTAGGCTACCGTGAAGCGATCATATCAATTACACTAGGTGACCATAAAGCAATCATATTGCTACTTCTTTGTTATTACCTGTAAATAAATATGTAAATTTATTTGATACCTGTAAATAAATATGAATTTATATGAATATGAAATTTATATGATACCTGTATGAAATTTATTTGATACCTGAAATTTATTTGATACCTGTAAATAAATATGAATTTCTTTTTCACATTATTTTTCATTTTTGATGTCTACTATTATTAATACATACAACCTCTACAGAGTTTTGTATGATATAAGGCAATATTGATGTAGGTACTGATAGACAATTCATCTTGTAAACGGACAACATAAACTTATGGTATCAATAAGTACAGTACAGTACTGTAAATATTGATATATTATGATTTTCTTAATAACATTTCTTTTTGCTAGCTTACTATATTGTAAGACTACAGTTTATAATACATATAACATACAAAATATGTGTTAACCTACAGTTTATGTTATTGATAAGGCTTCCAGACAACTGTAGGCTATTAGTAGTTAAGTTTTTTGGGAGTCAAGAGTTGTACGTGGATTTTCAACTGCACAGTGGTTTGGTACCCCTAACTCCTGCCTTGCTCAAGGGTCAACTGTATATGAAAAAGATGGAAGGCTTTTTAATTCTGTAAGACTTATAAATATATAATCAGAAAACTGAGTGAGTATACCACAACAAAGGAAAATTACAGACCTGTTTATTTCAGAACATAAACACAAATTGCTTTAATAATGTATTAGCAAGTCAAGCCCACCAAATGTACTTAAATTTGAAATATGAGCACTGACATTAGAATCAGAAATTATCACTCTTTATATTGTACAGGTGATCTTAGCCAATGAATAGAATAAAAATAATCAATAAATAGATCAAAGACACAAAGAAAGAAAAATGAGAATCTTAAAGGACAAATTATGAGTAATTTCAAACATTGTGATTTTTTATCAAAAATTTCAATGAAAAATTATTAAGATTTCTAAAAAAATTTAAGGAAGGGGGCTTGTCATCCAATCAACATATAAAAATAACTATGCTAAATGGAGATATTTCCATTTAGAAATGGAATTTAGAAATGTAATTGACGAAAGGATGTCCTTTAAAATAATCAAAAAGCTTAGAACATCAAGGAATAAATCTAACCAAAATGTGCAACATCTATGTATTAATTTCCTATTGCTGCTGTAACAAATAACCACAAAGTTAGTGTCTTAAGGCAACACAAATTTATTGTCATATAGCTTTGGATGTCAGAGTTCAAAATAGGTTTACAGGGCTGCATTCTTCCTGGGGGCTCTAAAGGAGAATACATGTCATTGCCCTCTCCAGCTTCTATAGGCTGCCTGTGTTTCTTGGCTTATGGCCCCTTCCTCTATCTTCAGAGCCAACATTTGCATCACTTTGAAGCAGACTCTTCTGTTTCCCTCTTCTCTCTTTTAAGGATTATGATTCCATTGGGGCCAACTGGATAATGCAGGATAATCTCCCCATCTCAAGATCCTTAATTTAATCACATCTGCAAAGTTCTTTTTGCCACATAAAGCATTAAAATAGGTTTTTGAACCTACTATAATCAATATGAAAAAGATGAGGTACTATAATGTGGTCATTAAAATTGTTAATTTTAATGTCAGACTACTTGAGGGGGAATCATAATTCTATCACTTAGATTCACTTCTTTTATGATCTTAAGAAATTTTACTAAGCTTCTTTTTCTTAAGTGTAAAATAATAATAATTATTCTTCATTCCACAGTGATTCCAGGAAATAACAAGATAATCCACTTAAAAAATTTTGCATAATTTGATAATTTAAGAAAACTTTGTATCCATAAATGAGAACAGCATACAATGAAAAAGAAAACTTATAGATAATAAAGAATTCCTAGTAAATACAGTTATGCTTATCTGTATAAAATATTGATAGAAGAATTGAAAGAAAAAGTTCAGGAACTGTCATAATATAAAATAAGAATACAATAAAGGGAAAACATGAGCTAAAGTTTAGAGACATAGAGAATTTCAGAAATTTCAACATGATAATAGCCCTTCCAGAAAGAGAGAACAGACTCAACAGATAAAGTTATATCAGTAATAGGAATAAAATCATGTAGTTTCTCACAGCTAAAGAATGACATGTTTCTTCAAATGGAAGAGGACTATTGGCTGCTAAGTGAAATGACTATATCAGACTTCTTATGGTAAATACTGGATTCTGGAAAGCAGTGGGGTAGAATGTTAAAAACCTGACAGAAAATGAATTTCAACCTAGACTTCTATACCTAGCCAAACTATCACTCAACATGAAGAGAATATACATTTTCAGATGAGCAGAGACACAGAAGATTTACCTTCCATGCAGTATTCTTTAAGGAAGCAAAATGAGGGAATGAAATGAAGAGAAGGACCTGACATCTGGGAACAAAAGGAACCAACTAAAGAGAGAAATGCAAGCAGTCTCAGAATGACAACTGTGGGTCAGGCCTAGGGTTAATCAATCGAAGTTGGAGCAGGAGGATAAAGGTCTTGTTGGGTCACTATCTCTAGTGTGTTGCCCTAATCTGTAGGGTCCAAAATGGCTCACTGCCATGTCTATATCTCATCCAGCAGAAAGGAAAAGGGAAAGAGGAGGACTTGCCCTTAAGTACATGATCAAATGCTGCTCACATTATTTCTGCTCATGTCCTACTGGCCAGAACTTAGATGTAGCTGAACCTAATCACACCTGCTGGAACGGAAGCTCAGGCTCCCAACCCTGTGTCCTAAACTATTTCATTATTCCATCTGCTCTTGAATACTATTTATTAAATGTTTACCATGTGCCAGACACTGTGATAAGTTCTTAAATTAACTTACTTCATCTTCAGAACAATCATAAGAGGTATTATTCTCATTTTACAAATAAAAAAAGAGGGACTCAAGAAGTTTAAATAATTTCCCCAAGGTCACACAGCAAGTAAGTTGAAGAGTCAGGATTAGAACTCACATCTATCTGACTCTAGTGTTTATAATCTTCACCACCAAAATGTACTGGCTTCATTACAATTGTCAACTAATGCAATGAGTCATGGTTCATTACCACCGGAGCTGTACTGTTGGTGTCACAGCTGAGGCTGTGCTGCACCACTGCCCTGTATTATATGCCTGGGAGCTGTGGTCTCCTGAACGGATAAAAAGAGACACTAATATGAGAGCTCCTTTGTGTAAAGAGCCTATCTGTAGAACGGGGGTGGTGGGAAGTGACTCTCAATTGTCTGGGATATAATTGCAGTTTCAAATGTTTAAATCAGGGGTGGTTAGAAGCCTTTTATTACCTCTTATCTCTACAAATGGAAGTGCTTTAGACATGACCCAGGTGCTAATCATTTCTTAAGTCCGTTTGTTTGCTTTGTGTTTAGAGATAAATTGTTTTCCAAACTGAGAAATTCTTTTATATTATGTATTTAAATTCTGTTACAATTTTTAGTCTTTTTCTATCTTCATGGGTCTTTTAATTGGAAGGTGAATGAGGCCCAGCTAGCTTGCTGCCTCCAAACTTGGAAATTAAATCAGGACCAGTCATTGTGCTATTGAAGGAGCAGCTGTTAAAAGGACAGCTGAGCCACAAATACTTCATATTCTCAGCAGGTCTGAGTAGATACAATTTGACATCCTAGGAGAAAAAACATAATATCATACGATATTGCTTACATGTAGAATCTAAGAAAAATGATACAAATGAACTCATTTACAAAACAGAAATAGACTCACAGACATAGAAAACAAACTTATGGTTACCAAAGGGGAAGAGGGGGAGGGATAAATTAGGATTTGGGGATTAACATATATACACTATTATATATAAAATAATCAACAAGGACCTACTGTATACCACAGGGAACTATACTCAATATTTTGTAATAACGTCTAAGGGAAAAGAATCTGAATTTATATATATATATATATATATATATATATATATATATATATATATATATATATATATATATATAACTGAATCACTTTGCTGTGCACCTGAAACTAACACAACATTGTAAATAAGCTATACTTCAATTAAAAAATTTTACAAAAGAAATAAAAAATGGCTCAATGTTGTTTAGCATGTACTTTCTCAGAGAATTAATGCTTGTCTTGTGAAGAGGTCTCTGTATGTTGGTGATTGTATATGTATTTGTGTGTGTAGGTGAGCAAGAGTTTCAATGGTTAGGAAAGTCATCTGGTGGAGAAATTTTGAAGGGCACCAGCTTTGAAGTGTCTTCTGTGTACTAGAGGACTTTGGAGTATCAGGATTATGCCTCATTCCTCAAGCCTGCTCTTAAGAGGCAGAATGCCAAATACCACCACTGATTACATGGTTGAGGCTCCCAAGACTTTATTCTAGGCCAAATTAACCTGATTTGGGGAAATGCACTGCTTGGGAGAAAGAAATGAATCTGGTTTGAAAACAATGCCTGTGGATATACAGTGGACTTTGCCTCGAGGTGGGTCCTCAGCCATGTGCAGGGTTAGGAGTGTCAGGGAAAGAAGGAGGTAGGAAAGTGCTGACCTCAGGACAGGAGGGAACAGTTATGAGTAGGATGTGTCTGAGCAAGGAGTCCTGGGAAGGTTCATTTCTCTGGATGTTTTTCCTTTGAACTCTCAGAAAACCCATGTTTACTAGACAGTTTCAGTTTTCTCCTAGGCATAATCCTCTTTAATTTCTCCAGCCCTTAAGTAAAGTCGAATACTCCTGAATAGCTGTGTGTGGTAGTTGTTCAGAGTGAAGTGAGGGTAAAGGGACATGTGACTTGCATTGGCTCTCAGAGCTATAACAAGGGAACAACCTCAACCTCAGGGGTCTGGGGACATCAGGAAAGTCCACTCTGCTGCTCTAAGTGTCAGGGGCAGCCCCTGATGGTGACAGAGGCTGGGGAGCAGGCAGGACAGGAAGGGCTTACAGAAAACCCACCTATTCTCTCTCTGGATGACAAGGGGGTGAGGTAATGTCTGCAAGTGGTGAAGGTGACAATGGGAGTAAACTTTGATGTAAAGTGCTTGTTTATTTGTCTGTTTTTTTTTCTTTTTTTAACTTTATTTATTTTTATACAGCAGGTTATTAGTTATCTATTTTATGCATATTAGTGTATATATGTCAATCCCAATCTCCCAATTCATCCCACCACCACCACCCTCTGCTTTCCCCCCTTCGCATCTGTACGTTTGTTTGCTACATCTGTGTCTCTATTTCTGGTTCATCTGTACCATTTTTCTAGATTCCACATATATGTGTTAATAGATGATATTTGTTTTCCTTTCTGACTTACTTCACTCTGTATGACAGTCTCTAGGTCCATCCACGTCTCTACAAATGACCTAATTTCATTCCTTTTTATGGCTGAGTAATATTCCATTATATATATATATACCACATCTTTATCCATTCATCTGTCTATGGGCATTTAGGTTGCTTCCATGACCTGGCTATTGTAAATAGTGCTGCAATGAACACTGAGGTGCATGTGTCTTTTTGAATTATGGTTTTCTCTGGGTATATGCCCAGTAGTGGGATTTCTGGATCATAAGGTAGTTCTATTTTTTAGTTTTTTTTTTTTAACATCTTTATTGGGGTATAATTGCTTTACAATGTTGTGTTAGTTTCTGCTTTATAACAAAGTGAATCAGTTATACATATACATATGTTCCCATATCTCTTCCCTCTTGCGTCTCCCTCCCTCCCACCCTCCCTATCCCACCCCTCCAGGCGGTCAGCCATAAAAAGAAACGAAATTGAGCTATTTGTAATGAGGTGGATAGATCTAGAGTCTGTTATACAGAGTGAAGTAAGTCAGAAAGAGAAAGACAAATACCGCATGCTAACACATATATATGGAATTTATGAAAAAAAAATGTCATGAAGAACCTAGAGGTAAGACAGGAATAAAGACACAGACCTACTGGAGAACGGACTTGAGGATATGGGGAGGGGGAAGGGTGAGCTGTGACAGGGCGAGAGAGAGGCATGGACATATATACACTAACAAACGTAAGGTAGATAGCTAGTGGGAAGCAGCCGCATGGCACAGGGATATCGGCTCGGTGCTTTGTGACCGCCTGGAGGGGTGGGATAGGGAGGGTGGGAAGGAGGGAGACGCAAGAGGGAAGAGATATGAGAACATATGTATATGTATAACTGATTCACTTTGTTATAAAGCAGAAACTATTTGTTTTTTGCATTATCATAATTTTATGAGCAGTCTCCTAGTAAGATTAGAAGGTAATGATTAGCTAGATTTATTGTGGTAATCATTTCACTGTATATGTATGGTATCGAATCATTATATTGTACATCTGAAACTAATATAATGCTATATGTCAATTATACCTCAATACATTTTTTAAAAGATTAAAAGATAATAAATGGTTTCTTCTGATAATCACCACCACAAAATTGCCTGGGTCAAATATTATTTTTTTCTATATATGTTTTGTACAAAGAAATACATTTTAAGGAGATTTCCTATAAGGGTATTTGTGCACAGAATAAATGTTTGTAAGTCCTTTTACAAGTACAATTCTGGTTAAAAAGCAATATGCTTAGATTAGCATTTATAGTGCAATCTGAAGATAATGATGTGTACCTAACATATACCAGGCTCACGGAAAATCAGGCCTGGGAGAGTTTGTAAATAATTTAATAATCTTCATTAGTATAGGCTTTGGAGCATCTGGACTCTCTTTTTTCTTTTTGGGTTGCACAATTTCAGATTTGTTTTGCCATCTTTCCTGGGTTTTTTTCTCCTCCAAAACCACCCAATAAGGAAAACTGAAAATCTGAAACGTGCTTATCCTCCTGACTGCTTTGTTTCCCTCTTCTGATTTCCCTGGCACCAGATGATAGAAGGAAGTTTATTCTCATCATCAAGACACACTGGTCCTACTGAGAACTCATTCTCAAGCCTAAGCTCTTATTGGTTCCCTGCTGTCGGAAGAGCCGCTTAGCTCCACTGAAAGTGATCTTGTGCTTTTACCGGCTACAGCTGCTGCACAGAAATGAGGCAATGAGGGTCTTAGAGTCATTTTATGGTTACTTTTCCATCATGCTCCCTGAGTCAAGAAGTCTCTGGGTCTTGATTAAGATGTTCTCTCCTCTACTCTTAGGATCCAAATTGCAGTTTTAAAGTGCACATCAGATGACATGACTAAAAATCTTGGAAATTCCTGCCTTGTTGGAGGAGAACAGGTGTTGTTCTGATGAGGAAACTCCATATGCAACAGTTGCAAAGAACCTGTTCTCATCTTTTGCAGCTGAGTCTCATGTGGAAGGTGGTAGGTAGCAGCCATCAGCATCTTTCCCATGTGGCCTTCCAGGGCAACATCTCTTCCGGTAAATGTTCTAGAATGTGGTCCTGTTGGGAGCTGTGCATGTCCATATTCTTGTTTGAGAGTCATCTGTCCTCTTTGTCCTGTCCTAAACCAGCAGCATTTTTGACTTTTGCAGGGACAGTGAACACAGAGATTACTGTATCTTTTCTAGAGTCGCCTGCTAATTTGAATCCTGTGCAATTTAAATGTTATGAGATTTTGTATACTATCATGGGCACTGATGAAGAAGATATTGTCAGAGTGATTCCATTATAAAGTGACATATTTCCAGTTTGCAGGACAATTAAGAGTCAGAATGATTAACCAAAAGCACAGAGTCTATTCATGATGGCCTTTGGGTCTTCTGAGGAAAGTTGTAACAGACAACTAGCTGTTATCATGCTAGCTGTTGTAACAGACAACCCTAAAATCTCTGTGACATTTAATCTCTGTGCACAGTTAAAGCTCATTTTTCAATCACATGAAGTCCAGTGGGGTAGAAGGAGCTTTTTTACCGGCTGTAATTCAAGAAATCAGACTTCTTTCAGGTTTTGGGCCAACATGTTCAAATATGGCCTCTAAGGTTATAGAATAATGAGAAGAGAGAGGGACCAGAGCAGCGTTAGCAAACCTTTTCTAAAGGGTTAGAGAGTTAATATTTTTGGTTTTGTGATCCATATGGTTTTGTTGCAATTACTCAAATCTGGCATTATAACAGAAAAGCAGCTTTAACTGTAGCTTTGTCTCAATAAAAGTTTATTTACAAAAACATATGATGGGCTGGGTTTAGCCACCAGGCTGTAGTTTGCTAACTGCTGGACTGGTCTTGAGGGATATATTTATGATTCAGGAATAGGAGTAGTATGTATTTCTCCCACTCATTTTGTTGGCCAGAAATGAGTCACATGGTCTTAGACTAACTGCAAGAGAATGGAAATGTAGTTTACCTGGGTGCCCAGAAGAGGAGAAAAGGATATTATGGGGCCCAGCAGCCTCTGCTACATTTATTTATTTATTTATTTATTTTGACACAATCTGCTTACTTGTTTTTTGGTTTTTAATATTTATTTATTTGCCTGTGCCGGGTGTTAGTTGTGGCACACGGGATCTTTTTTAGTTGCAGCATGCGGGATCTAGTTCCCTGACCAGGGATCGAACCTGAGCCCCCTGCATTGGGAATGCGGAGTCTTAACCACTGGACCACCAGGGTTACACTGCTACACTCTTCAATAGCTTAATGTGAGCTGGTTCTTCCAGGCAAACCAGAAGCTTCTAATCATTCACTTTTTGGCTAGGATGTTAGATTATTTAAAGTTATATATCTTTTTTACTGTGGTTATTGTTTGAAAAACCACTATAATGACAAAGCTCCAGAAAAGAGTCATTCTACAATGTACATTGAGAATTTCATTGCTTTCATGATCTTGGTCCTGATATTTCATAGAATTGGAGGAAAGTTGCCTGTAAATAAAAGAATGCAGATGAGTGCTGACTCAATCCACTCTGGTTGGGCTGTGGAGCAGAGGAGCTTCCAAAGTCACAGCTTTGACCAGAGACTCAACCTGAGGAGGTTGCCTAGTACTTTGGAGCTGCTATAACACAGTGCCATTGAATGGCTGGCTTATAAACAACAAAAATTTATTTTTCAGTCTTGGAGGCTGGGAAGTACAAGATTAAGACACTGACAGATTTAGTGTCTGGTGAGACCCCACTTCCTGGTTCATAGATGACTGTCTTTTCACTGTGTCATCATAAGGCAGACGTAGGGAGTGAGCTCTCCAGAGTCTCTTTTATAAGAGCAATCAGACAAGAAAAAGAAACAAAAGTCATCCAAATTGGAAAGGAAGAAGTAAAACTGTCACTGTTTGCAAATGACATGATACTATGTATAGAAAACCCTAAAGTCTCCACCAAAAAACTATTAGGACTAATAAATGTATTCAGTAACATTGCAGGATACAAGATTAATATACAAGAAAAGAGGTCTGTTGCTTTTCTATACACTAATAATGAACTATCAGAAAGATAAAGCAAGAAAACAACCCCATTTAAAATCTCAACAAAAAGAATAAAATATCTAGGAATAAACTTAACCAACAAGGTGAAAGACCTATACTCTGTAAACTATAAAACACTGATGAAAGAAATTGAAGAAGACAGAAACAAATGGAAAGATATACCATGTTCATGGATTGGGAGAATCAGTGTTGTTAAAATGCCCATACTACCCAAAGCAATCTACAGATTTAATGTAATCCCTATCAAAATACCCATGACATTTTTCACAGAGCTAGAATAAATAATCCTAAAATTTATATGGAACCACAAAAGACCCCAAATTGCCAAAGCAATATTGGGAAGAAGAATCATGCACCCTGATTTCAGACTATACTACAAAGCTATAGTAATCAAAACAGCATGATACTGGCACAACAACATACACATAGATAATTGGAACAAAATAGAAAGCCCAGAAATAAACCTACATACTTATAACCCTAATCTATGACAAAGGAGGCAAGAATATACAATGGAGAAAAGACAGTCTCTTCAACAAGAGATGCTGGGAAAACTGGACAGCTACATGTAAAATAATAAAATTAGAACATTTTCTCACACCTTATACAAAAATAAACTAAAAATGTATTAAAGACCTAAATGTAAGACCAGAAACCACAAAGTCTTAGAAGAGAACATAGGCAGAACATTCTTTGACATAAATCATAGCAATATTTTTTGGATCTGTCTCCTAAGGCAAAAGAAACAAAAGCAAAAAATAAATAAATAGAACATAATTAAACTTAAAACCTTTTGCACAGCAAAGGAAACCACTGACAAAGTGTAAAGACAACTTACTCAATGGGAGAAAATATTTGCAAATTATATAACTGATAAAGGGTTTATCTGTACCCAAAATATATAAACAGCTAATATAACTCAATATCAAAAAAACCCAAACAACCCAAATAAAAAATGGGCAGAACACATGAGTAGACATTTTTCCAAAGAAGGCCAACAAGCACATGAAAAGATGCTCAACATTACTAATCAACCCAGAGAAATGAAAATCAAAATCACAATGAGGTGTCACCTCACACCTGTCAAAATGGCTATCATCAAAAAGTCTACAAATAACAAATGTTGACAAGAACATGGAGAAAAGGGAACTCTAGTACACTATTGGTGGGAATGTAAATTTGTGCAGCCACTGTGGAAGATAGTGTAGAGTTTCCTCAAAAAAATTAAAAATAGAGCTACCATATGATCCAGCAATTCCACTCCTGGGTATATAACGAAAGAAAAGGAAAACACTAATTCAAAAAGATATATGCACCCCCATGTTCACAGCAGCATTATTTACAATTGCCAAGATATGGAAGCAACCTAAGTGTCCATCAACAGATGAATAGAGATGTGGCATATATATGTGTATATATATATATATATATATATATATATATATATATGTATTAGCCATAAAAAGAATGAAATTCTACCATTTGCAGCAATGTGGATGGACCTAGAGAGTATTATGCTTAGTGAAATAAGTCAGACAGAGAAAGGCAAATACTGTATATTATCACTTATATGTGGAATCTAAAAAATAAACAAACAAATGTATATAACAATACAGAAACAGACCCACAGATATAGAGAACAAACTAATGGTTACCAGTGGGGAGAGGGTAGGGGGGAGGTGAGATAAGAGTATGGGATTAAGAGATACAAACTACTATGTATAAAATAAATAAACAATAAGGATATATTGTACAGCACAGGGAAATGTAGCATTATTTTGTAATAACTTTAAAGGGAGTATAATCTATAAAAATATTGAATCACTATGTTGAACACCTGAAATTAATATAATATTGTACATCAACTATATTTCAATTAAAAAGGAAATAAGAGCACTAATCCCATTCATGAGGGCTTCACCCTCATGACCTAATCTCGTCCCAAAGGCATTACTTCCTAATACCATCATATTAGGGGTTAGGATTTCAACATATGGATGGGGGGGGACACAAGCATTCAGTCTATATTAGAGGCCTACGGGAAGGAGGTTAGTTCTCAGCATCCCTCTGTCTTGTGGCTTTTTGGATAGCACTGGAAGACCCCTTTCTTTTTTTTAATCAAATGCACTTGTATTGTATTATTTTCTCCTGTTACCATAGGTAATTTTATCAATAGATTTTTTAATATTAGACTTTCCTTGCATTCCTAAGAAAACTCATATCAGTTTTCACCCACTTGGTTTCCAACACTTTAAAAGATTCAGAATAACAAGTTTTGGCATAGATATTGGAACATGGATTTAAAGTTGTAAAGTCTTCTTGGACAGTAATATGACAGGATCTATAAAAATTTTTAAGTACATCTCTTATGACCTATATCGGTTCTAATTTTTTACTTTGTATCCTTGAAAATACCTTTGCATGATGGGCAAGGTTGTTTACTATTGCATTGTATGTAGAGTGACAAATCGGAAACAATCAAAATGTTATTAGGAAGGGGTTAAATGAACAATGAAACACCTGAGTATGGCAGCAGTCAAACGAATATGTTAGATCTATGTATATACATATATACCTGCTTAGAATTTTCTGACACTGACAGTTTAAAATTAAAGCAAATTTCAGAACAATTAGCACGAAACGTCACTTATACTTTTTTTTTTTTTTTGCGGTACGCGGGCCTCTCACTGTTGTGGCCTTTCCCGTTGCGGAGCACAGGCTTCAGATGCGCAGGCTCAGTGGCCATGGCTCACGGGCCCAGCCGCTCCGCGGCATGTGGGATCTTCCTGGACTGGGGCACGAACCCGTGTCCCCTGCATCGGCAGATGGACTCTCAACCACTGCGCCACCAGGGAAGCCCACTTATACTTTTTTAAAAGCCCAAATTTCCATATGCACATTATGATATAAATGCAAAGAAAATAATTTAAATTATTCCTATGACACTGATAATAATTGTCACCTCTGGAGGGGTATTTTCAGGGAGGACCACTATTTATCTGTATTGTTTGCATCTTCTTTTTCTTTTTAACATCTTTATTGGAGTATAACTGCTTTACAATGTTGTGTTAGTTTCTGCTCTATAACAAAGTGAATCAGCTATATGTATACACATATCCCCATATCCCCTCCCTCTTGCGTCTCCCTCCCACCCTCCCTATCCCACCCCACTAGGTGGTCACAAAGCACCGAGCTGATCTCGCTGCACTATGCAGCTGCTTCCCACTAGCTATCTATTTTATATTTGGTAGTGTATAAAAGTCAATGCTACTCTGTTTATATTATTTTCATTCCATATAATAGGTAAGTCCCAAAAGACAAAGAGCACATTTTATTTATCTGAAAAGAACATTCCTTTCTTTCAATCTTTCTTTTAGCCACATCATTCTCCACCAAGTGGCTGGTAATAAGTGTGTTTTAAATTTATTAAGCTAATAATAATCACATAACACAGTAGATATATAGAGTATAGCCCAATGATTTTCAAATGCCATCTAAGTTTGTCTTGTGCCATTAACTGGATATTTTGTTTTACATTTTATTAATATCCTTTTTTATTTTGCTTTTCTGAGTACTAGACCTTCCCCCAAGGCCATGTTGCTTAAATGGCAAGTGTAGTATTTGTTACAGAGAGAAAGCAGAGAGAAAGAATAAGGTGATGGCCAACTTTTAACATGCAAAACGGGATTTAAGTAAGGCTTGAGATCCAGGGAGAAATTATTTTTAAAAAATTCATTTATCACATTAAAAAATATCTAATAACCAAATATGAAAGCTCCCTGTGCATAGAATTCTGTCAGAGTTTAACATTTTCATCAATGATAGTAAAAACACAAGTCTTGTTACTTGATTGTAGGAGGATAAAGGTTGGGGAACTTTTTCAAAGAAAAACTTAGGAGGATTTGTGGAAGAGAAAATAAGAGGAATACGGAAGTTGGTCAGGTATGTGCCCCAATTTCCCCCCTCTGGGTTTTTCTGGCTGGACTCTGGAGATTTCAGTTTCTTGTTTCAGTTTCCCAATTTACTGCTGGAAGTAGCTGACAGTCTAGCTGAGAAACGTGCCTAGGCAAGCTGAGGCCAAATGGGAGGTCCAGGTTATTTATTTATTTTAATAATTAAAAAAACCCCTCTGTTGAGGTATAATTGATATGAAAAAGCTGTATGCATTTAATGTATACAATCTGATGGGTTTGGACATATGCATACACCATCACCACAATCAAGGTAACAAATACAAACATCACCTCCAAAAGTTTCCATGTGTCTTTTTTTTTCTTTTCTTTTTTTTTTTGTGGTAAGAACACTTTACATGATATCTACCCTCTTAACAAATTCTAAGTGCACAATACAGTACTGTGTATTATAGGCACCCTGTTGTACAGTCCATCTCTGGAATTTACACATCTTGCAGAACTGAAACATTATATCTATTGGATAAAAACTCCCCTTTCCCCCACCGCTAACAACCACTCTGGTATTCTCTGCTTCTCAGAGTTTGACTATAGATACCTCATATAAGTGGGATCATGAAGTATTTGTCTTTCTGTGACTGGCTTATTTCTCTTAGCATAATGCCTGGGAAGTCCAGTTTAGAGCTCAAAGGAGTCTCCCCAACCAGTGCCTACTGAGGTGAGGCTGAATGACTCAGGAACACTACTAGGCTCTGACCTGGAGAAAATAAACTACAACTTATATCTGCCATAGAGTCAGCTTTCAATGACAAAAGCGCCAACCATCTCCAGTCAGACAAGGGTTATGGTCCTTGACACCAGAGGGACCACAGTAAGATGTGATGCAAAGACTCCATGTGGATCCAAGGACCATAACTAGCCCTAAAGCCAAGAGGTCTCAAGTTTCCCTTCACCCCCAAACACTTAGAGGCAAACTCAAAGAGAGAAGCAGGAGAGAAAGCCTCTGAGAAGCACTTTTGTCCAAGGGAAATTGAGTAATACTTAAAGGTACTAACTAAACTATAGGATCAGACCTCAAATCAACAGATTGGACATGTAGGTTATTTTTTTCTTGCTAAGCAGCTTGAGAGGAAAGCTGATTAATTAAAGACAAATAGAGAAATTACATTTTCTCTGCACATCTGAATTTATTTTGTGAGTTAAATATTTGCTACCCTGCTACTCTGCCTAATGAATTAAAATTAAAAGAAAATCTAAAAAGAAAACCATGTAAATTTTTTGTTGCATTTCAAACTCCCAGCTAATTGGAAAATATTTGTATTGTCCAAAATGCATATATATTTACATCCACTTATCTTGGAAGAATCAATTATAAAAAGTAAAAAGCACTTTTCTCAACATTTGGCAGAGATGTAAATTGGATGTTCTCTAAGCTTTATAATAATACACTTCATAAGCTGACTTTATATACACATAATAGTTTAACTTACCTCCAAAATCCAAATATGTCCTCAAAAATATATATTGTTATGGGAAAGTTTCTTTTCTTTTTATGCAATTGATAGCATCACAGAGAAACGCAAATCACTACACACTTGCCTGTGGTTAACATTGGCTGAAGTCACATGCCACTTTCCACCCTGAAGCTTCCTGCTTATTCTACAGGTAATTACTTTGTGCCCAAGATGGAAATTTATCAGAAAAAAATTCAATAAATATTAAAGAGGGGAAGCATTTTCATGTGAAGTGGGGACGAGGGGGGGCTCTAGGGGTGGGGTCTCCCTGGGGACCAGTTGAGGTTGCCGCTCGCCCCAGATAAGGGGGCAGCCTGGAGCCCCCTCCCTCGCCACCGCGTCTCGGACCCACTGGATTGTGATTCAATAAAATTCAAATCTTTCGCTGCCTGGACTGGCCAGGCAGCAGGCCCAGAGACCCTTTCGAATCAGGGTTTTTACAGTTATATTCATCCACAGAGATGCCCGCCTTTCTCTGCCTCACAAAGACAGACAAACCGGTACAAACACAAAGGCTGGTAAGATACAAAGTCTTGAGGAGAACGTGGAGGCAGATTCTCCTGTGGGGGAAAAAAATGAGACCGAATGCATGTATATTGTTCGTTGTGTGAATCTGCTGTGTATTTCAGTTCTCGAGGCCAGATGCAGGTAGCAATGACATAGCAAATAAACGATGGGAGAAGAGTGTAGGCAAAAACACAGCAGCGAGCCTGCAGCCAGCACACTGCTGATCAAGTGACCCTTAATCTACTTAAAGACTAGTTAGAGTCACTTGTTCTTCCTGTTGGACATGCTGGACGCCGGAGGGATGGTTGCCATGATTAGCTTATCTGTGACATCTGGATTCCGCTCAGCTCTGGGTGTCTAAGCATATATGCTGAAGAGCAGTAAGTACACGCATAGCCCTGGATGAGAAGGGCAGCCTGGTGGTTACAACAGCACAGACACTGGGATCAGTCTGCCTGGGTTCAAATCTTGCTTTGTCATGAACTAGTGATGAGAGTCTGGGCCCATTTGGAACCTCTCTGTGCCCTCTGAGATGAAAGAGATGGTAATAACCGTGCCTACAGTGAGGATTTAATGAATGAATATATGTGAAGAGCATAAAGCAGTATTTGGCACATAGCACTGTTCAGAGCGTGGCAGCATCAGCATCAGCTTATTTGAAATGCATGTTCCTAGGCCTTGTCCCTGACCTACAGCATCAGAATCGAATTTCAACAAAATTCCGATTGACATTAAACATTTGAGAAGACTTGCTATGTAAATGTTGGTGTTGGTATTTCTGGCTGGCTTTAACTAGCTGAAGTTATCAAGGTGAGAGGGGCATCCCTGCTGGTTTGCCTTTCCCTGCCAGGCTCTGAGCCCCAGGAAGAGACTTTGTCCTCCCTGACACAAGCCCCTGACTATCCTGACTTCTTGGTGGCCAGTGGACTGCACTCCTGGGAGCCTGTGTTCTGTATCGTCCTCAGCCCGCAGGCCGACCTTGAATGTTTCCCTTAGGTCCATATCCTGATGTTTTTGACTCCATCAACTTATTTAACCCCCAGACTCTGTTAGTGCCTCTGCTTGTCAGCCCTGTTTGAGGTCTTAAATTATACACTGCATCCTGAGGCCATTCCAGTCCAGCTGGAAGTTTCTATGCCCACTTGCCCTCTTGAACAAAACAAAAATATTAGGAACATGTTAGGAGGAATAAGAAAGTTGGGATTATTTAACAGTTCCCTCCTAGGCTCCACACTGCACAGAAATATTTGGTTTTTATTGTTGGCTCCAAGACGCAATTTTCGAACTGATTTTATAGCGGAGAAGAGAGCTCGGCCTTTAAAGAATGCAAAGGCCAACAAAGCAAAATTTTCTCTATTTATGGTATCAATGTGACATTTGGACCTCCTAACAGCCAGTATTCTTTTGGCTTTAGGAAAGAGTTCAACGCCACACCTGCTTGCTTTATTTCACGTCAAATTGTCTTTAGTAAAGAGGTTTGGAAGCAGGGACTTTCCATTGGCATTCATGACAAGCTTATCACAATTCCGTGATGCTTGGCCAATAGCGCAATGAGAACGGATGACACCAGGATGCCAGGGCCCTTGGTGTATGCGAATTGAAGGGATGTAATTGTATGGAAATGGGCAGAAGAAATTCTTCAAGGGCACACTGGCACTGATTCACAGTAGCAGAGCAGGAATTCACAGCAATAATCTTCGTATCCTGCAGTGGGTCAAATTGGAAAAGAGGAGAGGTTAGTTATTTGTAGGTTGTGAGATTAATGTAACTCACAAATTATTTCACTCATGGATGTCTGATATACTTGGAAGGATCGCTCGGCCACCCACAATTATGGATGGCACTAAGAAAGCAGCCAAGGGACAGAAAGGAAAAGTGTAACACTTAGATCCTCCCCCTGAAGAACTCAGCATCACATGTGAAAAATACATATATGTATAGAGATGGAAATAAACTTTATCAGGGAGTAAGTTGAAGGTTCCAAACGAGTAACAGAGGAAAGGTTAATTCAGTCTAGTCTAGAAGGGTCCGGCAGCTTCGAGGAGGTGGGGTTGGAGCTGGGTTGGACTTTGGAGGATAAATTTAAATTTGTTGTGTGTTGCACTCACAATCTTGAAAAAGAAGCTGGATTCTAGGGGGCCACTAAATAACCTTTTTTTTTTGACCTCCCAAACTCATATATATGAAGAGAAAAACAGGAGTCAAACTCCTCCAGAGAACATCAGCTTTATTACTGTTGGAAGCTCCGTCGGAGAACATGAGTGGCATGTGGCTGTGGGTGTCTTAAGGCTTTATTGCTGACATAGGCAGAATTAGCTTCCATTTGCTGGAAGATCTGGACAACCACAACCCATACTCCACAGAGATAGGGTCTTACCGCATGGCAGAGAGTAGACAAGATGCACTCTCTCTCAGGCAGGCAGCCAGGAAAGAGAACCCAGAAGTGGGGTACCATGCTGGCTTAACACTTTCTCCAGGGCTCTCAAGTCAGAAAAGCCATTTCTCCTACCTAACATGTTGATTTTTTTCTTAAAGAGGTAGGAAATAAGCAATTAATAGATGACTAGATCTTTTCCCCCCAGCTTCTGCAGGCAGACTACGTGGGCAAGATAACATCTAAAGAAAGATCACAAGGAGTCAGCAAGTTTTCATGCAATGGAAAATGATGAAGAATCTAACCCTTACCCTAATGATGAACTGAGATTGTTTCCCCCTTTTCCCTTTAAAAACTGTCAGGGTTCAGCAGAATCTTCGGAGTTGGTTTTTGGATGAGTTCAACCTCTCCCCAGGTTGCCAGTCTCCTGAATAAAGCAGCCTTTCCTTTCTACCAACACTTGTCTCTGGATTATTGGCTTTCAAGTGGTGAGCAGCTGAACCTAAGTTCGGTAACGTTAGGGGTCCCCAGGACCACCCTCAAGGGAAAGCTGTTACACTCATGGTTACAGTCTATTGTGATAGGACACAGATTAATATCAGCAAATGAAAAAGGCACAAAAGGCAAAGTTCAGGAGGAGCCAGGTGCCAGCGTTCTCTCAATGGAATTAGATGAGGATGCACTGAATTCTCTCAGCAATGATGAGTGACAATATGTGCAAAGTATTGCCAAGTATTGCTTGGGGGGTAAGCTCCCCCAAGCCTTGGTGTCCAGGGTTTTAATTGGGGGTCAGTCAGGCATTTAGCACCTGAGTCACTGACCTTAGCTATTTAGTGTCTGGCCCCCCAGAGATCAAACTGATATAGCATGGCCCAAGTTCTCACTCTTATCAGGTAGGAAATTTCAGGGCTCAGAGGTTTTTTGTTTTTTTTGTCCTTGAGTCTAAACTTTAATATGACTTCTGGCCATATACTGAAGTATAAACTTCTGACTACAAGTAAAAAAACACCTTTAGAGCACATTAGAAATTAGAACTCATATTCCTGCCAATATAACCATTCACTCCTATGAGGCCTGCTGTCACTAAACGGTCTCCAGGGTGAATGTTCCTCTGGCTAACTTCAACCCTGTCCCCAACCCCATCTTCATGGGCTTTAATAAATGGGTTCCTTGCTGTCCTGGCAGCTGAAAGATAATCCCAGCAACTTCATGATTCTGCTTCTACCATAATGTCCCTGCTAAAATAACACCCAGGAGGAAGTCAAGGGCCAGTCCTTTCTTTGGCAAGCTCAGCGCTTGAGCAACCCAGGCTGCTGAGAAGACCCTTCACTGCACAGGGCTACTGGTGTGGCTTGAGATATCTGACTGACACCTTCAGCCCTCAGGAGGCCAGTGCCCCAGGCCAGATGCCATCACCATGAACAGTCCCTTTGGGCCTCATCAGGGTCTGATGCAAGGGTTCTAGGAAAAAGTTGAGAAGAACTGGTGTATAAATAATTCTCCTGGTGATTCTGATAAGCAGTAAGGCTTGGGATCTCTGGGACTAGATGATTGTTAAGGATTTCAAACCATCGTTTCTATGATTCTTGGAGCTAAAATTCCTTGGAGATGCCTGCTAAGTGTCTTTTTCTTTCTCTGGTTACTTATTTGATTAAGTTTAGTTTCTGGCTAAAGATACTGCACTTTGGAGAATTATTTCTAAATAGGAAATGAGGATGAGAAATAGATATGAGAAGAAAGTATCTCAACTATGTGCCCAGAAGAGGAGGTAATGGGAAATCACTGGGGTACTTAGGTTGAGAGGGAGTGGGGTGGGACTAGTTCCCTGATCAGCTTCTACAAAGAGCTCAGGACAAAAGATTCTCATCATTGAAAAATGATGTAATGAAGAAATGTGTAACAAAGTGTTGAACAGTGGAGTTTTTGATTTTGTGGGAACTCCAGCCTGTTATGTGTCTCTCGGTCCCACTTACCTTATTAGCTAAATAGGATTAAGTAAAACCATCTTTGCATGATTGTAGTACTAAATATAAAGAATATGTTTGAGAAATTTGCAAATATAAATGTTAATTACTAGATTAAAATTTTGCTTCCCTAAAAGCACCTATGATCTGCCCACATAGGTGAAATATGCTCTAGAAATGAATTAATTTGCATTTTGGTGTTGACTTCCTTTGTAATTTGTTACCAGCACTAGATCTCTCTTATTTTGTTCCCCACACATTACTGTGTTCTCTCGCGGCTTCTAAGGTGTCTCTCTTTCCTGGGTTTCTCTCTTTTCTCTAATATTTTTCTTATTTTCGTGTCTGGAATCTGTACTTCTGCCTGCCCTTAAATATTAGTTGTGCCCCAACTATATTTATAAGGGTCTATTTTTAATGCCTTACCTTTTACTTTTATGCTAATTCCTTCAGAAGTATAATTAAATAATACACGTTGATTGAGTGCCTACTATATGCTAGACAGTGTGCAAGGCACTGAGGATGAGGAAATAGAAGCAAAGACCCAGCTTCTCACACATTTGACCATCACTTACATTCAGCTCCTCTCCTCTGCTGTCCCAGGCCCAAATCATGCTGAAACTGAGCAGAACCCTGAGCACTGCCCCCTACCCCCAAATACAAAGGCCCCTCCATGTCTCCTGCCTCTTGTTTGTAGAAAAGATAAAGTCTTCCAGGCCTCCCTGAGTCACAAAAGAGTGGGCTCAAGTAGTTAAGGATTAGAACAATAGAGTCAGAGGTTCAGTAAATGGTGCACATTCCTGAGTTGTTTTACAGATACTATAACTGCATGATAACCAGACTGCAGCCATGACATAAGCTGCTCCATCTTGAGCAGTACTGAGTCTATGGCTGGCACAGTTCCAAGAACTGGCCTCAAGAGAATGAGATTAACATTATTGCTCATAATAATCTGTATCTATGTGAGCACTAAAATAATTGTAGCTTGCTCTGCCCATATATGTAAGTGAGAACTAAAATTGTCAGCAAAGAGATGCTACAGACCCATGTCAACATCTTCTACTCAAGAATACGGCACCTATGTCAGCATGACAAAGTTACAGAAGATGGACCTTCACTCTTATTCCCACGGAAGTGGAATGATGTCTGTCAAGTGGAGATTTGTAAGCAGCTCTTTTGTCCCTTTTCTGTTTGTCTATTTCTGTTCTCCTTAAACCTTAATTATAATTTTTTTTTTTGTGGTACGCGGGCCTCTCACCGTTGTGGCCTCTCCTGCCACGGAGCACAGGGTCCGGACATGCAGACTCAGCGGCCATGGCTCACAGGTCTAGCCGCTCCGTGGCATGTGGGATCTTCCTAGACTGGGGCATGAACCCGCGTCCCCTGCATTGGCAGGCGGACTCTCAACCACTGCGCCACTAGGGAAGCCCAAACCTTAATTACAAAAATGATATCATTAGCTAACATTTAACCTAACTCCTGACTTATGCTCTATTAAATGCACACAGTACTTTGACTAACCTGCTGATTCTTTCCCTAGATTAAAAGAAGTAGGAATGAAGAATGACTAAGTCTCTACCCGTAGCAACTCCCTTAGCAATCCTGTAGGCAGACCATGTGGGCAAGACAACATCTGAAGAAAGATCATGAAGAGTCAGCCAGCCTGCATGCAATGGAAAATGATGCAGAGCTTGACCTCCTGCATTGAAGATTCACTGAAATTCTTTCCCCCTTTTCCCTTTAAAAAGTGTCATGACCGAGCAGAATCTTTGGAGTTCATTTTGGGATGTGAGTCTGCCTTCTCCCCAGATTGCCAGCTTTTCTGATTAAAGAAACTTTCCTTTCTACGAACACTTGCCTCTCAAGCACTGGCTTTTGAGCATTGAGCAGCCAAACCTCAGTTCAGTAACAATACACTGAGCATCTCTGCTTGGAATCCTGTAGGCACTGCATACCCAATGTGGAAAGTTACTGAACTCATTATTTTTCCCTGTAAACCTATTCTTCTGGATTCCCTTTCTCTATTAAACAGCATTATCCCAAGCTTCCATTTTAGTAAGTCTTTCATCCTCTCTATATCCACTCGGTTGCCAGTTCCTGACTACTTTGTCTCTGATGTGTCTTTCAGGTCCGTTTTCTTTTCTCTTCCCCTCATTGGCTCCCATCTGCATAGGTGGACCTCTGTCTTAAATGTGTCCATGTGTCCAGGTTATCACAAGGCTCCAGAGTTTCCTTCTGCTCTCACCTTTCTGCACCTTGTTCTCCTGCTTACTTTCAGTGTAGCCAATAATCATTCCTGCTGTGTGGTCCTGACTGCTCTCCCATCTCCTGCCATTTTCACTCAGGCACTCATGTCCTGGTGGCATCAGACTAGACAGAATTCCCCCCACATTCCGGTGTCTGCCATGCCTTGGTGCCTCTGTTGGCCCTGGGGCCAGGAATTTCCTTCCCTTCCACCTTTGTTGGTGACTTCAACCTTCAAGGCTTAGATCCTTCTTCTGTGAAGAGCCTTCATCTGTGAAGATGTCTCCACACCTCCCAGTTATTTGTCCATATTTCTCTTAGAACATGTTTCACATGGTATTTTGTATTCCCATGAACTTGTTCAATATCTGGCAGAGGAGATGATCATTTATTTTTTTTGTGGCTGCTGGATAAGCAAAATGAAATTTTTTACACTTTTATATCTGTCTCTATGTGATCCTTAACAACTTATTTTAGCTTTAGCAAAAGACTGGATCATTAAACAGTTGATATATTTAATCGATGTAAATGCAATTGTGAAACATAAGTTTTGACTTGCTGAGTTCACATTTAGCTGGGAATTACATCTTAGTACAAACAGAGAATTAATTTTTTAATATCTTTAGGCTTTTCTTTCTTGAAATATATTCTGATAAATGCATTGCACCTGAAAAATTAAGATAGTCCTGTTTGCCTCGTGTATTTTCAGCAGAGGCGTTGAAGGAACTGAAAGCATAGTTTTTACAAAGTATAATTGCTTTATATTCCATGCCTACATTGTTCTTAATATTGTACTTTACACTTTAATGAAGAAAATACTGAATAGTGGTATGATTTCCTTTTTGTCCTTCATTAGTTATTGGGAATATAAATGATAGGAAGGCATATAGTTAATTTCACTCATTCTATTTATATATTTATTCATAAGGTGGTTATATAACCCATTATCACTATTTTTCATGGTAGGATTATTTGGTCCAGTTGTTATGTGAAGATTTGGGTTTCCCTTTAGTTCTAGGTATTCTAGGGTGATGGCAGGTGAGTTTATTATTGCTGCAATCTGCTCCAGGAGATCATTCTTAGTAATCTGATTCTCTCAACAGGGTGGATTTTGCAGATATATTTCAACTCATTTACAGATCAGGATGACATGAGAGCTGGGGGAAATAAAGATTTAGTGATGCTATTGGCATGTCAGGCTGCATGTGGCTATTTTCCTGATTCTTCTCAAGATTTAATATTATTTCTGAGGGATTTTTCTTTTGCAGTATTTAATCTAAGATTGTTAAGAAGCATAGCAAAACACCTGGGATTCTCTTGGACTAAACATTTAAACATAGAACCACTCAGGATACAGTTAAAAAAAAAACAGAAATAAAAATTGGTGAAAGTGTTAAACTGACTCCAAACATTGACTGTCTTTAGTGGATTGGGTGATACAGAGGGATCTAACAAAAAGGGTACTGTTAAACCAAAAATTAGTTTTAAATATCTTTTTCTATGTTATGACACTTCAGCTACTACTCAGCTCAAACCTAGATCTGTAGCTGTCAGGGAAATGCTGCACCCCGCAGCAGCTTGCTGCACACATGAGGTGGTTTTAGTTCCTTTTTGTCTTTACTGACCCAGTCTCATCTGCTGGAATCTACATAATTCCTGCTCAGTCATTAAGGCTCATAGCAAGAGTTCCTGACTCCATCCAGCATGTTTCTTTGTTACCCTTGGGCTGGGTTACACATCTGTCTATTGCATATTTCTTTCACTGTATTTTTCATCCCATTTTTATAATGATCTGTTCATGTGTCAGTTTCCACCATTAGACTGTGTGCTCCTTGAGACCAGAGGTTGCTTTTTATCATTTGTGCCCAGCACTGTGTCTTCAGTGTAGTAGAGGATACTGTGGGAATGTTTGTATAATGAATAAATGAAGCCAGCTCTTGGGGACTGGAATTTTCATTGCAGTGCAGCACCATTGAAAGCTTTTACTTTGAAAAACTGAATTAAATAAAATATCACCTAAAATTTATGGACACATCTGAATTACTGCATTAAACTACTGTGTTTAATTTCATTCTAAAATAAAAGCAATATCTCTTGTCCTCTAGTTATTTAAAAGGTATATTTTTAAAATAGAAAGTGGAGGTGAGTTAATAAACATAGAGAAAGTCATAAGTGTAAATTGCTTCCCAATATAATCTCTTGAGTTCATATTTAATAAAGATAAGTTACTCAATCAACAGTTACTCCATGTGTGAGGGTATTTGTACATAAATCACTTAGTTGGCTTGGATCTAACATTGATAGGACATAATTGATCTTTAAAAGTTTTATGAAGAATCACAGACTGTGAAATTACAGGAGGTTGTACTGTATAACTTTGCCTTTCCATCAAGGAGACACCTGTTTTCTTGGTAGTGGAAACCTCATTTTATATGTATTATTGATCAGTCCATGAATTAATTCCCTCATGATAATTAGCATCATGTTACTTTCTAGTTTATATCAGGAAAAGCTACCAGAATTTTCTAACCTAATAAACTGCCAGCTAGGACTTTTTTTCTACCCACCCTCCCCCCACAATGTTTAAAGCCAACACCAAAGCATGTATTTTATGTTTTCTGGCTCAAGATTTGGTAAACCAGTGTGTCATTTAACCTTGTGTATTGCACAGTGTTGGGATGTGTGATAAGAGTTGGAAAACGTCCAGGAAGCCAGTTTTACTCTGCTTTTCTTAATCTATAACAAGCTGTCCCCCGAAATTTTACTTTTTTTTCCTTTCTTTTTGTTTTATTTTTAGAAACATCATTTTCTGTCAATCTCATTTCCATTTTCTGTTTGGAAGTCTGTGGAAGAACAGCTTAAGACCACTCAGGGGTTGTCTCTCTCCATTCAGTAACCTGAGTCTCCTGAGGCTGGTGGGGGGCTGCCATCCTCAGAGGAGCTGCTGGACAGCACAGAGTGTCACCCCCCACCTCCCATCTAGACCAAGAAGAACACTGACCTCAGGAAATATTACCTAAATGAGTGAACAGTTTATCATTCTCTATTGACTGAAATGTCTGGCCAGCTAGTTCACCTCACAACTCAAAGAATCACATAAGTGCTTTTCCTCAAGACAAACACTGTACTTTGGTACAGAGAAAAAGGGCTTTGTGTATATTTTGTCACATGAAATACTAAGAAAGGAGTGAACTTAAGGATTGAGAGTTAATAAAATGAATACTTTTTACGGATTCATCAAGGACACCTTTAAGTGAAACAGCCTCAAAGCCCCAACTATGAGTTTCAGAGGAACAAGTGACTGATTCAGGCTGAGGTACCAGAAGTTGTTCTCACTAACTCATACTGCTTTGCATTGTAAGTGCAGTTGAGACAGGAGATAGATGGGCCCAAGTTTAGACATTTACAACTAGCCTCCTGTTTACACTTTAAAAATAAAGATAAATAACAGGAACAGGATAAGCAGCTGGACTTTGTCTCCTGTGGATACTTCTAGATAGTGGGAATGGCAGGAACAGAGAGGGGCTGAGCCCTGCTTGGGTAAAAGATAAGGAGGCCACGTATTTCTCATTCTTGAGGTCAAGGTCAAGCTATGCATGCACAGAAAGGTTCCTCAGGGGAGGGGGCACCAGACCATAATAAGTTTTGTTAACTTCCCAGGGACCCTCACGCTGAAATCCATCTTGACTAAAAGATGTGTGCGCACACAGGGGAGGGCCCAGAGCCAGAACAGATATGGACTCAAATCCATACAAAGCAAGATGGTTGACCAGAGGAAATCAGGAAGAATTGCTTCCATATAAGTGATTTAATTCACTCCAAAATGCGATTTTATCTCTGAGTCTGCCCATGTGTCTATCTGCACGTAATTTTTCCTCCTAATAAACACTTTACTTGTTTCACTACTTTCCATCTCTTTGCTGAAATTCCTCTCTTCAAAGCAGACAAGAGCCAGGGCCTTATAGTCACCAGCCCTTGTGGTCTAGTGGTTAGGATTTGGTGCTTTCATTGTCTCAGCCTGGGTTCAATCCCTGGTCTGGGTACTGAGATCCTGCTTCAAGCTGCCAGAGCCCTGGCCACCCCACAGCACCCCTGAGATCACTATGTCAGTGCAATGAGAAAGGCAAAGAGCTGCTTCTTATTATTATGAAAATAGGGACCTGATGTTCCCTCTGAAAGGATCCTGGGGACTTCTAGTGGGTCTGTGGACCACGCTTTTGAGAACTGCTGTCCTAAGTGATGTAAAGTCACAGAAGCCCAATAACAAGGGTCCAGAATGTGTTTACAGATTGCCCTAGTTCAGTCTTCCCATGGTATCTGAGAGGAATTGGTTCCAGGATTTGGTCCCCCCATACCAAAATCAATCCCTTATAGACAATGGTGTAGTATTTTCATGTAGCCTACCCACATCCTCCATACACTTTAAAACATCTCTAGACTACTTACCATAACTTATACAATGTAAATACTATGTAAATAGCTGTAAATGCAATATAAATGCTATGTAAATAGTTGTAAATACAATGTAATTGCTATGTAAATAATTGCCTGAGCATGGTGAATTCAAGTTTTGCTTTTTGGAACTTCCTGGAATTTTTTTTCTGAATATTTTCCATCCGTGGTTGGTTGAATCCACAGATGTGGAATCCCGGGATATGGAGGGTTGACTGTATTAAGTTTGCCCTAGTGGTTCTTACTTCTAGGGTTGACAGTTCAACCAAGTTGAAAATTATTTGTTCAAGTTTCTCCTTAATGTGTTACACTTCTAATTAAGGTGACAGCATTGCTAATTGTTAAATAATTAGCATTTTCTTGCTTTTCACTGTTGGTGGATGCATTAACAGCAATCACTTCATCCTTATTTTATTTTTAATTTTTATTTTCCTTTCTCTGTTCCCTTATCTAGAATAGTGAGATAAGGCAGCCATGGAAGAAGAGATGGAAGTTTGTGATAAATAACCTTCCATGGTCTAAGAAGTTCACAAAATTCTGAGCATCTTTTCCGGGATGCTTTCTGGATGCTTCATGGTGATAGATTGGAGATAGAGTCAAACATATTCTGGCTGCCCTAGATCTGGGAACTGAGAATCCAGCCACCAACTTCTTGATTTGCATTTAAAAGATGATATTCAGAGTTTTGTTGTGGGGTAGCTGGCTTCAGCCATGAATATCACCCAACAATGACAGAAGGGGAAACTGCCAAGCAATTCTGTAATTTGCATTAGGTTTTCAGATTGAATGTCTGTAACTTGTGACAACACTGAAAGAATGTATCAGTGGCAGGTTAGAGTTTTGCATTGTCTTAATGTCATTGTCTTTGTTTAGCTTTTCACTGCACCTTCCTTTGGTGATCACTGAAATTCTTTTTTGTTGCAGAAGATTTCTCAGCATGACCAGGTGGCATTTAAAGAGCCTAATGAGAAAGATGACTTGGCTCTTAGTGACAATGTCAAAAAACACATGGCAGCTGCCCTGTCTGCAGGTATGGAATGAGACTGCCATTCTAGTTACTGCCCAGTGCTGCCTGGTCACTGCTGCCTTCCCAGCATCCCCTTCTTCATGCAGGATTCAGGCCCATCTTCATCTGTCCAGTGGGTGCTTTGGTTTGAAGCATTGCACTTTATCTTCCTAATGCATCTTGCTGTCTTTGGCATGTGTGTTTTTTGTTGGTGGTGATGTCAGGACTCAGCTGTTACATGACAGGCTTTGATAGAGTGAATCAATTCTTGTTTTTCTTCTTGAAATACTTATCAGACTTTGTATTTCCCCTTTAAAAATGAAGGCTGCTTCATAATATTTACTATTGGGAATAAGAAAAAATATGACACCAGAAATTTATATCATTTCACATTTGATCATGTTGGATGAATTATCAGGAGAAAAATATCTTGATTTTTTCACAGTGTTCTTTGAGATGGGAACAAATTCTAGATGTCTCAGAAATCTTATTTTCTGGAAACACAGTATTAAGAGTATAATGATTTGGCCTTAGCTTTTACAACTCTTTATAAAGACAGAGAGAGAGCTAAAAGGAGAAAGGGAGAGTGTGCATGTTCATTATTTCCAGCTTTCCTCTGCCCCGGAAGAGCAATAGCCCTCCAAGGAGTACTTTCTTTCTTGGAGTCTAGGACGTTGCTTTTCACTTAAATGTTATTGGAAATTTCCCGTGGATGGTGGCTCTGAAAAACCTCAGAGTCAGAGCTGAGGATTCGTGATCTAAACATTCTTGACATTGCTTCCCGTAAAATCACAGATTAATATTGCTAGAATTCATTGCTACAGGATAGTTATCCAGCTGTCCAGATAAAATTGAGTAATAAATTCACAAAGTTGAATGTTTCTTGTTTTGAACATTCAAGTTAAACGTTTTATACCTGGTAATGTTATTCAAATCCAAACCCACTCTGTTAAAAAACTATCATAATAAAACTCCAACTCTGTAAGGTTTTTAGAATGATGTTTAAAATAAGGCTGACCCCAACCTCACTAATTATTAGAGAAATGCAAATCAAAACTACAATGAGGTATCACCTCACGCTGGTCAGAATGGCCATTATCAAAAAATCTAGAAACAATAAATGCTGGAAAGGGTGTGGTGAAAAGGAAACCCTGCTGCACTGTTGGTGGGAATGTAAATTGATACAACCACTATGGAAAACAGTAAGGAAGTTCCTTAAAAAACTTAAAATAGAACTACCATATGACCCAGCAATCCCACTACTGAGCATATACCCTGAGAAAACCATAATTCAAAAAGAGACATGTATCACAATGTTAATTGCAGCACTATTTACAATAGCCAGGACATGGAACCAACCTAAATGTGTATCGACTGCTGAATGGATAAAGAAGATGTGGCACTTATATACAATGGAATATTAGTCAGCCATAAAAAGAAACGAAATTGAGTTATTTGTAGTGAGGTGGATTGACCTAGAGTGTGTCACGCAGAGTGAAGTGAGTTAGAAAGAAAAAAATGAATACAGTATGCTAATGTATATATATGGAATCTAAAAAAAAATGGTATTGATGAACCTAGTTGCAGGGCAGGTAGACAAAGAGGTAGACATAGAAAATGGACTTGAGGACATGGGGTGGGAGGGCAAAGCTGCGGTGAAGTGAGAGTAGCATCGACATATATACGCTACCAAATGTAAAATAGCTGGCTGGTGGGAAGCAGCAGCATAGCACAGGGAGATGGCTTGGTGCTTTGTGATGACCTAGAGGGGTGGGATAGGGAGGATGGGAAGGAGGCTCAAGAGGGAGGGGATATGGGGACGTGTATGCATATGGCTGATTCTCTTTGTTGTGCAACAGAAACTAACACAGTATTGTGAAGCAATTATATTGCAATAAAAATCTATTAAAAAAATAACTTGAAGGAGAAAACTAGAACGTACTCATGTCTTACTCTTATCCATGGTTCTCATTCTGTGAGGAAGCTTCCACAACCTTTCGCTGCATGAACAGGGGTGTGTTGGAAAACAGAAGCTTCTTGAGGTCAGGGGTTCCTATTATCTTTATCAAATGCCCGAATTAGCAATCAGCTAGTTTTACCAGTTATCTGACCTTGGACAAAGGTCATCTGTATGAGGACAGATGAGTAAAGATACTAGAACATGAGAGCAGTGCCTGATGTGTAATAAACACCATCTAACTATTAGTTTTTGTTGTGTTGTATAATAGTTGTATAATTGTTGTAATTGAAATAAGATTATGTGTCCAAGAAAAATAAGGTGGGGGGGAAGGAGATAGAGAAAGTGGGAAGGCAAGAGAGAGAGGGTCTTCTCCTCATGAATGGGGGAGAGGAGGTGGGTCACAGTGGGGTGTTCCTTGCATCCTCCAGAACATGAACTCTTTGAGTGATGGATATTTTTTGAATGGGAAGAGTGTGTGGTTCACAAGGGGAGGCCTCACCCTGGGCGCAGGTCTCCCCCAGCCTTGCTGAAGACACTGTGTCCAGTGAGAGGTGAGGTCAGCCAGGTATAAGAAGTGATTAGTGAAGATGAATGAGCCAGGACTGGGGGGCATGGAGTCCCACTGTGCCTTGGAGGCTGTAACACATGCAACCTCTGTGCATTCTGGAGGGAGGAAAAACTCAGTAGCCTGGGTATTTGGAGTTGGATTTAAGTATATTTAAAGATAATTTAAAAATTCAATGTTTTCTGTGCACCTGGATTATGGATTGAGCTTTATACCCACAACATTAATTGGTTCTTGTAATGGTATTATTTATAGATGTTTTCTTTGGATAATACACATATATCCTGTTTTCCAAAGTATATTATGTCTTTGATGGCAGGGACCATTCAAAACTAGAATAGAATCACCATCCTCCACCAAGCTTGGAATATCACTCTCTGGGCATAGTTAAGTGTTTAGTGACTATGGATGTGCTGCTTAGGGCCCAGGATGGTGGCTCTCGCCTGGTGTGCTGGGCAGAGGTGGACCAGGTTATTCACCCAATCATATGACATGAAATTTTTATCAGAGTATCACATTTTGTCTTTGCTCTGAGTACTGTCACTCAGGCGCTGTGAGTTGTAACGTAGACTGAATCTACTGAATCTATGTAACGTAGACTGAATATCAAACAGGCATTAAGGAAAAAGCACATGCTTACAGAAACAGGTGAGATATTCTGCACAAGCAGGATGTGATAGGATAAGGTCAGGGCAGGAGATGGCTCTGTTCATCCAGCCCCACAGAAAGCTGTGTAGAAAGGGAATGAATGGCTCCATAACCAGGGAAACTGAGAGATGTTACACTCTGATAGTGATTTCTGTGTTATTGTTAGTGACTCTGATGGTGCTGATTTTGGTATTTACTTACTTCAACACTGCTGCCAAACTTCTGGAATTCAAGAGTGTGACAAATACCAAAAGTTTGAGAACTACTGCTCTGGGATAACTATATCTTTTTTTTTTAAAAAAAGTGAGATGTACTTGAATGGTAGGTTCTTGATTCTTTTGACATCATCCTGTTGGACCAGAAAGAGGTGTCTCAGCTGGATTCCTAAATACCCCCTGTCTATAGTTGAACGGTTGGGCAGACGCTATGCAGTTGCTGGGTGTACTTGCCTATTCCCACAGCTTCCTTCCTTAAAGAGACAACAAGCCCAAATGCATGTAGACAGTTCACGCATCAGAGCTTAATGTTTATATCAGTTTCCTTATCCCCCAGTCCCATGGGCAGTGCAGGTGTAGGCCCAGAAAGATGCTGTGCATGGGGGTATGTGTCACAGCTGGGTCACCCGAGCATAGGAAACCCTAAGCTTACTGAGATACTGGCAAACCTGTCCAATCTTCGCTTCCAAGGAAGATATTATTTTTCTTACCTTGGAATGCAAGTGCATCTCCTCGGACGAGGGCAGGAAGACATTATTATCCTGGAATGAGTAAATAAACCTGCTCTCTGACAAAGACAGTGACACTCTCCCTAGCTTCTTTGACTGTCTGTTATGGAAACATCTTTGAACAAAACTGTTATTGAGCAGCCATCTATGTGCAATGCACTGGACTTAGCATCATGGAAGAAACAACAGAGACCATCAGATCTGGATTTGAGTTTGAGGTCTCTACTTCCTAGTTGAGTCATCTTGGGTGAGTTATCTAACCTCTTTGTGAAATGGGGAATAATGGTAGACCTATTGAGAAAATTAAATTCAATAGTGTATTTAAAGCACTAGTGCTTATAAACAAAATCAAAGTTCTGTTGGAGAGTAACAAGGTGGAACGGATGCTGGTGTCATCTGGAAGTGTCTGTGCCCCTGCATTCGAACCATTCATGTTGTAAAATGGTCCTTCTGTGAACAACAGAAATTTCCATCCGTGGCAGTCACAGACATGAGTTGCTGTATGCTTTTTATTAGACATTTATATCTAAATTTGAAAAGGCTAATTCTACTTGATCCAGTGGTCAAAGGATAGATCTTCTAGATTTTAGATACTAAGTAGCATATTTGGGGAATTCTAAAATGGAGCCGAATGAACACATTACAGTTAATTAGGCCCTCTGGAAAGTCTTACTGCCCCTAACATAGGCAGCCTAATTACCTTATATTTTAATTTTCTCTTCTTCATTAACAGGTACTGAGGGGCATCATCAATGAATTGGCTCTCAGCAGTTTGGCTTTCAGCTTCCATTTCCATCTTTATATGATCAAGAATTGGTCAACTGTGTATCAAGTTATTCTGTGTAGCTTAGTTTCTTGGATGTGGATTAAACTATTCAGTTCAGGATTATTTATTTCAGCCATTTCCTCTGGTATAAATGTGTCAAAAATGTATTTCTCACTCTTTAACAAGAGGATACTGAAAATAATTGATCCTGGTTTTGATGATTCAGAATCACCTTTCGAGCATTAGTCATTGTGACATTTCATAGTCATAGATGATGATATAAAACTTCTATTGTCAACTTACTCTTTACTTACTTACCTCCTTCTCATAGAATGAAGCTTGTTTAATTGTGAGACACTCCAAGCCAGTGTAACAGGCCCCCTGCGAGAGCTGTCATTACCCTCCATGAAGTCATCAGTGCGGTTTCTCTGCCCTTGACTTCCCACCTCTGTCCAATGACTGCTTTGATGTCTGTCACACCCACAGTTGTACTGCAAGCACCAGGCCCCTGCCCCTTTTCATCTGTGCTCATCTCATTAATGAAGCGAGAAGGGAATCTCCCTTGCCTTTTCCAAGAATTTTGGAGACATTTTTAGTGGACTCACTCCAAAGCAGTGGTTGGCAAAGGTTTCCTGTGAAGGGCAGTTGGTAAACATTTCAGCCTTTGTGAGCCACATACAGTCTCTGCCATGCATTCTCACCTTTCTCTTCTCTCATCCTTAGCTTGGAGGGCCCTGCAAGAGCACACCTGGGGCAGAGCTGACCTGCAGCTCAAGTTTGCTTATCCTTGCTCCAGACACATGGTTCCTTATCATTAGAGCAGTGGTCTCCCAAAGAAAACAAACTTATGGTTTGTAAGTGGGGAAGTGGGGAAGGGATAAAGTAAGGTCTCCCAAAGAAAACAAACTTATGGTTTGTAAGTGGGGAAAGTGGGGAAGGGATAAAGTAAGAGTTTGTGATTAACATATGCACACTACTATATATAAAATAGATAACCAACAAGGACCTTCTGTATAGCACAGGGAACTATATTCAATACTTTGTAATAACCTAGAATGAAAAAAATAGAGCAGTGGTCTCCAAAATTTTCTAAAAGTGGGTACTCAGGGCTATATAAAATATTTCCATTTTTAAATCAAATTAATACATTATGTTCATCGTAAAACATGCATGAAAATAGAAATTTAAAAAGCATGAGATAAAAGGTGGGTATACATAGAAGCTCTAGAATTCTTTCTGTGCCCCAGGAGACAATGTTGTCCACTTTTTGGAGAAACCACAGTGCATCTCAGAGTTCTCTCTATTAGAGGAAAAAGATGACACTTCTCACATGACACCAACTTTACAATTTTCTAGAAATCTTAATATCAGCTTTTACCTTGAGTCTACTTAAACTCAAGAGAACTTGATTCATTGGGACTTGCCAAAATAAAGGTTGAAAAACATTAAAAGAATAGACTTTAAAAAAATCAGTTCTTTAAAATATTCAGAGAACAGACTATGATCAAAAAGAAGACCATGAAATTCTCCTTCAGGATCTTGATTATTAACCTTTTATCGAGTTTACAGTCTTCTAATGTGATATCTCACTTGAAATGCCAGGGCCACCTTTCAGGAAACAGCACAAAACACAGGTAACAACACAACCTTTACTTATAAGACTATTTGGAATTTTCCGTGAGCAATAACTTGGAACTCATGGCACCTGCAAATTGTTTTCTAAGAACAGTTATTGAACATGTCCTGCATCAGACGTTAGATTCTTAACCTTGGGTTCAGAGGTTTCATAAATGCCTATAGATGAGTTTCAGTGTATCAGTGAACACGTTACAAGTTTCGTGCAAAATGGAATATGTGGATGTAATAAGTGCATATTTCTGGGAATATGTCCATACCTATCTATTTAGGAGACAGAAATCATACCAGCTATTTTACTAGAGAGTATTTAATACAAAGAACTGTTAACTAAGTATAAAAGTATTAACAAGATAAGTGAAAAGGCAAAAAGAAAATTCTAAATTATCACAGAAGCAGTAATTGCAGGAGGCTGCCACTGCTCCGCAGAAAAGAAAGGGGCTGGAATCGTTAGCATTTAGAACCTGAAACTCAGATGGTGGAGGAGCAGCAGCCGGGGGTGCTGGGGCCCTGACCTCTCAGGGGGACACCAGGCAGTGGTGTGGGGTCTCTGAGGGGGTGCCCTAGGCTAACTGGGAGAGTGTTGGAATCTCTTTATACTGGACTCAACCGCAACTTCCAAACAAAGTGCTCCTGCTGGGGTGGAAAACCTCCTGGGGCGGTGTTCAGGGAACCCGCAGGCTGGTGGGATGAAGCAAGACCTTTTTTGGTCCTCCCATGTTGCCTCTCTGAGGAGTGCCTCCTATCGGTAGGCTCAACCTTGCAAAGCTGGGTGGATTGACTGATTGATGGATTGATGGTTAGGATTTTCTTTCTTTCTTTTCTTCCAGTTTTATTGAGATATAATTGACATACAGCACTGTACAACTTTAAGGTATACAGCATAATGATTTGACTTATATACGTCATGAAATGATGACCACAGTAAGTTTAGTGACCATCCATCATCTCATATAGACACAAAATCAAAGAAATAGTAAAAAATTATTTTTCCTTGAAAACTCTTAGGATTTACTCTCTTAACTTTCATATATAAAGTACTGCAGTGTAAGTTATATTTATCGTGTTGTACCTTACATCCCTAGTACCTATTTATATTACTGGAGGTTGTACCTTTTTTTTTTTGGCCTAGCTGTGTGTCTTGCAGGATCTTAGTTCCCTGACCAGGGATTGAACCTTTGCCCTCAGCAATGAAAACACAGAGCCCTAACCACTGGACTGCCAGGGAATTCCCAAGTTTGTACCTTTTGACTGCCTTCATCCAATTCCCCCTCCCTCACTCCCTGCCACTGGTAATCACAAATCTGATATCTTTTTCTGAGTTTGTCTGTCTGAAGTATAACTGACCTGCAACATGATGTTAGTTCCTATTACACAACGTAGTGATTTGATATTTGTATACATTTCAAACTGATCACCATGATATGTCTAGTTACTGCCCATTGTTACTGAACCCAGGTCTGGCTGCTCGCCACTTGAAAGCCATTTCTTGAGAGATAAGTGTTGGTAGAAAAGGAAAGGCTGCTTTATTTCAGAGGCTGGCAGCAGTGGGGGAGGGCAGAGGCCCCTCCAAAGGCCGACTCCCCCACTGACAATCTGGGGGCAAGAGGTCTTATAGACAGAGGGAGGGGGATACATGCAGAAACAATACAGTTAGCTCTGACAGTCATCTTGAAATTGGTCGTCGGTGGTCTGACCAGAGTCATCTTGATTGTTTTAGATACAGTTAATCTTCAGTTCCAGGGTCGGTTTGTTTCCATTTCTTTGAGGCCAATTCTTGGAATTGTTGCAGCTTATGTCATGGCTACAGCCTGGTCATCATGTAGTTAACTTCTTCCACCTGGTGGGGGTTTCAGTATCTATAAGACAGCTCAGAAAATGGCTCAGAATATTATCTATAGCCCTTAAGGAGGAAATAAAAGTCTCTATGCTTAACGATTGAACTATTATTCTTTGGTCTCCTTTGACTGCTTTCCTCTGTTTATGCATTTTCTCACTTCTCTGATTAAACTTATTCTTTGGTTAAATTTTTTCCACAGACGAAAGGCAGGCTGAGGACATGGTGGGGGATGGGGGGTAAGGACCATAGGGTCCTGCTCTGTTTCACCATCACCATATTATAGTTATATATAACCATATATTATAGTTATTGACTATATTCCCCACACTGTACATTTCATACCTGTGACATATATTTTGCAACTGGAAGTTTGTACCTCTTAATCTCCCTCTCCTATTTCTTTCTGCCCCCTATGCCCTCCCTTCTGCCAAATACCTGTTTGTTTTCTGCATCTATAACTCTGTTTCTCCTTTTCTTATGTTTGTTCATTTGTTTTGTTTTGTTCTTTTAGATTCCACATATAAGTGAAATTGTATGATATTTGAAATAATCGACTTATTTCACTTAGCATAATACCTTCTAGGTCCAAGCATGTTGTCCCAAATGGCAAGATTTCATTCTTTTCTATGGCTGAGTAGTATTCCATTGTTTGTGTGTGTGTGTATGTATGTATGTATATATATCAGATCTTCTTTTTCCCTTCCTCTATTGATGGACATTTATGTTGCTTCCATAGCTTGACTACTGTAAATAATGCTGCAATGAACAAGGGGATGTATATATCTCTTCGAATTAGTGGGTTTTGTTTTCTTCAGATAACTACACAAAGCTGGGTGGATTTAAAGCTTCAAGATAATAACTTCATCACTGGCCCATAGATTTAATCAAATTCTTAAAGGGGACTGGGACTCTAAATGTTAAAACTTCTACTCTTTATTTCTTTTTATTTGGGGAAGAGGATTATTTTATGTATGGAGGAGCTGCCTCACAGGTGAAGACAAATGAGAATCTGGATATTCTGAAGTGTTTCCTTTTCTAGGTTCTGGTATCATACAAAGCAGACACACCAGTGATTCATCTATTGTGAATGTTCTGGAGCTAAGCTTCTGAAGTTATATGGTCCCATTTCTTTTCTTTTAATGTCCTGCTTCTTCTCTTTGGCTTTGTCTGCAAAGTGATCTCGTTTCTAGGATGGAATCATGAAGGGGACCAGGCTCCCCCAGGGCCCTCTCTGTGTGGCTCCCTTGCCCTCCTGGCCGTGGTTGATGAAATGGTCAGGGACACCAGAAGACCTGAGCTGATCTGAGCAGCCTACCCCGACCAGGTAAGTGGTCCAGGTGTAAGAAGAGGGCACCTCCCTCAGGTGGTGAAGGGGGTCTATAGGAGCTGGGAGCTGCTGGCAGCTCCATTCCTTACAGTGAGAAGGAAGCCACTTTGAAGAAAGAGGGAACTGAGCCAACACAGTGAGAAAAGTGGAGAGGAGTGGCAGGGTGTTCAGTCCTTGTGCCAGTGCCCCTGAAATGGCGGGACCACCCCCTTGTGAGAACATAGTGCTTATACGAATCAGGTTAAATTTCTTTTTCTTCTTCAGCTTATTCAGGTTGGTTTCCTATCACTGGTACCCAGTAGAGGCCTGCCTGGAGCACCTCCATTGTGTTGCTTTTTGTTTATCCCAGTTAGACAATGAATCTCTCAGGAATTCTGCAGCCACAGCTGTGAAAGAGTGATGGAACTTAGCTCTTAACATTGTCTGAGGAGTGAGTGGGGAATGTATGGAAAGCACTTAGCATGGTCCCCATCATAAAATACACACTAGAAACAGCTGTTGTTTACCCAGCATGGTAGCATCAGTAGCCTGACTTGCCCTTAGGCTGTGCTCCATACAGCAGATTCTCCCTGTGGTCCCGATGCTGCTCTGCCACACCGTTGGGCTTGCCTTTCTCAGTTCACCCTGAGACTGTCAAGGATCAACAAGGTTGGGGAGATAGCTATTAATCCACAACAGCAATGCATCATTTCTTCAAAGATACTCACCTAAATTAAGTGCAGGTGTCTGTGCAGCAACCCTTCAGCCTTTTAAGTTATGCAGTTTTCTCTTTATCATCAGCTGTGCATCCCTGCTGGTTTCTTCCGCCCAGGTACCACCATCAGCTGCTGAATCCCTGATGCCATTGCTCATTGGTGATGTCAACGCTGCCCACTGAGCCTATCTTATCAAGCTTTTCCTTTTGTTATGTTTCTTCCAAATCTTTTTTTTTAAAACATCTTTATTGGAGTATAATTGCTTTACAATGGTGTGTTAGTTTCTGCTCTATAACAAAGTGAATCAGCTATACATATACATATGTCCCCATATCTCCTCCCTCTTGCGTCTCCCTCCCTCCCACCCTCCGTTTCTTCCAAATCTTAATACATGTTTTTGCTTCTTGGCTCCACATGTGAATAGTGTATGTATGTATTTCAGAAGATCAGTGTAATACTCTTCAATGAGAATTATAACTCTCATGAAGGCCAGTGTATTCTTACCAGTGTGAGATAGGAAGCTAAGTCATAATCAGAAGGCTGCTTGGTGATCCAGGAATCAGAGTAAGAGATGTAAGATGACCCCCTCCCCCATCTCACACACATACAGCTGTTTGACTCAGCCGTCATTGCTGTAGGCTTGAGAGGATAAAAGTAATTTGTTGTTCAGAAATGATTTTTGAACTAATAACAAACCAGACAGCTAAAGGTTAGTATAATGACTGCTACTTAGAATGAATAATTTAAAAATAAAACAAAATTGTTTTATGTGTCTGAACAACTATCTCTGCCTCATAAATACAAAGAAATAAGGATCGACTCAATCCCAAAACAAAACAGAAACCAACCAAACAAAAAGCCCTTACAAAGCAAGTGGGAGCAAGGGTTGTTTGAGAAAGGTTCCTATAATAATCAATAAACACATTATTAATAGGGAAGCAAATGGTTTCATATACATCGTATCTGGGTCAGTCAAGTGTAGCATTATCAATTTTATCCTTTCAGCCATGTGGTCTCCTAGTTTAGAGGAGTTGATCTAAACTGACCTTCTTAGATGAGTGGAGTAACTGTGCTGACTGGTCAGCTGTTCCAATCACCTAGTCACCATTCGTGACACATTTCAAGCTGCATCAGTGTGTGAGACAGTGTGGTGTCATAATAATACACCCAAGTTGCTCTCTTGTACCCCCACTCTCCCCTGTTTTCTAAGCTCACATATTCAACTGACCACTGGATAGTCCACATGGATGACCAGCTGGTACTTCAAGCATAACACATAAAAAACAGAATCCTTGATTTCTTCCTACAAAACCTACTCCTGCCTCTCTCTTTCCTAGTGCACCAAATGACACCCATTAGCCACCGATTTCTCAGGCCAAAGTCCTGAGTTACTCCTGCTGTCTCTCTTTTGCTGACAGCCCACAATCTGCTGTACCTTTCCAGTACACCTCATTCCAGACGTCACATGTTAGCACCTACCATGATTCCACCTGGTCCAAGCTTCCCTCGCCTCTTGGCTGCTCCTGCAGTAGCCCACAAGCTGGTCTCTCTTCTGCCTCTTGGGCCCTAACTACTCTCATCAGAGCAGCCAGAGGGATAGATTAAAAACATAAATCACCTCTCAACTTTCCCATACTCAAAACGCACAATAAATATCGAGTATACTCAAAATAGCACCCTGGTGACGTTTTCTCATTTACATTTTCTATAATTACCATGTGTAATTTTTATAACCTGAAAAACAATTTGGTTTTACACTTTGCTTTTATAAGGAATATAATATTTTGAATACAAATTAAAGAGAGCCTTTCTCGGTACAGTTTTCCTTTCTTTAATCACTTGATTTGATACACATAATCTGATCCTAATTTCAGAGGCTTCCTTGTGTTTTGACCACTTCTATTAATAGTTAGATAAAAGATAACACACTAGGAAACAACAGAGTATAGTGAGAAAGGCATGGATTTTTAAACCATAATGCGTAGGATCTAGTTTATTGGACAATGGATTAGAAGAGTAGCTTTAGCCAGTTGACTTAAGTTTTCTGTCCCTCGTCATAAAAAAAAATGCAACTAACAATATCTGGTCTCCCTACCACACAGGATTTTTGTGAAGATCAAACTGATATTTGAAAGTGTTTGGTAAAGTGTAAAACACTCAGTGAATGTTAGTTAAAAATAATAGAATTACACAATCATCACATGGTGAGTGGTAAAATCTACAGATGGAGTGATGAATTGCCTTACAACACTCACTGAAGTAAATTAAGGATTCCATTGAGTACTGTATTTATCATATGCTATCTTAACCCAATATCCATATGCACAGAGGATGATTAGATTAGTGCATGTCAGATGCTAATTGAATAAAAATGGAAATGACAGATGTAGAGTTGGAGCTGCCCTGCTCACTGGAGGAGATAGTTGTATGAAGCTCAGAGAGAGACTCTGCCTGGTTCCGTCCATGGGATTTCTTATACACCTGGAGTGAGCGGCTAAGAGCACAGATGGAGGTGGGTGGAAACAGTGCCCAGAGCTGAATGGGGGGAGAAAGTGAGTGGCGAGAGAGGTTGTTGCACCTGTAGCCTCAGTGGGGCAGCTGTGGGTTTGTTACTGAAAGTGAGGGTACAGCTGCTTGCTGCTCAGAAGCCAATAGAGGCAAGTTGGTGGAAAGGAAAGTTTGCTTTATTTTGGATGCCGGCAACCAGGGGTGGGGGAGGATCAGCTGTCCAAAGGCTGATCCCCCCCAACTGACAATCAGTGGACAAGAGCTTTTATAGACAGAGGGAGGGGGCTACATGCAGAAATAGTACAGTCAGCTCTGACGGTCATCTTGAAATTTGTCATGTGGTGGACTGATCAGCATCTTCTTGATTGTTTTAAGTACAGTTAGTCTTTAGTTCCAGGGTCGATTTTTTCCCATTTCTCTGAGGCCAATTCTTGGAATTGTGGCAGCTTATGTCATGGCTACAGTCTGGTCATTACGTAGTTAACTTCTTCCACCTGGTGGGGGTTTCAGTCTCTACAAGACAGCTCACAGGATACAGCTCAGAATATTATCTATAGCCCTTGAGGAGGAACTAAAAGTCCTTGACTACACTTAATGACTCAACTATTATTATTTAGTCCTGTTGGACTGTTTTTCTTTGCTTCTGCATTTTCTCACTTCTCTGGTTAAACTTATTCTTTGGCTAAAATTTTTCTACAGACAAAAAGCAGGCAGAGGACATGGGGAGGGGAAGCGGGAAGGACCATAGGGTCCTGCTTCATTTCAGGTTCACCTTGAGCAAAGGGCCCTGTGTTCAGAGGGTCTCACAGACACTGTGGGTCAGTCCTGGAAGCACAGCAGGTTATAGTGATGAGGCCTAAGGGAAAAGCCCTCAGCTCCCAGGAAAACTTCAAGTTGGAGCCTCAGAAGAAGGAACAATAGAAGTTTTGAGATCTTTATTCAGTTTAAAGCAACCAAAATTTCACTGAGTACCAGGCACATGGCTAGATCCATTTACATATGATCATATTTGATCCTTAAGCATACATTTTTAGGTAGGTATTCTCAATTTGCTGATGGGAAAACTCTAGACTCAGAGGAGTTAGAGAAGTTTTTCAAGATCATCCTACTAGTAGGTGAACAATCTGGGCTTGAAATTCAGTTCTGTTGGCTCCACATCCGCCTGAGCACCAGTGAACTTCTGTGTAGCAGAGGCCTTGACTCTGGCCAATTAATGATTCTCAGAGACATACCTGTGGACCTTTCCAGGGGTGTTGGCAGAATCTTTGATACCAGGTGTGGTGATCTTGGAAGGAATGCCTCCCAGCAATATGTGGACCTGTGATCTGTTTTCTTTAATAAAAGACACTGAGATTTTGTGGCTCAGCATCTCTGAAAGATTATTGTGAATTTTTTCAAGTCACATATTTTATTGACAAATAAATATTTTGCTATTTTGAAGATAACCTTTACAGTACCTCAAAGAACCTCATCAAGTCAGTGTGTATTAATGTAAGAAACTGAGATTTTTGGCTTCACTAAGAGCTCGTGTGATTTCATTCAGATGGAGGTAAATGGCATGTAATTCATGACCTGCTTCATGGACCCAGGGACGTGGTTTGACAAGGACACCACTTCATTATTGTATTTCTGCTCCAAGTCACAAAACAGAACTCATGAGTTCACTGAGATCTTTTCAGTCATGTGTGGTTTCTTTTCAAATGCTTCCAGAGAAGATTTTTGTACTGGGGCAAATCCACAAATCCAAGAGTTAGTAAAATCCCAGTCTTTCCAAATCTAGTTTTCTTTTCACAAAGATTCACATTGTCTGATGTACCAGGGATAGACATAAGGTACTGCTTTAAATATTTTTGGCTTCATATTTTTATTGGGAAAAAACTTTTAACACCTAAAGCACTGAGACTTTTTAATTTATCTTCAGGTATAGAAGTAAAATCTGAAAATATAGACATTTTATCATACTTTATTTTCTTTGGCATTTTATACCTAAATTCTTTAAAACAAATTTGTAAAAATTGTGTGTCCTTAAATATAATGACAGTTTAGGGTCTTAGTAATTCTTTTCAAAGGAAAACTATTCTGTATATCTTAGCAAGGAAATAATGATGGGTGTAAATTAACCAACCATGTACAGAACAGAGAGTGTACTGCTATTCTGTATTATCTAAAGTCAACAAGGCTTTAATAACTTAATTTGTTATAAATGGAATATTCATCACAAAATCATGTTTCAAAGCATCTAAAAGAAATTAAATTTAAAAATTTGGCATCTGTTTTATGTGGCCCCTGACGTCAATCCATGGATCTCATGCCACAGTTTAAGAAATGATGTTTTAGAGGCAAACCAAGCATTTGATTTATTATAGGAAAAGCTAATTTTCATGATCTCTAAGATGGACCCTTTCTACTGTAAGAACCCTTAATTGTGTGATTCATTTGTGTAAGTCAATTGCCTTATCTGATTGAAATCAAGGATAGCAGTTACTTTATTGTATGACAGCATGAGGAATGTCTTTATTTTAGACAATACTGTATAGTTTGCAGTGAGTTTACAGGTTATTTATTTTTATTATTATTTTGTACATGGTAAGGTTGGGTTTCAGTAATCTCTTCTGTGTAACAGAACATGACCACATTTGATAACTTTAAACAACACTGAATCTTTCTTGGGTTTCCTTGGTGATCTTTTGCCACACCTGGATCCATCACAGCCACCCGGGTGGCATTGGGGAGACCCTCTTCAGAGTGGAGTCAGGCCCCTTAGGAGGTAGGGGAGGGAGGAGAACACCCAGAGTGAGAGCCTTTGTCTCTGTCACGCTTGCTGATACCCCATTGGCCATGGCAAGTCACATGGCGGAGCATAATTTACATGCTGCAAATACTGTGAGGTGAGGTTCGCTCGGGTCTGCAGTGTCAGAGCTCCCAGAGATCACTGTTTATCACCTAGCATCTGTTCACCTTTCCCCCATATCCTAGTAACAAGAGTCCTGGTTTTAAACAGGATACAAGGCCACATAGAATAAAGACTACTTTTGCTACCGTAGAAAAAGGTAGGGATTGTGGTTGGCAAGTTACAATTTTGGGCCATGGGATTCCAGCAAAAGTGTTGTGTGTGGCCTCAGAGGACTGAGGTCAAACATTCCTTTTCTCACAGATTCTGAGAGTCAGGATTTGGGAGCAGGTAAGGTAGATGACTTTGGCTTAGAGTGTCTCCTGTGGTTGCAGTCAAGGTATCAAGAAGGGCAACCATCCTGTGGGAGTCAGCTGGGGCTGGAGCATCTCGCCCATGGGGGCTCCTGCACTTGGCTGTTGATGGAAGCCTCAGTTCCTCCTCAAATGGACTTTTCCATAGGGTTTCCTGAGTGGCCACTGGCTAGCCTCTTGTCATGGAAGCTAGTTCCCCCAGAGTGAGTGATACAAAGAAGAATCAAAGTGTCTTTTATGACCAAACCTTGTAAGCCACAGGTCATGAGTTCTGTCCTCAGTGGGTCACACAGACCAACCCTGAGGGTGGAGGGGAGCACAAGAGGGTGTGACCACCAGGAGGCAGGGGTCACAGGCGGCCACCTTAAGGCTGCCGACCACAGTGTCCTTAGAGGAAAGGTGTATGTGTTCCTTCTTATTCAGAGCTTCTAGAATTCCTCAATACTGTATTCTAAGAAGTCATGTGAGAAAACGTTGAGCAAACTAATTCTATACAAAACATTCTCCACAGTGTAGGCAAGCTCCAATTTATATGTAGTCTTCATTCTCATTAGGGAAAAAAAACAGAAAAGAAATTATTTCCTGGGCTCTTTGGTGGGGCTAATGGCGGACTATGGGAGGGCCCATGTCAAGGAGTACTTCCCAGAACTTCTGCTGCCAGTGTCCTTGTCCCCACAGTAAGCCACAGACACCATGCGCCTCTGCAGGAGACCCTCCAACACTACCAGATTATCTCAAGGTGCGAGCCTCTGGGATTTTGAGATGGAACCCACATACTGGCTGGTCACAGTTCTCCCAATGACCAGCCTCTGTTAGCAAGTCTCACACCTGGGAACATTTGCCAAGCAGTGTGAAGTGCAATTTGATTTAGTTGAAGATAAAATATTGGGAGTGGAGTCTCTCTACCCACCACCAGTCCCTCCCATCAGGAAACTTGAACAAGCCTCTTAGATAGCCTCATCAACCAGAAAGCAGACAGCAGAAGCAAGAAGAACTACAATCCTGCAGCCTGTGGAACAAAAACCACATTCACAGAAAGATAGACAAGAGGAAAAGGCAGAGGGCTATGTACCATATGAAGGACAAGATAAAACCCCAGAAAAACAATGAAATGAAGTGGAGACAGGCAACCTTCCAGAAAAAGAATTCTGAATAATGATAGTGAAGATGATCCAGGACCTCAGAAAAAGAATGGAGGCAAATATTAAGAAGATACAAGAAATGTTTAACAAAGACCTAGAAGAATTAAAGAACAAACAAACAGAGATGAACAATACAATAACTGAAATGAAAACTACACTACAAGGAATCAATAGAATAACTGAGACAGAAGAACGGATAAGTGACCTGGAAGACAGAATGGTGGAATTCACTGCTGCAGAACAGAATAAAGAAAAAAGAATGAAAAGAAATGGAGACAGCCTAAGAGATCTCTGGGACAACATTAAATGCAACAACACTCACATTATAGGGGTCCCAGAAGGAGAAGAGAGAGAGAAAGGACTTGAGACAATATTTGAAGAGATTATAGTCAAAAACTTCCCTAACATGGGGAAAGAAATTACAACCCAAGTCCAGGAAGGGCAGAGAGTCCCATACAGGATAAACCCAAGGAGAAACACATGGAGACACATGGTAATCAAATTGGCAAAAATTAAAGACAAAGAAATATTATTGAAAGCAGCAAAGGAAAAACGACAAATAACATACAAGGGAACTCCCATAACGTTAACAGCTGGTTTCTCAGCAGAAACTCTATAAGCCATAAGAGAGTGGCATGATATACTTAAAGTGATGAAAGGGAAGAACCTACAACCAAGATTACTCTACCTGGCAAGGATCTCATTCAGATTTGATGGAGAAATCAAAAGCTTTACAGACAAGCAAAAGCTAAGAGAATTCAGCACCACCAAACCAGTTCTACAACAAACGTTAAAGGAACTTCTCTAAGTGGGAAACACAAGAGAAGAAAAGGACCTACAAAAACAAACCCAAAACAATTAAGAAAATGTTAACAGGAACATACATATCGATAATTACCTTAAACGTGAATGGATTAAATGCTCCAACAAAAGACACAGGCTTGCTGAATGGATACAAAAACAAGACCCATATATATGCTGTCTACAAGAGACCCACTTCAGACCTAGGGAAACATACAGACTGAAAGTAAGGGGATGGAAAAAGATATTCCATGCAAATGGAAATAAAAGAAAGCTGGAGTAGCAATACTCATATTAGAAAAAATAGACTTTAAAATAAAGAATGTTGCAAGAGACAAGGAAGGATACTACATAATGATCAAGGGATCAATCCAAGAAGAAGATATAACAATTATAAACATATATGCACCCAACATAGGAGCACTTCAATACATAAGGCAACTGCTAACAGCTATAAAAGAGGAAATTGAAAGTAACACAATAATAGTGGGGGACTTTAACACCTCACTTAAACGATCGACATATCATCCAAACAGAAAATTAATAAGGAAATACAAGCTTTAAATGACACTATAGACCAGGCAGATTTAACAGATATTTATAGGACATTTCATCCAATAACAGCAGATTACAATTTCTTCTCAAGTGTCCATGGAACATTCTCCAGGATAGATCATATCTTGGGTCACAAATCAAGCCTCAGTAAATTTAAGAAAATTGAAATCATATCAAGCATCTATTCTGACCAGAACTCTATGAGATTAGAAATGAATTACAGGGGAAAAAATGTAAAAAACACAAACACATGGAGGCTAAACAATACGTTACTAAATAAACAAGAGATCACTAAAGAAATCAAAGAGGAAATCAAAAAATACCTAGAGAAAAATGACAATGAAAACACGACAATCCAAAACCTATGGGATGCAGCAAAAGTAGTTCTAAGAGGGAAGTTTATAGCTATACAAGCCTATCTCAAGAAACAAGAAAAATCTCAACCTTACACCCAAAGGAACTAGAGAAAGAAGAACAAACAAAACCCAAAGTTAGCAGAAGGAAAGAAATCATAAAGATCAGAGCAGAAATAAATGAAATAGAAACAAAGAAAACAATAGCAAAGATCAAAAAAATTAAAACTGGTTCTTTGAGAAGACAAACAAAATTGATAAACCATTAGCTAGATCATCAAGAAAAAGAGGGAGGGCACAGTGGTTGAGAGTCCGCCTGCCGTTGCAGGGGACATGGGTTCGTGCCCCGGTCCGGGAAGATCCCACATGCCACAGAGAGGCTAGGCCCGTGAGCCATGGCCGCTAAGCCTGCGCATCTGGAGACTGTGCTCTGCAAAGACAGAGGCCACAACGGTGAGAGGCCCACGTACCAGAAAAAAAAAAAAGAAAGAAAAAGAAGGAGAGGACTCAAATCAATAAAAATAGAAATGAAAAAGGAGAAGTTACAACAGACACCGCAGAAAAACAAAGCATCCTAAGAGACTAGTACAACCAACTCTATGTCAATAAAATGAACAACCTGGAAGAAACAGTCTAATTCTTAGAAAGGTATAACCTTCCAAGACTGAACCAGAAAGAAATAGAAAATATGAACAGACCAATCACAAGTAATGAAATTGAAACTGTGATTAAAAATCTTCCAACAAACAAAAGTCCAGGACCAGATGGCTTCACAGGTGAATTTTATCAAACATTTAGAGAAGAGCTAACACTCATCCTTCTCAAACTGTTCCAAAAATGTGCAGAGGAAGGAACACTTCCAAACTCATTTGATCAGGCCACTATCACCCTGACACCAAAACCAGAAAAAGATAGTACAAAAAAGGAAAATTACAGACTAATATCACTGATGAATATAGATGCAAACATCCTCAACAAAATACTAGCAAACAGAATCCAACTACATATTAAAAGGATCATACACTATGATCAAGTGGGATTTATCCCAGGGATGCAAGGATTCTTCAATATATGCAAATCAATCAATGTGATACACCATATTAACAACTGAAGAAGAAAAACCATATGATCATCTCAATAGATGCAGAAAAAGCTTTTGACAAAATTCAACATCAATTTATGATAAAAACTCTCCAGAAAGTGAGCATAGAGGGAACCTACCTCAATATGATAAAGGCCATATACGACAAACCCACAGCAAACATCATTCTCAATGGTGAAAAACTGAAAGCGTTTCCTCTAAGATCAGGAGCAAGACAAGGATGTCCACTCTCACCAATATTATTCAACATAGTTTTGGAAGTCCTAGCCATGGCAATCAGAGAAGAAAAAGAAATGAAAGGAATACAAATTGGAAAAGAAGAAGAAAAACTGTCACTGTCTGCAGATGACATGATACTATACATAGAGAATCCTAAAGATGCCACCAGAAAACTACTAGAGCTAATCAATGAATTTGGTAAAGTTGCAGGATACAAAATTAATGCATAGAAATCTCTTGCATTCCTATATATTAATGATGAAAAATCTGAAAGAGAAATTAAGGAAACACTCCCATTTACCACTGCAACAAAAAGAATAAAACACCTAGGAATAAACCTAACTAGGGAGACAAAAGACCTGCATGCAGAAAACTATAGGTCACTGATGAAAGAAATTAAAGATGATACTGACAGATGGAGAGATACACCATGTTCTTGTATTGGAAGAATCAATTGTGAAAATGACTCTACTACCCAAAGCCATCTACAGATTCAATACAATCCCTATCAAATTACCAATGGAGGGCTTCCCAGGTGGCGCAGTGGTTGAGAGTCTGCCTGCTGATGCAGGGGACACAGGTTCATGCCCTGGTCCAGGAGGATCCCACATGCCATGGAGCAGCTGGGCCTGTGAGCCATGACCGCTGAGCCTGCTCATCTGGAGCCTGTGCTCTGCAACAGGAGAGGCCACAACAGTGAGAGGCCCGCGTACCGCAAAAAAAAAAAAAAAAAAAAAAAATTACCAATGGCATTTTTTACAGAGCTAGAACAAAAAATCTTAAAATTTGTATGGAGGCACAATAGACCCCGAATAGCCAAAGCAGTCTTGAGGGAAAAAAACGGAGCTGGAGCAATCAGACTCTCTGACTTCAGACTATACTACAAAGCTACATTCATCAAGACAATATGGTACTGGCCCAAAAACAGAAACATAGATCAATGGAACAAGATAGAAAGCCCAGAGATAAAACCACGCACCTATGGTCAACTAGTCTATGACAAAGGAGGCAAGGATATACAATGGAGAAAAAACAGTCTCTTCAATAAGTTGTGTTGGGAAAACTGGGCAGCTACATGTAAAAGAATGAAATTAGAACACTCCCTAACACCATACACAAAAATAAACTCAAAATCGAGTAGATACCTAAGTGTAAGACCAGACACTATAAAACTCTTGGAGGAAAACTTAGGAAGAACACTCTTTGACATAAATTACAGCAAGATCTTTTTTGATCCACGTCCTAGAGTAATGGAAATAAAAACAAAAATAAACAAATGGAACCTAATGAAACTTCAAAGCTTTTGCACAGCAAAGGAAACCATAAACAAAACGAAAAGACAACCCTCTTTTGGGAGATGGGAGAAAATATTTGCAAATGCATCAATGGACAAAAGATTGATCTAGAAAATATATAAACAGCTTATGCAGCTCAATATTAAAAAAACAAACACCCAATCCATAAATGGGCAGAAGACCTAAATAGACATTTTTCCAAAGAAAACATACAGATGGCCAAGAAGCACATGAAAAGCTGCTCAACATCATTAATTATTAGAGAAATACAAATCAAAACTACCATGAGGTATCACCTCACACCAGTTAGAATGGGCATCATCAGAAAATCTACAAACAACAAAAGCTGGAGAGGGTGTGGAGAAAAGGGAACCCTCTTGCACTGTTGGTGGGAATGTAAATTGATAGAGCCACTGTGGAGAACAGTATGGAGGTTCCTTAAAAAACTGAAAATAGAATTACCATATGATCCAGCAATCCCACTACTGGGCATATACCCAGAGAAAACCATAATTCAAAAAGACACATGCACCCCAGTGTTCATTGTGGCACTATTTACAATAGTCAGGTTATGGAAGCAACCTAAATGCCCAGTTACAGATGACTGGAGAAAGAAGATGTGAATCATATATACAATGGAATATTACTCAGCCATAAAAGGGAACGAAATTGGGTCATTTGTTGAGACGTGGATGGATCTAGAGACTGTAATATACAGTGAAGTAAGTCAGAAATATAAAAACAAATATTGTATATTAGTGCATCTATGTGGAACCTAGAAAAATGGTACAGATGAACTGGTTGGCAGGACAGAAATTGAGACACAGATGTAGCGAACAAACATATGGACACCAAGTGGGGAAAGCGCCAGGGGTTGGGGGTGGTGGTGTGACCAATTGGGAGATTGGGATTGACATGTATACACTGATGTGTATAAAATGGATGACTAATAAGAACCTGCTGTATAAAAAAATAAAATTAAAAAATTAGAAAAAAATGTGCACTCTTTCGGAAATTAAAAAAAAATGAAATTATTTCCTAAAACTAGAAACAGTTATTTACTGTTTAGATCAAGACAATATTTACTGAGAAGTCATTCTCTAACCTGCTATGAGGGTTTTTGGATTGCTTGAAAACAATTTAAAGAACATGGCCTGAAACCGAAACATTGCTGTCTTATTCATATTCTTTGCAGAAATAATTACAGATTATTGTTGTCAAACTTGTCTTAAAAAAAAAAACTGGGGCAATGTAAACTGTGTAGTATGAAAATGAATTTTCATATTGACCAGTCTGCTAGTGCTTTCCTGCTGTGCTCATGGTGCAGCTCTTGGGTAAATCCTATCTCTAACATGTCTAAGAAAATGCTGATACTGTTCCCATAATTATTAAAGAAAAAGTCACGTTCCATATTGGTGTTTTGCCCACTGTAAATTTTGATGATTTGATTCTAGCAGTGGATAAAAGCATTTCTTTCAGGTCAAGGATTCAGGGTTTCAGACCCCAGTTTGACCTTCTCCGAATCATGTGTCCTTACGTGCTCACCCATCAGATGGGAGTAATACTGCATCAGAGGATTTTGTGTGTAATACAAGGTACATAGGATCATAGTAAACACTCAATAAATTGAACTATTATTAGCTCAATACTCTTTAAATCTTTATGGATTAATGGCTTTGGTGAATGCTTAGCATATTTCCTATAATAAGATTTTTCCTTTAAGGCAATTTTGTGTGTGTGTGTGTGTGTGTGTGTGTGTGTGTTTAAAAAGAAGAGATTAAAGCACAAAATGAACTAGGATTAATAAAATGTGTTTCCTTTTAGATGGTCTCTTCTGTTGGAAAATTTAACAGTTTGAGTTGTGTTAATACAAGCAAATAACTCAAAACCATCCATCTATCCATTTATCCAGCCAGCTAGTCATTTACCCAACATTTATAAAGTGTCCATTATGTGGTGAGCACTAAAAAAGTAAAGAATAAGATATTGCCCCTGCCTTCCAGGGTTGCACAAGCTAGTGAAGATTTATATCAAAGAGAGATACAAACAAATAATTAAAGCAGAGTGTCAGTTGCTGTATTTCTAACATATCTGGGCTGAGCTTCATCCCACAGGAGGTACTCACCCAGGAAGAAGACTTAAGTGCCCAGGGGAGGCTTCCTGAGGGGTTAGTGCTTCATCTGGGTCTTGGAAGGTGAAGAATAGCTTCCCAGATGGCTAAGGAAGAGATAGGACTTTCTGGGCAGAAGCTGTAGCCTGTGAGGAGGCAAGAAGGAATGGAAGAACACAATAGATTCCAAGGAGCTACCTGGTTTGGAATGGATGCCAGGATTGTGGAGGCTTGAAGGGTGGCAGCCAGGGTGCAGTTGGAGAGTAGAATGGCCAGATTACAAAAGAGCACATATGCCACGAGAAAGAAAGTGAACTTTACCTTGTAGGTGTTGGTGAACCATAAGGGATTTTTTAAGAGAGAGACATGATCAGATTAGTGGTGGCAGTGTGACAGATAGACCAGAGACTTCGACGGAGGCTACTGCAAGCATCCAGAGCAGCATAACCAGAAGCTGAGCTAAGATAGTCGTTGTGGATATAAAGGTGAGAAAACATGTCTGACTGTACTGTGGAGGGGTGAGGATACTGGAGGAAGAATTCTTCAAGGACTCCTGGGTTTTGGTTCGGGATACAGAGTGTGGCAGTGCCAGTCCCAAGACAGTAACATACAAAGAGGGTAGGGATGTGGGGGAAGAAGGGATGCTGTGTGTCATTTCGGACTTCAGTGACAGGTCTCATGTGCCAGGGCTGGTCCGAGTGGAGGTGTCCTGTACCAGTTGGATACAGGAATGTGACTCAGGGCTGGGCAGAGTCTCAGTTCAAACACCTTTTCAGCAAGCAGCAGCACACATAGCACCGAACCTGGACACTGCTCCTAGCAGAACTGAAAGAGGAAAGGTCTGCTGACCTCCTGATCTTTACTGCACATAATTTGCTGCTATTTTTAACTGACCCATGTTTAACTTTTTAGCCCCACCTTCTACTACTTTTTCACATTCATCTTTTATACCTGTCACATAAAACCTTGTGCAGGTTTCTGGATACTTTATAACATTTTATGAATATATCATGCTCTTCCAAGTTTAGTGTTCATGTCTGTCTTTTCTGAATTCTCTTCTTACTTTTTGCATCTAATCAAAATTCTACTCCATCATTACCTCCTCTAGGCAGCCTGCCTAGATTCCTCATCTTTTTTAGATAACTTCCTATGAACAGCTCTTAAGTCAAGGGCATGACCAACTTTATATCATTCCAGGACAATATTTATAAATATTACATTATAATTTTAATATTTTATATAAATAAAACATTTACTATTTACAATATCCCATGTAAATGATTTACCTGTAAATATTAGTGAGAGTATATTATACTTATTTTTTAGACCTACTTTCTTCAACAAACAATGTTTCATAAACATTTTCCATGTCAGTAAACACATGGCTTCACTCTTCTTTACAGCTATGTGGTGTTTTGTATATTGTGAGCATTTATTATACGCAATGTTTTTTTTTTAATAGTACTTATTTCCCTATCCTTCTAATTTAAATTCACTTCTCCATCTTTTCCCACAGATGGTAAGGTCCTTGCTCACAGAGGCTAGGTTTCATTGGGAGGCAGTTCCCCATGGGTTGCTGTCTCCTGCACACATTGAGAGCAGCAGTGCTGACAGCCTTCTTCCTGGACTATTTCTGTAAAGAATATTTGCACAGCAGACAGTCTTGGAAGGTAGAGTGGCCCCCTCCGGAGCAGAGGGCAGGCCTGATCACTGCTGAGAATGATGAGGACAATGTTACCCTCCAGTACAAAGTCAGGCAGGCTTGCTTGCAGCTTATAAAAGATTTGGGTTTCCGAGGCTCCGAGTTTCTTTTTTTCTTTTTAAATTTAATTTATTTTTTATACAGCATGTTCTTATTAGTTGTCTATTTTATACATATTAGTGTATATATGTCAATCAAAATCTCACCCGAGTTTCTTGATTATGACCCAAGCCTAAAGGAAATTAGGGAGTGACTGGTACTGATGTAAGTAGAAAGCTCAGGCTGCCTGCTGTCCTTTAAGTAGCAGGGTCCATTGTCTCCAACTCAGTGGTCTCCTGGCTTCTGCTAGCATCTATGAAACTACCACAGGCTCACCTATCAGCTTGCAAGTAGGATCATATCTCAGACCTTTCACAGTTTTTCTCTCAGTACTTACTTTTATTATTATTGTTAACAAAGCTAATGCTTACTAAATCTTTACTATGGGCTAAATATTGCATGTATTTTTCTCTCAGTTGTCACACAATTATGAATAGAATGTTATTTCTCCATTTTATAGATAAGCAAACTGCATGGAGATGTAAAGGATAAAAGAAATGTTCACATATTGAGGTATGGGGAAGTCATTCTGGGTTATACATGAGTTAACTTGAATTGTTTGCTAACTAGAACAGCCGGTTTGTGGCCTATAAGGAATACATTGGACATCTGCTTTAATTATTATTTATTTATTTATCTGTCTATCTATCTATTTATTTATTTATTTTTGGCTGTGTTGGGTCTTCATTGCTGTGTTCTGGATTTCTCTAGTTGTGGCGAGCAGGGGTTACTCTTTGTTGCGGTGCATGGGCTTCTCATTGCAGTGGCTTCTCTTGTTGCAGAGCACAGGCTCTAGGTGCATGGGCTTCAGTAGTTGTGGTACATGGGCTCAGTAGTTGTGGCTTGTGGGCTCTAGAGTGCAGGCTCAGTAGTGGTGGTGCATGGGCTTAGTTACTCTGAGGCATGTGGGATCCTCCTGGACCAGGGCTTGAACCCATGTCCCCTGCATTGGCAGACAGATTCTTAACTGCTGTGCCACCAGGGAAGCCTCTGCTTTAATTATTGAAGGAAAAGGCTTCTTGACCAGAAGTAAAGAATGTCCATGTTAAAAATAAAGATCAAATGCCTCCCTTCCTGGGATGCCAATGTTGGTCCTCCTTTGATGACAAGACTCCTTTCCAAGGTGCCAGGGCCATACTGACTCGCTGTGTACTTGCTGATCTGGTTTTTAAAATCTTGAAGAAATGTATCCCTGACTTGTTTGATGTTCTTTGTTCTGACAAGACATAAAACTGTGCTGAAAACCATGCTTTTCCAGAGCAGTTCCTCAGAGTAATCTGAGAGGCTGTCTTCCAGACTATAGTACTCAGTTTGGCTCAGATAAAACTCTTTTCTATTACTGTTATAGATTGTTTATTGATTATTTTCATTGACATAAATAACATGCCAAGGTCACATCATCAGGAAATGATGGAGTCCAGAGTCAAACCAGGTCTTTTGGGGCTTCCCTGGTGGCGCAGTGGTTGAGAATCCACCTGCCAATGCAGGGGATGCAGGTTCATGCCCCGGTCTGGGAGGGTCCCACATGCCGTGGAGCGGCAGGGCCCGTGAGCCATGGCCGCTATGCCTGCATGTCCGGAGCCTGTGCTCCGCAATGGGAGAGGCCACAACAGTGAGAGGCCCACATACTGCAAAAAAACCCAAAAAACAAAAAAACAGGTGTTTGGGATCCCAAGTATGACCTTGGCATATCACTACAGAATGTCTTAATGTATAAATCAGCCTGGGAAAAGTTACTACTGTAACTGGGCTGATTTCTTAACACAGATGAATGAATTCTTTGATTTAAAGAAAATAAGCAATAAGGTGAACATATGTGTGTGGGTTTATCTTTGGGCTTTCTATCCTGTTCCATTGATCTATATTTCTGTTTTTGTGCCAGTACCATACTCCCTTGATTACTGTAGCTTTGTAGTATAGTCTGAAGTTAGGGAGCCTGATTCCTCCAGCTCCATTTTTCTTTCTCAAGATTGCTTTGGCTATTCAGGATCTTTTGTGTTTCCATACAAATTGTAAAATTTTTTGTTCTAGTTCTGTGAAAAATGCCATTGGTTGTTTGATAGGGATTGCACTGAATCTGTAGATTACTTTGGGTAGTATAGTCATTTTCACAATGTTGATTCTTCCAATCCAAGGACATGGTATATCTCTCCATCTGTTTGTATCGTCTTTGGAGGCAAGAATATAAAATGGAGAAAAGACAGCCTCTTCAATAAGTGGTGCTGGAAAAACTGGACAGCCATGTAAAAGAATGAAATTAGAACACTTCTTAACACCATACAAAAATATAAGCTCAAAATGGATTAAAGACCTAAATGTAAGGCCAGACACTATAAAACTCTTAGAGGAAAACAAAAGGCAGAACACTCTATGACATAAATCACAGCAAGATCCTTTTTGACCCACATCCTAGAGTAATGGAAATAAAAACAAAATTAAACAAATGCGACCTAATGAAACCTGAAAGCTTTTGCTCCGCAAAGGAAACCATAAACAAGACAAAAAGACAACCCTCAGAATGGGAGAAAATATTTGCAAATGGGGCAACTGTCAAAGGATTAATCTCCAAAATATACAAGCAGCTCATACAGCTCAATATCAGGAAACACCAAACAGCCCAATCCAAAAATGGGTGGAAAACCTGAATAGACATTTCTCCAAAGAAGATATACAGATTGCCAACAAACACATGAAAGGATGCTCAACATCACTAATCATTAGAGAAATGCAAATCAAAACCACAATGAGGTATCACCTCGCACCAGTCAGAATGGCCATCATCAAAAAAATCTACAAACAATAAATGCTGGAGAGGGTGTGGAGAAAAGGGAACCCTCTTGCACTATTGGTGGGAATGTAAATTGATATAGCCACTATGGAGAACATTATGGAAGTTCCTTAAAAAACTAAAAATAGCACTACCATATGACCCAGCAATCCCACTACTGGGCATATACCCTGAGAAAACCATAATTCAAAAAGACATGTACCAGAATGTTCTTTGCAGCACTATTTACAATAGCCAGGACATGGAAGCAACTAAGTGTCCATTGACAGATGAATGGATAAAGAAGATGTGGCACGTATATACAATGGAATATTACTGAGCCACAAAAGAAATGAAATTGAGTTATTTGTAGTGAGGTGGTTGGACCTAGAGCCTGTCATACAGAGTGAAGTAAGTCAGAAAGAGAAAAACAAATACCATGTGCTAACACATATATATGGAATCTAAAAAAAGAAATGGTTCTGAAGAACCTATGGGCAGGACAGTAATAAAGAGGCAGACATAGAGAATGGACTTGAGGACATGGGGAGGGGGAAGGGTAAGCTGGGAAGAAGTGAGAGAGTGGCATTGACATGTATACACTACCAGATGTAAAATAGATAGCTAGTGGGAAGCAGCTGCATAGCACAGGGAGATCAGCTCTGTGTTTTGTGACCACCTAGAGGGTTGGGATAGGGAGGGAGGGAGGGATACACAAGAGGTAGGGGATATGGTGACATATGTATTTATATAGCTGATTCACTTTGCTGTACAGCAGAAACTAACACACAAGTGTAAAGCAATTATACTCCAATAAAGATGTTAAAAAAATAAAGAAAATAAACACAGGGGAGGGAGATATGTTGGCATAAGGAGGCCTCCCTCACACTCGTCAAATCAGACCACAGATGCTCTGCATGCATCTTCAGCCCGGCTGAGGAGAATAGAGTGTGTGTTGGGCCTAATCCCTGCTCTCAAGAGTCTTGTAGTCTTGTTTGGAAGGTGAAATTTACCCACAGGGAACAATTAGAAGGTAAGACAGTATTTTTTTTTTTTTTTGGTACGCGGGCCTCTCACTGCTGTGGCCTCTCCCGTTGCAGAGCAGTCTCCGGACGCGCAGGCTCAGCGGCCATAGCTCACGGGCCCAGCCGCTCCGCGGCATGTGGGATCTTCCCGGACCGGGGCACGAACCCGCGTCCCCTGCATCGGCAGGCGGACTCTCAACCACTGCGCCACCAGGGAAGCCTAGTAAGACAGTATTTAATTAAGCTCCACATTGAATTCACTCAATAAGAAAATCATCACCTGAAAGAGGAGAGGTCGCTGAGGGCTGGATTCATTCGGGAGAGATTCACAGAGGAGGCAGGGCCCGGAGAGGGACAGTCAGCGACAGTTGGGATCAAAACCTGAAGAAAAAACTCGAGGAGAAAGTCATGCACTTGCTGTGTGTTACAGGAAAAGTATGTTCTCTTCCTGCTTTTCTCCATATATGATAATAACTCTTTGCACTTTTGTGTCTTTCAAAAAATCACAACATACAAGCACCGGAAAAAAAAATCCCAAACATACTCACACAAAGAAACAAAACCCACCAAGATATTTTCTCATTTGCACTTAACTCAGAGTTTGGGAGCATTTTCTCCCAGTGTGGATGCTGCCACAGGCTCCTGACATTCTGAGCTTGATTGGATTCCTGCAGTGCCTTCTACTTCAGACTACCTTTTTTAGGCCACTTGAACGTTTTTCAATTTATTCAGCAGAATATATCAGCCTGTCAGCTGTGGAGAGTTGGTGCCCGCAGAAGATATATCTTTCTTCTGCAGGTGGCACTGGCTGCCAGTTTTTCTTTGGGATGAGCTCTTGTTCTGAAGAAGCCCTCCATGGTCTGAGCACAGTCACATTTGAGCCAATCTCCTTTCCTGCCCACTGCTCTCTCTGCATAATGACCCTACCTGCTGTGTATGAGGAGAGAGAGCCCATGGAGTTCTTTCTTTGCTTTGTGATTAGCAAATCACTTTTTGCTTAAACTGGGTCATCCCATCTCTTTTTACTTGCCTGAGAAGTTTATCTGCCTCTCTCATTCCCTAGATGTTGATATCAATGTCACTTTGTTTCAGATTGTGTCCCCTGAGTCCTTGAAGCTCCTGCTGTCTTCCCTTTGATGACTTGCCATCTACTCTGCAGAATGGCTTCGTTCTCCTGCTGTCAGTTCTCGTCACAGAGGCAGTCTGGTTCAGGTGAACTACCACGTGCCTTCCCCTCTGGGCTGCAGTGAGGAAGTGGGAAGATGTCCTCGGGGACAGTCAGAGACCTCTGGAAGGTGTCTCCATCACTCCTGGTAGCACATGACAGAGCCTGAAAGCAAAATATACCCACGGCTGTCAGTTTTACTAAGTGAACTTTATAAGGTGATACTGACATCAGAGTAGTAAATGGAAGAAGGAAAGGACTTCTCTTTTCTGGGTTTTCCTCTTCTGCTCTTCCTCCGCTCCTTCTGAATGTCAATTTCCTTTTTTTCTTCTGCACAGCACATTATGAAGAGATTAATTAATTTAAGAAAATCCCCAGATGGATGATAATTCCAGGCTGTTTTGAGGTTTACTAAATTCTAGTAATGGAAAAGTCCAGAAGAGGCCATTGAGCCCCTTCCCCCTATTTGTGGGAGGGAGGGCCCTCAAGAATCCCAGACAGATGGGTTTTGAGGCTATTTATACATATCTTGTAAAACAGGCAACCAGAGGAGAATCTGGCTTATGGTGGATGAGCCTGTATTTAACAAGTAACAGTTAGTAGTAATGAGTACTGTACACTATTAATAAAACAGCTAAGAAAAGGACTAGAGAATTATGGTAGCTAATGGTCTGAAGAACATTACTATAATCCTGATTTTATGATACATTTTAGAAGAGCAGTTTGATCATAAATATTCACTCTCTCGTGACACGTTGCACATAAAGTCCGATCCCTGGAACATTTTTAAAATACCTTTTAAAATTGGAGGAGACAAGCAAAGATAGCTTTCATATGCAAGGGAAGTTCTCTTAGGTTTTTGAGTGTGAACCCTCAATCAAATTATTTCTACTAAAGATATACCCTTAGGGAAACTCATAGTAAAGTGAAAAGGTCAACTCACTGAGAATATTTAAACCTCTATAAAAGGATGAGATGGGGTAAGCAGCTCACAAGTGTCTTGTTTTTGGATTTCATTATAATCACAAGGAGTTTTTTTTGCTATTTCTAGAGTTAGTATTTGGTCTTTTTGTCATATCATCTTGTTTAACTTAAACACAGGTGAAGTTCTTTTCTTTCTTCTGCTCACAAGTGATAGCAACCATTAGCTCAATCTTCCTCGGAGGTGCTAATATTAGTGAAAACTCCTTCACCTACCCACCGCCCACAATATGGGCAGGGCCATAATTTCAAGCATGGCCAGTGAAACTAGCACAGAGGTATTTTCCTGCTAATGCTTTCTTAGTTCTTCAGGGCTTGTTTTAATATGATATTAAATAACTCTGGCTTCCTTTAAACCAGAAACAGACAGGAGAAACTAATTGTATTGCACCTCAAGTTGCTGTTTTTCTTAGATCTCAAGAGCAATTCCTTATTCGATCTGAATTGGGCAGTGAAGAAACATGTTAAAGAAGGGAAGATAAAAGGGATATTTAGAACTTTTAAGCTCTAAGTCATATCTTCAGTGTGGGATTTATTATTATTTTTTGCTTTGTGTGTATTCCCAAAACATCAAGCACACTTGTATTCAGAATAAACATGGAAATAAGAAAACACATCCCAACAGTATGTATACCTTATTTGTGGTTACTTGATATTTTCTAATATATTTCTACTTTCTGCCATTTTTGTAGGTCAAAGATCTATAAAATATTTAAATAATGAATCCATTGGTAAAATATTTTTAGTGTGCACTCCTCAAATATCTTTATATAGATTTATTTGCTTACATATTAAATACATTTATCATTATACTAATGTATTATGTGCATTAAAAAACACACAAAGAAATAAATTTAAAAAGTAAGCTAAGAAGAATAAATTATTTTAAATATCTTGCCAATCAATGATAGTATCATTTGTTAATAGCTTATGGCACTACATAGTGTTAAGACAAGGATAATAGTTAACCTTAGTAAATGTATATACCCACATTTCATATGATCTTTTTGATGAACTCAATTTATTTTTGGTGGCCAGATTATGATTGTTTTCACTTTATAAGGAAAATTTCATGTAAGGAGGAGGAGAATTGGCAGCTCTGCCTTTTACTATTCACTCATATTTACATTATTGGTACTGCATTTGATCTGTTGTCTCTGCAGGAGTATTTTTAAACTACTTGTCAAGTTACAAGAGTTATTTAGCTAAAACTAGAAAAAAAATCCATAAATCTAAATAGTCACACTTCAAGTCTACTTCATATGCTGCATTACAAGCCAACAAACATGTGAGGCATGACTTTCAACCCGTCTACATTGGGGAACAACTCTCTGCCCTCAGGATACCCCATATTCTATATGTAATGGTGATATTCTGTTACATGGGTGGATGAGTGTGAGTGTTCATCTGAATACTAGGTGTTAGACAATTGGTAAAACTTAATTTTCTTTTTTATGAAAAAATAAATAGAAATTTTAGTATTTCTTCTCAACTCCTATGGATTGACTTGTGTACCTCCTGAAGTGAGTGAGGGGGTCACCATCTTGGAGATCACTACTTGTGATAATGTAATAGAATTGATAACCTAAAAAGCTGTCTTTCCACTTAAGATGAGTCTTATTTTATTTTATGATAATGAACATAGAGCAAAGGTGAGCATCATAGTCAAATCCCAGTAGGTCCTCAATAAGGTAGCTACAACTCCTGATAACTGTTCAGAATCACCTCATTTAACTCTGCTACTCTATGAATTCCACTATGGACAACATTTTAGGGAAGATATGTCCAGCAACTAAGTTCTAATTAATCTGCTTAAAGTATAGGTTAGCTCAAATATGCATTTGCTGAGGTAGAGTATAAACCCGTTAACACATAGTAACATCTATGAGAAATGCTGTGAGTCTCTTGTGGATATAATGTGTCCAGAACCCAGCTTGTGAGCAGTAAAATGGTTCTAATGAATATACAGCTACGAATGCTCTGAGACTGTTGGAGAGCTGAAACATTTACTATCATAACTGATCTTAGAAGACGGGTTCAAGAAAAATGGGCATAACAGAGATTAAGGATGTTATTTTTGAGAGAGAACATCTGAAAAAAACTTCTGATTATTTCTCCTTGATTTTAGATTGCTCAGAAGACTTATTTCTTATGTAAATTTGGAAATCACTCTTCTATGTAGCTATAAGGTTAGAATTCACTTCTTTTCAGCATTTTCTTAAAATCTTAGGGTATTATATGTTTAACTCTAGGAAAGATAGAAATGGCTTCCCCTAATCTAGGGATAAATAGGAGACAGTCTATTTTCTGTCTCTTTTCCTCTAAGTATTTTGTTCTTGCCTTCTAATTTTTGAACCATAAGACATAATAGAAGCAGTGGCTGTATGTTATAGAGACACCAAAATCACCCACCCTCTGTGTTATTTGCAGGAGCAATTGATTTAAAACTATCTTCAGATTATGATTTAGAATTTTTGAGATGTATATGAACTATTCAAGTTTATTTGTACAAAAGAGGCTAGCATTTTTTTAAAAATATTATTTATTTATTTATTTTTGGCTGTGTTGGGTCTTTGTTTCTCCGCACAGGCTTTCTCTAGCTGCGGCAAGTGGGGGCTACTCTTCGTTGCGGCGCGTGGGCATCTCATTGCGGTGGCTTCTCTTGTTATGGAGCATGGGCTCTAGGCATGTGGGCTACAGCAGTTGTGACATGCAGGCTCAGTAGTTGTGGTTCGCAGGCTTAGTTGCTCTGTGGCATGTGGGATCTTCCCTGACCAGGCCTTGAACCCGTGTTCCCTGCATTAGGCAGGCAGATTCTTAACCACTGTGCCACCAGGGAAGCCTGTTAAGCTAGAAGTCTGTTAATTTATCCTAAGGCTCTTTTTGTGTCATTGTGTAAAATCAGCAAGTGGATTTGGAATAGGTACAATGAAGACTATCTCATACTCAAAAGCTTTTTGATAATAGCATTCTATTCTTTCTGACTTATGTTGTGAGGCTAAGGTATTAAAATGTTGGCTGTATTCCATTCTCACATATTATATATCCCTGGGACATCAAGCAGATTTTGAATTCTCTTGCAGTGTGAGAATCACATCTTTTTTTTTTTTTTCTGGTCAAAGTCTTATTCAGCTCTTGTTCCTTCAGCATTTTCAAAATTTTGTATCAAAATCTATTTGCACTTTCTATGACTTTCCCACAGATGAAGGTAAGGCAACAAAAAGTTTTCCCCCCAAATCAATTATTGCTATGAAACTACTGGGTGAACTACTTTACAACAGGAGCATGTGTTTGATTTTCCAGAAATGAAAGCTTAATTAATAGGCTTATATTGACTATTGATCAGTAGCAAAACTTTAGAAATGTCCATGAATCTTCATATTTTGGAAATTCCTGGGAATATGGAGGAAATTAAGATTAAAAGTCTTAAAAGAGGATTCTTATATACCTAAGATTTCTCTGTAGAGTAGTTTATAGTCTCTGTAGAGGCTTTTCTATTTTTTTTTTTTTTGTGGTACACGGGCCTCTCACTGTTGCGGCCTCTCCTGTTGCGGAGCACAGGCTCCGGACGCTCAGGCTCAGCGGCCATGGCTCATGGGCATAGCCGCTCCACGGCATGTGGGATGTTCCCGGACCGGGGCATGAACCCGTGTCCCCTGCATCGGCAGGTGGACTCTCAACCACTGCGCCACCAGGGAAGCTGAGGCTTTTCTATTTTAATGGTTAAAAGAAAGTGGTTGTCAAGCATAGTGGGTGGGGAACAAGACCCCAGCCCATCCTCAGGAATTCTGACTCAGTCATGTACGAGGGTGGTTAGGTGGGCAGGAATCAGTAGTTTTAAACCCTCCCCAAGTGATTCTGATAATATACCATATTTGGATTTAAATATAAAGTGGTCTATAGATTTCCCAGTTAGCAATTAGAAAGGGAAAAAAGAATATCAACTTCATGTCTTTAGAAGGGCAGAATTTCAGGCAATTACAGTATCAATACATGTAATAGAGGACTTTTTTCCCAGGTGACAAGAGCCTGGCAGACTTCACGAGAGGGTGTGAGGAGATGGACCCCCCAGGAGAACTAGAGAAAAGCCTACCCTTTCTGGTCCTAGTGGGTGGAGGGCAGGTGGTCAGAGGGAGATGAGAAAGTCAGTCAACAGGGTATCTAATTCTTTCCCCCCTTTACCTTTCCATGTGGAGAAGCTGCTACTTTGGAGCAATCAGATAGTTGTGGGAAGCAGCCCAGGGTCGTTGAAGTGCATGGCTGCTTCTCCTGATGTATTAGGGACACTGCAGGAATAAGGGAAAACCAGCCTTCCTGTCAGTGCTTCAGATCAACACAGCAGCTGTGAGATGCATGAGTCAGAGAAGAACTGTTAGGTAACAGGAAGGTAAAATTCAAGTTTGGGGACTCACGCTATGTGAAATTCCAAAGTGAGGTACTAGACTACCATATATTGAATTTACAAAAGAAATGGAAAAATACCAAATTTTTCACCTCACTATTTGACCCCTCACCTCTCATCTAGGGGTCAAGACCACAAAAGGCAGAGAAAGTTGACACAGGGAGAATATTGAGAAGGGGAAATTGGTGTGTATGGGGGGTGGGGGGCGGGAGGGTGTTTCTCCTTCATTCCACGCTGAGTTTGGGAGGTGGCTTCAGTGGAACTACTCAGAGTTTGAAATGCGTTTCCTCCCTTTGGGCAGCAGAGAACCTGCCTGTGGGTGACAGCAGATACAGGGGCAGTGTGAGGACCGGGTGACACTCCTAGAGGACAGAGGGTGTGTGAGGGTACAAGGTGGTCCATGTGGGAAGGAGATCTTGCCCAGAGTTGGGAAGATGGAGGGTCTTTTAATAGCAAGAGTCCATATTGAGTGAGCTGCTGTAAAAGTTACGGATGCAGGAAGGGCAGTTGTCCATGTGGTTCTCAGTGAAGGCCACCTCCAAGGAGCCCGGGAGACCCCATGTGAGAATGTGTCCAAGTTAAACACCTTGCCCAGAAGGCCCTCTGACCAGATAACCATGGTGCCTGCCACCGTCTGTGCCCTTTACCTTAATCCTTTAACCTTCTGGGCCCAGCCTGGGAGAATTCAAAGTCCTGCTTACTAAACTGGTAGAAGAAAAGGAGGAGGATGAAACACAGAAAGAGAGGATTCTGCCTCTCCTTCCCCACTGCAAGTGGCCAGCTCAGGCCCCCACAAGAGGAAGGAGATGAGATTCCAGATAAATTCAGGCTTTGAGAGTTGATTATTACATATAACAGATTAATATACCAAATTAGACTGTTCTATGAGTTGTTAGGACTTAAAGATTGCTTATAAGTGCGAAAGAGTCAAGTGGAGGCGAAAAATAGTTTCTTAATCTAAAAAATGTGTAAAGGAAGGGGGATAAAAAATGTGTTTTCATCACACTGGGTTTGTTCAATATACCAGTTTCAATGAGCTGGTTCTTAAAGGGCTGTGGAAGCATCTGCGTGGAGGTGTGGGGAGGGTGGACACTGGAGGGTGCAGAGGTGGCAATGCTCTAACACTGCATGACTGGAGGCCAGTGGGTGAGTTCAAGGACTTTGGTGATGAGCGCCAGCAGGCATCCCTCCCACCAAAAAAATAAAGATAAAAGCGATCTAATACTGACCTGAATAGTCCAAGAACAGACCTGGCCTCTGCAGAAATTACCTGTGGATTCAGACCCCTTTTCCCAATCTCTGATGCCTTGATGCCACCCCCCTCACTTGATGCCACCTTGAAGAGGAGGAGTGCAGGGGTGAAGGGAACACTGAAGATTTAGTGAAGTCATATAAATAGAGACTTGAGTTCCATAAAGAGTTAGGTTACTGGCTTAAACTAAGGTTATAGCACTGGCCTCAATTTTAGTTTTTCCATGTGGTGATGTTAGTAACAACAGTAGTAAAGAGTGGTGGTTATGAAAAACCATACATGGATTTTTTTCAATATCTATGCACTACAGTGTCACACGACCCATGGTGGTTGAATTCTCGGACGCAGAACTGGTGATGCGCAGAGCAGACTGAAAAGTTATTATTTTTTTTTTTTTGAAAAGTTATTTTTGACTGCATGGGGGTCGGTGCCCCTATCCCCACTTTGTTCAAGGCTCAGCTGTGTATACAATATGAAAGAAAGCTAAAGACTTGCTAAAAACTTAGTGGAAAATTACTTCAAATAAAAATCTATGATAATATCATTAGGAAGTTCTTGCACCTTCTAAAACAAATGATGAAGCAGTACAGGTCCTCACTAATAGCAGAAGCCTCCCTTGGTTGCGGGGCTTGATATACTGTCAGGTTTTGTCCAGGACCAGTGGAAATGGTGAGGCTTTCTCCAGTTTCTTCCTCATCAAAACACTGGGATTCTGGTTTGTTTCCAAGTTATGTTTTAGATTCAAAGGGCACATTTAAATTTTTGTTTTCTTTTCACACACACCTTCCTTTGACGTTCCCTTCACAGGCCACCCATCAGCTATTGGTGTCTTTAAAGGGAATTTAAAAAGAAAATTTAGAAACATTGTTCCTGATATAAATGTTAGTAATAATTATTTCAACTACAGTATTTGCCAGAAGATCAAGGCCAGTTTGAAAAATTAAAACAATGTATTGTTCGCCAAGAATTGTGAACTTATTTATGGCTTTACAATTATTCCAAACTCTCTCCTTATTCTTTGCAGGCTTATTCTCAGCCTTTGATAAACTGCTGGTACCATCTGTAGAAATACTACTGGTAATTTTCAGACATTACAACATTCGGATTTAGTTAGACCAGAAGTATTTAAAGAAAATCTACAGGATCATTTTCTGGTTCTTCTAGCTGTACTTTGATAAAAAGTTCAACAAAAAAAATTATGGACTCTATTAATAGCCAGAAGAGCGTTCCTATTGGTACACCCCACAGTTCAGAATGACATCTGCAAAGGAACTTCCAGCTTAAAGATATAAGCCTCTCACTGTTGTGGCCTCTCCCATTGCGGAGCACAGGCTCCAGACATGCAGGCTCAGCGGCCACGGCTCATGGGCCCAGCCACTCTGCGGCATGTGGGATCTTCCCGGACCAGGGCATGAACCCGTGTCCCCTGCATTGGCAGGCGAACTCTCAACCACTGCGCCACCAGGAAAGCCCCCCTTGAGATGTTTTATGACACTTTAGAGGCATGTTGGTGATAGAAATATCCAGGTGGTCATTCCCTTCTCGCTTTCCTTGGTAAGCAGATGGTGTTTAACCCTCAATCTGCTGCTATGCTCTCCTCTGCAGCTGTCTTCATTTAGTGCTTCTTCTACTTCTCCAGTTCTTCCCCAGTGGGAGAACTTGCCAATCATCCAGTTCAGGAGATATGTTTTCTTTTATTAGTCCTGTTATTGTCATCACCACCAGTGAACAAAATGACTGAATCCTGTGAAGCCAACAGATTTTGGAAGCAGGAGACAGGAACCTGATGTACCACAGTGATGCTTCTATTGCACTTTCCTCTTAATTTCAGGTTTCAGTCGCGATGGACTCTTGTTTTCTTTACTACAGGTACAATATGTTGGGGACACACTTATCTCATGGTATTAATTTCAACTGTTTAGACCCGAGGTGGGTATTCTTTCCTTCAGGTTGCTGATTTTACTACTGTGTCTATGCATTAGCATGGGGTAAACATCTTCCATGAACAATCTAGAACATAATGAGGCATTTTGTGTATTTTCACTTAATTTCTAATTATTGCTCAACATGTTATGTCTGATGACAGGGTCTTCCAAAGTATCAAAGCTTCCACCCTTATGTTGTCTTACACGTCTTCATGATGAAATCACCAGAACTAGTGACCCCAGCACATACTCTAAATGTTTGCAGAGGTGACGAGCACTTCAGGCCCCAGGGAGTGCTCCTCTGTGACTCTTGTCCACTACGTTGGATTGAAAGGCAGTGGGATCCTAACACCATAAAAGTTTGTGGGTTGTGCTATTGCAAGGATAGGAGATACACACTGCTTTGCTATGCAGGAGGATTTGTGTGGCAGAAGCACTTAGGGAAGAGAAACACAAATTAATCAGTTAGTCTAAGCTGCCACCATTTCTCACTACTCTTTGGTAATCTCATCTGCCCCTTCCACTTCTGCCTCTATTTAATCCATCCTCCAAATCTTTATAAGTGTAAATACAGTCCTATCACTTACTTCATTAAAGCTATTTAATGGCTTCAGGTTTTTCCTAACACTCCTGCCCATGTCACCTTGTCTTGTAGGACGTCCCCATCCCCATGAGCACCATGCTTCTGCAGATTGCCCCTCTTTGCTCCTGAAGAAACCCAAGCTCCTTCCTGCCTGAGGGTCCTGAACATACGAGTCCTCTTCCTTGAGATGCTTCCTACTTAGCCCCTCCACTTCTCTGAACTAACTCCTTCCTATCTTTAGGTCTTAGCTTAAAGCTCGGTTCCATGAGATCAGGGTTCTTTCAAGTGTATCACCCATTCTTAGATTGATGTCTGGCACAGAGAATACACTTGGTTTTTCTTGAATGGAACAACAGTAAATTGTGTTGCTCGACCATGCCACTCTTAGACCCAGGCCAGGTGGCCTAGAGAAGTGAATGCATGCAGAATGCCACTAAATATGTCATGTCTGGGTGTCTGTTACTTTATATTTTTATTGGAGATGATAATTCCTGTAAAATAGCTACTTTGTGGAATTGTTAGAAAGAACATTTGAAACTTCAAACACACACACAAAGATATTTTGATTAATGATAAATGTTTATACCTGTGCCATCAAATATGTAGGTATAGTTGTAGTTTGAAATGAGCATATGTATATATCAGGGTGAAATATCACTAAACTGGATTCAACTGGGTTTTAAAAATACCAGGATTCTTCTCTCTCTGAACAGGAAGTCCAGTGGTGGGGCAAGCTCCAGGTACAAGCTGTCACTACTTTGGTTCTGTCTCCTTGTCATTTGTTTGTTTCCTCCTTCTCTGTGGTTAAACCTTGCTTCCAGACTCAGCATGATGGTGGTAGCAGTTCTGGACATAGTATCCCGACATGACAGCATGCAGAGAAAGAACCTCTATTTCTGTGAATCTTAAAAAGGGAGGAAGGCTTTCCCAGATGCCCTCCAGCCCAGGATACTTCCTCTCTTTTCAAAATTGTTTCACATTCCTAGCTTAAACCAACCCTGGGCAGGGGAATAAGACCATTATGCTAGGCTTCAACTTTATAGTTGGCAATGGTGCCAACCTCCCCAAATCCTGTGGACCCATGCCGAAGGATGGATAATAGAACAACACTGCAACTGCTTCCAGAAGGAGGAAGGAGGGATGTGGTGGTGGATGTGGGGTAGGCAACTAACAGTACCTGCTATACAATATGTCAAATATATGAATTTAAATTATTTTTCTTGTTCATGAAAGTCAGAAGAGTGAGGTCCCATAGGTAATGTGGAAAGATAAGATATTGTAGTATTACATAGTGCTTTAGAGCAGGGGTCCCCAACCCCTGGGCCATGGACCAGTACCAGTCCGTGGCCTGTTATAAACCGGGCTGCACAGCAGGAGGTGAGCGAGGGGTGAGTGAGTGAAGCTTCATCTGTACTTACAGCCACTCCCCAACGCTCACATTACTGCCTGAACTCCGCCTCCTGTCAGATCAATGGTGGCATTAGATTCTCATAGGAGTGCGAATCCTACTGTTAACTGTGCATGCGAGGGATCGAGTTTGTGCGCTCCTTATGAGAATTTAATGCCTGATGATCTGAGGTGGAGATGAGGCAGTGATGCTAGCGCTGGGGAGCGGCTGCAAATACAGACTATCATTAGCAGAGAGGTTTGACTGCACAGAGACCATAATAAATCACTTGCCTGCAGACTCATATCAAAACCCTATCAAGTAAGTGGCAAGTGAAAACAAGCTCAGGGCTCCCACTGACTCTGCATTATGGTGAGTTGTATAATTATATCATTATGTATTACAATGTAATAATAATAGAAATAAAGTGCACAATAAATGTAATGCGCTTGAATCATCCTGAAACCATCCCTACCCCCTGGTCTGTGGAAAAATGTGTCTTCCACAAAACCGGTCATTGGTGCCAAAAAGGCTGGGGACCACTGCTTTAGAGTACACGGTGTTAGTATTATTAGCAAATGATATCACTAGCAAACCAGGCCACTCTAGTATGCAACAATGAAGAAAGTTTCTCTGCTGTGTAGGTTGAAATCACATCTGATTATAAGGCAGAGGGAAATACCAAATAACAAAGGGCTCCATGGCAGTGACAGCTGTCAGGGATGATGTGCATATTCTTCACCCCTCTTGTACTCATTGCACACATGGCTAATCAATCACAGCACATTCCTCACTGAGGGTGGACATGGTCTGGAGTTATTTTCAGACCAGTCCTGACTGTCAGCTGGCGTTGTACCTCCAAAGAAATCCTGTCCACCATCTATGACACAGACATATTACAGAACTATATTTTTATACAGAGAAGTAGAATGAAAAAAGTTCTATGTAATTTCAAAATAAAATCATTAAAAATATGAACCCAAAGCAGAGGGAATAGAAGGATGAGTGGTAGTTATAAGCACCATGACTTCTGGTATAAGTGGCCTTTGCACCTGGCCCTGCAGGATGAAGAGGTTTTATGGATTGATGGATGGAAAAAGGAAGAAAAGAGGAGACAGGTCAGGGCATCAGCAAAGACAGGCAGGAAACAGACCAGTGCGGTTCAAATACTGAGGTGGAAATGGGTGTGTCCCCCACCTCCTTTGCTCTGTGCCCTCTTCGTGTGTCTTCTGGCACTTTATCCTCATTCTGTTTACCCTCAACAAATCCCTCTGTTAGCAAGAGATCTGACAAGTCATTCATACCAAACATCACACGATTGATAAATCTCAATGAGAAATCTTCCCCTGAGCTATTTTGAATATTTGTTAGAAGCAAAGCCTTAAACCAGAAGGTATGAAGTTAAAGAGGTGGAATTCCACAAGCTAGTGAGACAGGGCAAGGGCAAGGGCAGAAGATATTTTGGGCACACAGAGTCTTCCCCCAAGTCTGTGAAACCATACCAGGGAGAGAAATACTGATAAATATTGACAAAAAGAATAATGACAAAAAGACAAATATTGGGGTAAAGACAATTTATTTTGCCTATAGTGCCTAATGCTTTAAAAACTGGCTTTATTGAGATATAATTCATATGATCCAACCTTTTACAGTGTATATTTCAAAGGTTTTTAGTAGATTCACAGGAGTCTGCAACCATCACCACTATCTAATTTTAGAAAAAAAAAGAAATACTTTGCCCATTAGCACAGGATTCTTCCTCCCTCCAGCCTGTGGCAACCATTAATTGGTTTTGTCTCCATGGATTTTCCTGTTCTGACCATTTCATGTAAATGGAATCATACAATAAGTGATCTTTTGTGACTGGCTTCTTTCACTTAGCTCAGTGTTTTTGAGGTTCATGCATGTTGTAGCATCTACCTGTACTTCATTCCTTTTTATTGTTAAATAAAATAAAATACAATATACAATAAATAAATAAAATACAATATTCCATTGTATAGGTATTGTACATTTTGTTTATCCATTCATCCATTGGTGGACATATGGGTTGTTTCCAACTTTTGGCTGTTTTGAATCATGTTGCTGTGAACATTTGTGCACAAGTGTTTGTGTCAATATATGTCTTCATTTCTCTTCAGTATACACCTAGGAATGAAATTGCTGGGTCCTATGGTAACTCTATGTTTATTAACCTTTTGAGGAACTGCCAGACCGTTTTCCAAAGTATTGGCACCATTTAAAATTCCCACCAGCAACGTGTGAGGGTTCCAATTACTCCATGTCACAACACTGGGTTTTACCTGTCCTTTTTGAATATAGCCATGTTGGTGGCTGTGAAGTGGTGGCTCATCAGTGGTTTTGATCTGCATTTCCCTGAAGGCTTGCCAAACACTTTTGCATCTCATCCTTCAGCCACAAGATAGACATGCCTCCATTGTTTTTGTCATATGAAATTTCTTCTTTTTCCCTTTTCTATCTAACCACCAATAGGTATTAACATAGTGGATGGCAACTTCCCTTTAAGCGATAATAATCCTCTTCCTGATTTGGACAGTCGATGTTCAAGATATCTTCAGGTCAAGAACAGTACTGACCAAAAATAAAAACCTCACCTTGTGTGTGAGAGCAGATGCCAATGAACAGAAATTGAAAATCGCAGCTGTGCTCCACATGGCCTTCAACCTCGTATTAAATATATTTCTGAATGGCCCTTCTGTTATTTGAAATTGTAGCAGAGCCGTGACTGTCCTAAAGCTCCTGTAGGATCTGAGAAAGATGAATAGTCTACTCAGTTTTCTTAGATCTTCAGAACATTAGTAGCATTTCAGCATTGCAGAAAATCATATTTCTTTCATTTTCATTTATCCCTAGTCAGAAGGCACTCAAGTGCAAAATGGTCCCAGAATCCCTGGTGCAGGAGAGTCTTTGTTTCCTGAAGTTTGCTTAGCTGATTTCATTGTGCCATTAGGCCTGAAGCTGGCCCTAAGCACTTTAGGCAAGTCTCAATTATATCTATTAACTTGGAGGAAGTTCATTTTCATCTTTATTATTGTTGTTATTGCTGGTTTTATATATTATGTGTATTATGTTTATTAATTATGTTATAATCTTCACAGTTATCCCAGAAGTATTAAGCTCCAGGCAGGAATCTTTGTTTTGTTGAAAAACATATCCCAATCCTCTAGAACATGTAAGTGCTCATAGATATTCGTTGAATGGATAAATTCATGAATTGAATGCTTCTTACACCTGGCACATAAGAAATGCTCGGTAGATGTTAGCTGTCATTTTCACGTTCAAGTTTCAGGTTAAGCACTTCACAATGGATACTTCACTTCATTCTCCTACCAACCAAGATGGAGAAATATTATTATAATATTAATTTCACAGATGAGGAAAGAAGGAGCTCGGAGAGTTAAGGAATTCACTCAAGGTTACATGCAAGGCTGGTTAGTGGCAGTGCTATGGCTGGAACCAGCTGGGATGGACTCCTGAGCTGGTGCCCTTGTTCCCGTGCCCCTCGCCTTTGCTATTGAAGAGTAAAGGGAGGAGATATGGGAACATATGTATATGTATAACTGATTCACTGTGTTATAAAGCAGAAACTAACACACCATTGTAACGCAATTATACTCCAATAAAGATGTTAAAAAAAAAAAAAAGCAAACAATCAAAGCCTTGCCCTTTAATCGCCCAGCAGCCCCAGAACAGAAGAGGAGTGCCTTGTGTGTGAACCCCATCTCCTCGCTCACTAGCAATAGCCCTTTGAGATCAGATATTCCGGGAATAGAAAAAGGAAACGTCAGACTGCTTGAGTTTCATACGAAAAGTTGTCAGTTAGTGGTATTGATTCACCCCATGTGCAGCAGCTGGTAAAATGTTGGTTTTAACTTGCTTTTCTCCTGATGCTTGGAAGTTTTGCTGCACTATGGTCAGAATTGGGAGACTGCTTATGCTCAGACTAATCCTTCTGATGTGTTACTTGAAGAATTTATACTAATGCTTCCTTCTAATAATAATAGCTCTTCTCAAGGGGTGAAAAGAGGAAAGCTCATGGGGTGGCTTATTCCAGGAGAAAAAACCAAATACTTTTCCTGAGAATCAAGAAAAACATAAAAACAGAAATCAGTGTTGACTTGTCATCTAGAGTTTCTTGGAGCTACTCTTATGCTAATAAGCCTTAGTGACTAATTATAGCCAAGAAAAAATGTGCTATGCGCCGATTTGAAGAAATTGAGGCCGGACATTTAAAAAATATATGAGGCTGCTGGCAAATGAGGTTTTTAATAAAGGTTGAGAACAGTTTCTGTCACAAAGGCTGATCTGTCTGGAAGTATGATTGAAAATTTGTGGGTTGGTATGAGTTTTTTTTAAAAGCTGAAAAACTTAAGGACATTCTGTAAGTCCAGATCAAGGCAGTGTTCTTTGAGTAATCTGGTATCTGCATTCCTCAGCTTCATGGACGCCAGGGTGAAGTTACAGTGAGGGCTGCATGGCTGAGGAAAAGCAGAGTATTTAGCAATTAGCAAGAGAAAAAAGAAGCCAAGCTGGGGTGATGCTTTTCTAAGTTCATTTCTTTATCTCAGTTCATTTTCTATATGGTTGTTCAAATGGGAAATCTGAGGGTAATGGAAATTCTCGTGGGTCTGCCAGGCCTGCATTCTTCTTCTTCTTATTATCATTATTATTAATGCTGTCTGGATGTGGCTGAGCTTGGCATGCAGCCTGAGACAATCAGTAGAGCTTCTGTCCTCCTGGCCACAAGCATTGATTTAGGAATAGGTACAAGACCCAATTTGGGCTTGGAATCAATGTCCAGGACTTTTGTTCAGTCTGTCTGGTGAGAGAGCTCATCTTTTCTGTTTTGGTTGAGATGAGAAGAGTGTTGGTCTGAGACAGTATTTGTCTTTGCTAAATCGCCATGATGGGTGGAAACGCACAGAGGGAAGCAGAGCCAGGGCTGGGGAGAAACCGGGTCCTGGTGATGTGGTTTCAACACTTCGATCCAGCTGTGTTCAAATTCATCCTTGCCCTTTGAGTCTTAAGTTCCAAGAGGCAATAAATGTCCCCACCCCACTACTTCTTAAAACAGTTTGACTTGGACATTCTGTTCTTTGCAACCAAAAGCATACTGACTGATCTTGTGAGATAACTTTTTGCGGAGTACAGGCTCTGGATGCGCAAGCTCAGTGGCCATGGCTCACAGGCCTAGCCACTCTGTGGCATGTGGGATCTTTCCAGACCGGGGCACGAACCCGTGTCCCCTGCATTGGCAGGCAGACTCTCAACCACTGCGCCACCAGGGAAGCCCATAACTTTTAATTTAATTGACCCCTATACTCTCCCCAACCAAAGAGTCACACACATGCTTACACACTAAGGCTATTTATGATGGATTTTATAGCACAATCCTGGTCTTTTGTAAAGGGTGTATTTTTTTACTGCTAGGTTTCTAATTAGATAAATTATTTCATCTGAGAATTTGGGTGTGGGTCTCCTTTTTGGAAAAATGACACAGTGCCTTGTTAATAGTATCCCAACATAACTATTCTGTATAGGTTTTCATTTAGTGGCAAATTAAGTAAGAGCAGTCTTTATTTTGGGGTCTCAGACAAAACCAGGATGTTCTTATGTCTCATCTTAGGGTCTATCATAGCCTTGTAGATAGTTAGTGTTATGGACTAAATGTTTGTATCCCTCATAAATTCCTATGTTGAAATCCTAACCTCTAATATGATGATGTTAGGAGGTGGGGCCTTTGGGAGGTGATGAGGTCATGAGAGTGGAGCTCTCATGACTGAGATTAGTGCCTTTGTAAGAGAGACCCCAGAGAGCTCTCTTGTCCCTTCTGCTTTGTGAGGACACAGTGAGAAGACAGTCATTTATGAACCAGGAAGTGGATCCTCACCACTTAGTCGATCTGCTAGCACCTTGATCTTGGACTCTCCAGCCTCCAGAACTATGAGAAATAAATGATTGCTGCTTAAGCCACACAGTCTATGGTATTATTGTTATAACCACCCAATTGGACTAACACAGGAAGAAATCCATAAATATATGAGTAAGTATTCATTTGTTCCTGTCAATTAAAGTAAGACATATTTTCTTCTCTCTGTTTGGGAAGAAATGTCTTATTATTGAAAGAAAGTCCATTTTAGCATTGTCAGAATACTTTTCTGTTTGTGCTTTGGACTAAACAAAAGACCAGAAGACTTACCTTCCTTAGCATTTACTTATTCCTTAGGTCAAAAATTGTTTATTAGGGTTTATACCCTGCATGCTCTATTTTGTCTTTGAAAATATATTTAATTTAAAATACTTTAATAAATTTATATTTTATTTAAAAATTTATTCTTGCTGTATTGGTGGGGCTTCAATCATAGAAGCAGAACCACTGTGGGTGATGGAATAAGGAATTTATTATGGGAATTAGAACCTACACCCTTGTGGGAAGAGCTGGAAGAAAGAAGGTCAAAAAGAAATTGAAGGATCAGAGAAAAAAAATCATCATCCAGTTAATATGGAAAGACAAAGATGTCCAGCTACCAAAATGAGGCTGTGAGGGGGAGGATCATGAAGAACTTGTAGGGAGAGTGGGGAGCTGTGACTGGCTAACATTTCTGTGCATCCACCACCAAATGTCAGGGGAGTGGGTAGGGGGCTGGGGCTGCTGTTGAGAAGAGGTGAATGTAGGGCAGAGGAGAGCAGGACAAACTTACATTCATTGGTTACAGCCTTTTCTCCCTAGAAATGCCATTGTGTGGTCAGTAAGTATTACAAAGGAAAGGTTTCTGGCCAGCCTAGTGTTATTCCTTGATAGAGAAGCCAGTTTGCTTGTTTTTCCGGCCTAGAGACCTTGGACTTTGTGTTAGCTTGTTAATTGGGCACTTTAAAAGAATATGTACATGTTTGGTCTGTTGGTTGAGATTTACCTGGAAGGTAGTTGGGCTTTTATACTGAATTATAAGATCTTTTCTCAACTTTGGCAAATCTCCTTCAATTCTATCTCTATTGTTTCTGTTACATGTTTTCAGGTTGCAACTTTGGGAAAAACTATGATTCTTAACTTTGTTTCTTCACTGATTGGGCTCCACATCTATCATATTTTCATTTTTTAAAATCTCATCATTTTTTTGTGAGTTTCAGGCCTCCTTTTTGATCAAGTCTGTGGTCAAACCTAGCACAAGGTAGGGTTTAATAATCAAAGTCTTCCTCCTTTTTTGGTATTTTATATTTACTTTTTAAGAAAAGTTATTTTATTAAAAAATTTTTTTTAATTAATTTGTATTGGAGTATAGTTGCTTTACAATCTTGTATTAGTTTCTACTGTACAGCAAAATGAATCAGCCATAAATATACATATATCTCCTCCCTTTTGGACTTCCTTCCCTTTCAGGTCACCACAGTGCATTAAGTAGAGTTCCCTGTGCTATACAGTACATTCTCATTAGTTATCTATTTTATATATAGTATCAATAGTGTATATGTGTCAATCCCAATCTCCCAATTCTCCCCCCACCCCTTTCCCCCTTGGTATCCATACATTTGTTCTCTACCTCTGTGTTTCTATTTCTGTTTTGCAAATAGGATCATCTGTACCATTTTTCTAGATTCCACATATATGCATTAATATACAATATTTGTTTTTCTCTTTCTGACTTACTTCACTCTGTATGACAACTCTAGGTCCATCCATGTCTCTACAAATTACCCAATTTTGGCTGAGTAATATTCCATTGTATATATGTACCACATCTTTATCCATTCCTCTGTTGATGGACATTTAGGTTGCTTCCATATCCTGGCTATTGTAAATAGTGCTACTATGAACATTGGGGTGCATGTATATTTTTGAATTATGGTTTTCTCTGGGTATATGCCTAGTAGTGAGATTGCTGGGTCATATGGTAGTTCTTTTATTAGTTTTTTAAGGAAACTCTATACTGTTTTCCATAGTAACTATATCAATTTATACTCCCTCCAACAGTGCATGAGGGTTCCTTTTTCTCCACACCCTCTCCAGCACTTATTGTTTGTAGATTTTATGGTGATGGCCATTCTGACTGGTGTGAGGTGATACCTCTTTGTAATTTTGACCTGCATTTCTCTAATAATTAGTGATGTTGTGCATCGTTTCATGTGTTTGTTGGCCATGTGTATGTCTTCTTTGGAGAAATGTCTATTTACGTCTTCTGCCCATTTTTTGATTAGGTTGTTTGTTTTTTGATATTGAGCTGTGTGAGCTGCTTATATATTTTGGAGATTAAACCTTTATCAGTTGCTTTGTTTACAAATATTTTCTCCCATTCCTTTCATCTTGCTTATGGTTTCCTTTGCTGTGCAAAATCTTTTAAGTTTAATTAGTCCCACTTGTTTATTTTTGTTTTTATTTTCATTGCTCTATGATGTGGGTCAGAAAAGATCTTGGTGCAATTTATGTCATAGAGTGTTCTGCCTATGTTTTCCTCTAAGAGTTTTATAGTGTCTGGTCTTACATTCAGGTCTTTAATACATTTTGAGTTTATTTTTGTGTATGGTGTTAGGGAGTGTTCTAATTTTATTCTTTTACATGTAGCTGTCCAGTTTTCCCAGCACCACTTATTGAAGAGGCTTTCTTTTCTCTATTGTATATTTTTGCCTCCTTTGGCATAGATTAGGTGCCTATAGGTGCGTGGGTTTATCTCTGGGCTTTCTATCCTGTTCCATTTATCTATATTTCTGTTTTTGTTCCAGTACCATACTGTCTTGATTATTGTAGCTTTGTAGTGTAGTCTGAAGTCCAGGAGCCTGATTCCTCCAGCTCCATTTTCCTTTCTCAAGATTGCTTTGGCTATTCAGGGTCTTTTGTGTTTCCATACAAATTGTAAAACTTTTTGTTCTAGTTCTGTGAAAAATGCCATTGGTAGTTTGATAGGGATTGCACTGAATCTGTAGATTGCTTTGGGTAGTAGAGTTATTTTCACAATGTTTATTCTCCCAGTCCAAGAACATGGTATATCTCTCCATCTGTTAGTGTCGTCTTGGATTTCTTTCATCATTGTCTTATAGTTTTCTGCATACAGGTCTTTTGCCTCCTTAGGTAGGTTTATTCCTAGGTATTTTATTCTTTTTTTTACAATGGTAAATGGGATTGTTTCCTTAATTTCTCTTTCTGATCTTTCATTGTTAGTGTATAGGAAAGCAAGAGATTTCTGTGTATTAATGTTGTACCCTGAGACTTTACTAAATTCATTGATTAGCTCTAGTCGTTTTCAGGCGGCATCTTTACGGTTTCCTATGTGTAGTGTCATGTTGCCTGCAAACGGTGACAGTTTTACTTCTTCTTTTCCAACTTGGATTCCTTTTATTACTTTCTCTTCTCTGATTGCCATGGCTAGGACTTCCAAGACTATGTTGAATAATAGTGGCAAGGGTGGACACCCTTGTCTTGTTCCTGATCTTAAAGGAAATGCTTTCAGTTTTTCACCATTGAGAATAATGTTTGCTGTGGGTTTGTCATATATGACTTTTATTTTGTTGAGGTAGGTTCTCTCTATGCCCACTTTCTGGAGGGTTTTTATCATAAATTGGTGTTGAATTTTGTCAAAAGCTTTTTCTGTATCTATTGAGGTGATCATATGGTTTTTATTCTTCAATTTGTTAATATGGTGTATCACACTGATTGATTTGCATATATTGAAGAATCCTTGCATCCCTAGGATAAATCCCACTTGACCATGGTGTATGACTCTTCTAATGTGTTTTGGTTTTGAAATTTGCTAGTATTATGTTGAAGATTTTTGCACCTATGTTCATCAGTGATATTGGCCTGTAATTTTTTTGTGTGTGTGACATCTTTATCTGGTTTTGGTATCAGAGTGATGGTTGTCTCATAGAATGAGTTTGGGAGTGTTCTACCCTCTGCAATTTTTTGGAAGAGTTTGAGAAGGATAGGTGTTAGCTCTTCTCTAAATGTCTGATAGAATTCTAGTGTAAAGCCATCTGGTCCTGGACTTTTGTTTGTTGGAAGATTTTTAATCACAGTTTCAATTTCAGTGCTTGTGATTGGTCTGTTCATATTTTCTATTTCTTCCTGGTTTAGTCTTGGAAAATTGTACCTTTCCAAGAATTTGTCCATTTCTTCCAGGTTGTCTATTTTGTTGGCATATAGTTGCTTGTAGTTATCTTTTATGATCCTTTGTATTTCTGCGATGCATGTGGTAACTTCTCCTTTTTCATTTCTAATTCTATTGATTTGAGTCTTTTCCCTTTTATTTCTTGATGAGTCTGCCTAAAGGTTTATCAATGTTTTTATCTTCTCAAAGAGCCAGCTTTTAGTTGTATTAATCTTTGCTATTGTTTCCTTTGTTTCTATTTCATTTATTTCTGCTCTGATCTTTATGATTTCTTTCCTTCTGCTAACTTTGTGTTTTGTTTGTTCTTCTTTCTCTAGTTGCTTTAGGTGTAAGGTTAGGTTGCTTATTTGAGATTTTTGTTGTTTCTTGAGGTAGGATTGTATTGCTATATACTTTCCTCTTAGAATTGCTTTTGCTGCATCCCATAGGTTTTGGGTCGTCATGTTTTTGTTGTCACTTTTTTCTAGGTATTTTTTGCTTTCCTCTTTGATTTCTTCAGTGATCTCTTGGTTATTTAGTAGTGTATTGTTTAGACTTTATATGTTTGTATTTTTTACAGTTTTTTCCTGTAATTTATTTCTAATTTCATAGCACTATGGTCAGGAAAAGTATTGTGGTCAAAAGCTTGTTATGATTTCAGTTTTTAAAAACTTATCGAGGCTTGACTGCTGACCCAAGATGTGATCTATCCTGGAGAATGTTCCGTGAGCACTTCAGAAGAAAGTGTGTTCTGCCACTTTTAGGTGGAATGTTCTATAAATATCAATTAAGTCTATTTAGTCTATTGTGTCATTTAAATTATGTTTTTTTATTTTCTGTCTGGGTGATCTTTCCATTGGTGTAAGTGAGGTGTTAAAGTTCCCTACTATTAATGTGTTACAGTCAGTTTCCCCTTTTATGGCTGTTAGCATTTGCCTTATATACTGTGGTGCTCTTAGGTTAGGTGCTTGAATATTTATAATTGTTACATCTTTTTCTTGGATGGATCCCTTGATTATTATGTAGTGTCTTTCCTTGTCTCTTGTAATAGTCTTTATTTTAAAGTCTATCTTGTCTGATATGTGTATTGCTACTCCAGCTTTCTTTTGGTTTCCATTTGCATGGAATATCTTTTTCCATCCCCTCACTTTCAGACTCTATGTGTCCCTAGGTCTGAAGTGGGTCTCTTGTAGACAGCATACATACAGGTCTTGTTTTTATATCCATTCAGCCAGTCTGTGTCTTTTGGTCGGAACATTTAATCCATTTATACTTAAGGTAATTATCGATACATATGTTCCTATTACCATTTTCCTAATTCTTTTGGGTTTCTTCTGGTAGGTCTTTCTCTTCTCTTGTATTTCCTGCCTAGAGAAGTTCCTTTAGCATTTGTTGTAAAGCTGGTTTGGTGGTGCTGAGTTCTCTTAGTTTTTGTTTCTCTGTAAAGCTTTTGATTTCTCCTTCAAATCTGAATGAGATTCTTGCTACATAGAGTAATCTTGGTTTTAGGTTTTTCCCTTTCATCACTTTAAATTTGTCCTGCCACCCCTTCTGGCCTGCAGAGTTTAAAAATCAGCTGTTAACCTTATGGGGGTTCCGTTGTCAGTTATTTGTTCATATTCTCTTTCTTCATATTTAATTTTTGTTAGTTTGAATAATATGTGTCTCAGCATGTTTCTCTTTGGGTTTATACTGTATGGTACTCTCTGTGCTTCCTAGACTTGACTATTTCCTTTCCCATGTTAGGGAAGTTTTCGACTATAATCTCTTCAAATATTTTCTAAGACACTTTCTTTTTCTCTTCTTTTTCTGGGACCCTATAATTCGAATGTTGATGCGTTTAATGTTGTCCCAGAGGTTTCTGAGACTGTCATCGTTTGTTTTTATTCTTTATTCTGCTCCTTGGCAGTTATTTCCACCATTTTGTCTTTCAGCTCACTTATCCATTCTTCTGCTTCAGTTATTATGCTATTTATTCCTTGTAGTGTATTCTTCATTTCAGTTATTGTGTTGTTCATCACTGATTGTCTGTTCTTTAGTTATTCTAGCTCTTTGTTAAACATTTCTTGCATCCTCTCAATCCATGCCTCTATTCTATTTCTGAGATCTTGGATCATCTTTATTATCATTACTCTGATTTTTTTTCAGGTATATTGCCTATTTCTTTTTCATTTATTTGGTCTTGTGGGGTTTTACCTTGCTCCTTCATCTGAAACGTATTTCTCTGTTGTCTCATTTTATCTAACCTGCTGTGTTTATGGTCTCCTTTCTGCAGGCTGCAGAGTCGTAATCCCTCTTGCTTCTGCTTTCTGCTCCTGGTGAGTAAGGTTGATTCAGGGGCTTGTGTAGGCTTCCTTGTGGGAGGGACCGGTGTCTGGCACTCTGAGTCTTTTCCTTTTGAAGGGCAGGGCTGCGTCAGATTGTGTATTTTGGGGTGTCTGTGAGCTTAGTACAACTTTGGGCAGCCTGTCTACTGATGGATGAGGCTGTGTTCCTATCTTGCTGGTTGTTGGGTGTGAGGTGTCCAGCACTGGAGCCTGCAGGCAGTTGTGTGGGGCTGGGTCTCGGTGTGTGCATGCTGATTAATATTCCCTGAGCCTGGAAATTCTCTGTTGGTCCCATGTCCTTGACTTGGTGCTCCCACCCTGGAGGCCCAGGCCCAACCCCTGGCCAGGGAACCAAGAGCCTGCAAGCTGTACCATGTGACCAGAGCAAAAGAAAAGAAAAGAAAAAAAGAAGAAAAGAGACAGACTAACAACACCCAGGACAAATGTCAAAAACAACAGTAAAGAAACAAAACAGCAGCAACAACAACACAACACACACACGCGAAGAGAAAAAAGTAAAAAAATAAAGAAGAAAAACAAACAAAAACCACAAAAGGGCAAACAAGCAAAGAATTCAATAATGAGAACAGTCAATAAGAACTAAAGTAGCAATAACAAAATGAAACTAAAACTGAATGCAAACAAACAACAAAAGAAGTGAAGAAAACACAAAATATACACATAAAAACCAAGAAAAAGAGAAAAAATAAAGTAAAATAAAATAAAAAACAAGAAAATCCCACAAAACCACAAAAAAGTAAAAACAGAATAAAAAGATAAATAAAAATATAATATATATATAAAGAATAAAAATAAAAGATAAAAAATAATAAAAGCAACAACACCAACAACTGAACAAAATGAAACAAAAAAAGAATAACAGTAATAAGAATATTTTCCTGGGACCTCTGCTGTCAGTGTCCTTGTCCCACAGTGAGCCAGAGCTAATCCCTGCCTCCCAAGGAGGCCTTCAAATACCTCTAAGTAGGTCTCTGGACTTGCTGTGGGGACTGTGGGGTCAGCTCAGACTCTGACCTGGCCCAATTCCCACGTGTATTTGTCCTCTACATCCACTGTTGCAAAGGTTAGACTGGTCTCAATTGTGGGAACACTTACTGTCTATTCAGATATTCCACAGACACAGGATTTATCCAGACAATCTTGGAGATTTAATCTGTGGCTTGTGCAGCTGCATGCAAAGATTTCTGCTCCTCTTCCTTAGTCATATAGCCCATGGGTCTCAGCTTTTGTTTTGACCCCACCTCTGCATGTGTGTCACCCTCAGGCCTTTGTCCCCTACCCAGGCAAGAGGGAGTGAAAGCAGCAGCTGCTTGGGGCACACTTAGACTGGGGTGTGCACGAGTTGCCTGCAGTGGTGGGGACTGGCAGGCAGTTGTAACCAAGTGTGGCATCTTGCTCTGCTGGGAGTCCCTCCCAGTGCTGCCAGAAGCAAGAGCTGGCATGTGGTGGTGGTGGCGGCCCCACCCCTTGCATGTCTCTCAACAATGGCACTTCACTTTCCAGGCAGAACACACTTTCTCTAGGGGCGTTTCCAGCCATGTATCCCCTCCCTCTTGTCCCCTCTGCTGTATCCGTGCAGCCAACAGTGTTCTCTCCCCAGATCAGTTCTCCCAACTCCATGCTTTAGCACTCAGCCCCTGCCAACATCAGCAGATTCTCGTCCCAGACAAGTGTGCCCAGGGCTGTTTCCCAGGAAGGCTTTGGGATGGGTGGCACTCAGGCCCCCACAGCCCTTGCAGGTGGAGGAGACTGAGGATCAGGGCTGCCCCACCCAGAAATGAGCCCCTCCCAGTGTCCACAGATGCTGAAGAAGCTGGCAGGTGGGTGAAGGGGTTGTAATGGTAACTCTGTCCCTTGTGCACCACTCAAAAATGACACCTTGCTTCTATGGTGTCCTGGGCTTTTTCCTCAGACCTTCTGGGTTGTGGAGCTCATTACTTCTGTCCCTTCAGGCTGTGTTTTCACAGCCAATAGCTGTCTCCTCCCTGGGTCCTGCTCCAAACCCCACTTTCCAGCACCCGACCCCCAAAGAATCCAAAGGTTCTTTTCTGTCCTAGTTGACTTCCCCACCATGAGGGAGTTTTTCTGAGTGTGGGGACCTCCCTTCACCTTCAGCTTCCTGCCAGGGTTGCTGGTCCCTTTTTAATTTCTCTTTTCTTCTTTCTTTCATCCTACCCAGTTTTGAGGGGATTTTTCTTGTCCTTTCAGGTGTCAGAAGTCTTCTACTAATGTTCAGCTGGTGCTCTATGAGAATTGTTCCATTTGTAGATGCATTCTTGATGTACTTGTGAGAAGCAACAAATTCCACGTCCTCCTATTCTGCCATCTTGACTCCTTTCTCTATTTACTTAAATATTTTTTTTAAATAAGGTATTAATTACACATAAGAGAAAACATAGGAGAAAATGTTAGCAACCTGGTATTTAGCAAATATTTCTTAAATGTAACGTAAAAGCACAAGCTACAGAAGAAAAAAATTAATAAATTGGACTTTATCAAAGTTAAGCATTTGCTCTTCAAAAGACACTATTAAAAAATGAAAAGGAAAACTAAAGACTAGGAGAAAATATTTGCAAACATATCTGATTATATATGACATATATCCATTGTGTGATATACATGATATGTCCACAAAACCACATACTAATCTCCAACTTAAGGACAAGAAGACAAATAACCAAACTAAAAGATGCACCAAAGATTTGATTCTTCCCTAAAGAAGATATGAAGTTAGAAAAAGAGCACATGAAACACACTCAACATCATTACTCATAGGGAAATGCAAATTAAAGCACAATGAAATGTTACAACACTCATTCTTGAATGGGTAAAATTTAAAAACCAGATGGTACCAAGTGTTGGCAAGGATGTGGAAGAACTAGAACTCTTGGATTTTGCTGGTGTGATGTAAAAGGGCAGTAATGTTTGGAAACACTTTGGAGAAGAGTTTGGCAGTTTTTTAAAAAAAGTTAAACATACACCTACTGTATGACCCAACTGTTTTATTCCTAGATATTTACCCAAGAGACATGAAAGCATATGTCCATTTAAAGACTTGTACATGACTATTCATAAAAGGTTAATTGGTAATAGCCCCAAATGGGAACAATCCAATGTCCATTATCTATTTACCTGCTATCTATTTAACAGGTAAATAGATAAACAACATAAAATGGAGTACTATTCAATGATAAAGAGGAATGAACTATTGCTACATAAACTTGGATGAACCCCAAATTAATTAGGTGAAGTGAAGAGAGACAGACAAAATAGTATGTAAGCTATGCTTTCATTTACATAAAATTCTAGAATATGCCAAATAATCTGTTGTGACAGAAATCAGATCAGTGCTTGCCTGAGGATGAGATAAGGACAGAGATGTGAGAGGAAGGGGTTATGAAGGGACATGAAGAAACTTTGGGAGCTGATGGATATATTCATTGTCTTGCTGTGTGGTGATAGCTTCAAAGGTGTATGCTTATGTCAAAACTTATCAGACTGTATATTTTAAATATGTGCACTTTGTTGTATGTCAATTATAGTTCAATAAAGCTCTAAAAAGAAAAAAATAGGTAAGAGCAGTTAAAAGTAAATGAATAAAATAGCTATAAATCTGATATATCAGATGCTCAACATTAATCATTAGAGAAATACAAATCAAAACCACAATGAAATATTACTTCACAGCCACTAGGATACCTGCTATCAAAAAAACAGAAGACAAGAAGTGTTAGTGAGGATGTGGAGAAATTGGAACCCTTGGGCATTGCTGGTGGGAATGTAAAATGGTGCAGCAACTGTGGAAACAGTATGGTGGTTCCTCAGTAAATTAAACACAGAATTATATGATCTGGCAATTCCAGTTATGGTAGATGCACAAAGAAATTGAAAGCAGGGACTTGAACAGGTATTTGTACACCAGTGTTTATATCAGCATTATTCACAATAGTCCAAAGGTAGAAACAACCCAAATGCCAATCAAAGGATGAATGGATAAACAAAATGTGATATTTACACACACACAATGGAATATTATTTAGCCTTAAAAAAGGAATGAAATTCTAGTCCATGCTGCAAAATGGAGGAACTTTGAGGCCATTAAGTGAAATAAAACACAAAAGGACAAATATTGTGATTCCATTTATATGAAGTAGCTGGAATAGTCAAAATCATAGAGAAAGTGAGTAGAGTAGTGGTTACTGGGGGCTGGGAAGAGAGGAATGGGGACCTATTGTTTAATGGGTACAGAATTTTTTGGGGGAATGGACAGTGGTGATGGTTATACAAGAATATGAACATACCTAATGCCACTCAACTCTGCACTCAAAAATGAGGAATAGGAAATTTTATGTTATGTATATGTTATCACAATAAAATTTTAAAAAATCTGATATATCAACTAGGATCCCTAAGGGGCAAGCAAATTTTTGTGTCTAAACTGAATGAGTTTTGTAAGAATTATTAGAAGATGCCCTGGGCAAACAAGCTACATTCCTTTGGGGAAGAATTTTCTGGGAGGCTGGCTTATAGACACACCAAAGTTGAAAAGGTGAGCACACACCCTTTTAGGAATCATCTTAGGCCAAAGGCATTTGATGCTAAAGTGGGAACAGGAGATTCTTGTTGAAAGGAAGCCTTTCTTAACAGTTGGCCCTGCTGAAAGCAGCAGCATCCTGTTCTGGTCTGGAGCATCGCTGAGTTCTTGGTACCTCGGCCTGCAATGACTTCATTCACTCTGCTGCTCCCAAGCCTCATTTTTCCCTATTTGTCATGCTATGATGATGCAAGATGTGCTTCCCTACAACTTTATAGTGTCATGTGAAGATCGGCTAAAGTTAAATCCACCTGTAAATTCCCTTTAGTCCCTCTGAGACTAAGTGGTGTGATTTCTGTCCGCTGCTTGGCCCATGTGAGTTCAGCAGCCATCACTGGAGTCCCACTGCCTTTCAGTTCACAGTGTGTCAAGATGACAGTGACAAATGACCCAGAGGACATTTATCAGGGGTTAGGGCTAAAGACTTTCATTTAGAGTACCTCTCATCTCTACAATCTTTTAAAGATGCATCCTAAAAGCAAAGTACTTAGTGGAAGGAAATATAGTAAAGACGCCACAGCTAAGACAGTCTTAAAACTGTTCATAATTTCCTTCTTCCTTGCATCATGTCATTACTATAAAAGAAAAATGCCCATTTTCTGGGGCATTTTGTTAGTTTTTCCTGAAGAATAAACATATGACTGTTATTGTGGTTAATAGTGTAGGAGAGTAAAAAACTTTTCCCAATACTCTCCTAAGTTCAGAAGTGGGGCCTGTGAATTAAACTGACAAAAGACAAATTAACAAGAGAAAAATTTTGTTATACATGCACACAGGAGCTTCACAGAAAAGAAGTGATTAGGCTCAGGGACTTATATACCACTTTTTATTTTTCTTTTGCGGTACGTGGGCCTCTCATTGTTGTGGCCTCTCCCATTGCGGAGCACAGGCTCCAGATGCGCAGGCTCAGCGTCCATTGCTCACGGGCCCAGCCACTCCGTGGCATGTGGGATCTTCCCGGACCGGGGCACGAACCCGTGTCCCCTGCATTGGCAGGTGGACTCTCAACCACTGTGCCACCAGGGAAGCCCTATACCATTTTAACACAGGGTGATACACTGTGGAGAAGTGACAAAGGGAAAGGGATTTGGGATTCTAGGGGGAGTAAATTGTGGGAAGGTGAATCTATGGGAAACTAGTGGCAGATAAGTGTTATTTTAGTCAGGTTAGGTTCCTTTATGCAAACTCAAGTCAGTGCCACCTCCCTTGTAAAGGAGAGGGGAGGGAGATACCTTCACAAAGGGAAATTTATGCCCTGCTTTTAGGCAGGAAGGGGGAGGGTAGAAGTTCCTCCTGTGTCTGCTATTTCTTAGTTGCATTCAACTCAATATAATTGCTCTGCCAAAGTGACATATTTTGTGGGCTATATTCTGATCCCTCTCATAAAAAAAAGAGAAGATGTTTTTTCTAACTAGTTTACTTTTTCTCATATTTGTAACAGAAGCTAATTTTGGATTATCCATAATTTGAGGAATATTATCCCAGATAGCTGTATGTCCTTTGTTTGGACATTGGTCTCCTGTGGTGTAACTTAGATCCTTTGTGGTCATCATTTACTCAAATGTTAAAAAATGCACACTTAGGACTTATAACTCCTTGGGGGGCAGGCAGCTCTGCTCCTCATGTGGCTGGGCGGTTTCACAGCAGGAGTAGAGAGGTAAACAGGGAGCACCAGAAGTCAGAGTTTAGAACTGTTACTCCTCCTGGGGGTCTTCTGGGAAGGTAGGGCTTTGTTTCTTTCTGAAACTGGGGTTTCTGCAGAGAGTCTGTTGCATCCTGTAGAGAATGAGAATTAGAAAGATGTGCTCAATCAAATCAGGGGTTGGCTGGGGTGGATCCATGACCTGAAACTCCCCTGCTGGGAGGATGGCCTTGGAAGATGTGAGCTTGATTCAGGAAGCAGTTAACAGTCAGGGATGGTGAAGTATGGCAAATGAGCTGAACAGCATGGGAATAGTTTAGAAGAAAAGTACAGTGGTGTCAAGGAAAGCAGCAACTGGAAAGCAAAATTCAGGAGTGTGTGCACTAGTCACTAGAGAGAGGTGCTACAGATTAGAACAGGCAGCTTGCAGGAGAAAAGGAAAGCAAGCCCTGGGATGTATGGGTGAGAAAGCAAAGGTTCTGTGTTGTAAAAAATAGTGAACATTACCTATCTCTGAAGGTGCTTGTAAACCTGTAATAATAGAAAAGAAGGTCTAAGTGAGGAGGAAAGTTATTTGATAAAGATGGGGGAGGGGGGAGGGATTGAACCAATGACTTTGTCAGATCCAATTTAGAGCATACTTCTCCCTTTATTTGAGGAAGTCTTGGGAGGTCAAAGGTAAATTGAAACAGTAAAATATATTTGCTACTAGATTAAAGTTTCTTGAACCATTTAGTAATCTCAGTCATTCATGAGACTGTCATTCTCACACAAAGATTATTCAGGTGACAAGTTGATGTTCAAGGGTCCTAACGAAGCAATGATTATACAAACACATCTTTAACCCTGCAGTCCTTGTCACCCATTGGCCCAGTCTCTAACGGTCTTTCTCTATTTGAGTTACTGAGCTGGCAGTCCAAGGAATGTGCATTTATCTTGTCTTCATAAGGAAAAAACCATGGTTAAGTAATTTCTTTAAAAACATTTTTGATACTTCCTTTCTACCAAATTAGCAGCTTTGAAAGTTGTCTCAACTGGACGTTTGCTATTGAAGGGCACATAGGCCCTGGAATAGAGATTCATGCTGAGTATAAGCTTTCCTGTCCTTGAAGATCTTGTGCATCTACTTTATACCATATGGTCTCTGAAAATATGATGCACTTTCATGTGAAGGATATTTCCAAATGATTTGGTTCACAAAACTGTCAGTTGATTTCATACATCTAATTGAAATGTTTCCCATCTAAAATAGGGCAATTTACAGAAGTGTCCCTCTGGTTAACTTACGTTGCCTATTCCCCATAAAGCAGGAGGTTTGCAATAAAACATTTGACACCCCCATGGTATTTTTAAAAAAATATATACAATCTGGCACAAGTTAGCCCTGGTGTGAGATGGCAGATTAGGTAGATAGTGTAAACAGTAGCAATTCTAAAGACTAAATGAAGTGTCATCTTAAGGAGTCTGCTGTTAATGCAATTTAAATTACTCACCTGAAATTAATATTCTGCTGAGAGAAATAAAGCAATTTAAAGGGCCACATAATTTCTGATCACTGTAATGACATTATGTGGTCATGGACTGTTCCTTTATCTAATATGGTAACATTTCAATTTCTTTGAACACTAAGCACATTTTTCCATTTTAATTACTTGGCTTCTGGAAAAAAAAGATCCACTTATTCCCTGTAGATGGTTAACAATTTGAGATTTATCTTTTGCTTCATTAGAGTTAGGTAAACATGACCTCGACATACTGAATATTGTACCTAATATTCACTCCTATGGAGGAGGGTGGAAATCAAAGAACTGTGGTCTATGGTGTGCTTTCTCCAGAGGTTAGTTTCATTTCCCCTCTCTAGTGAGAAGCAGTTGGGAACATGCCCCATCTCACTTTTCCCATTTGGGCTATAAACGTGCTAAAGAAAGAACCCAGTTTTTATAAATAAAGGCATAGTTCTCTGGAGGAAAGAAGAAGACCTGCTGGATTCTTTCTAGGTGAGGAAGAGACTTGAGGTGTCCAGGTTTCTAGGTTGTTGGATTGCTTGGATGGGATAACAAGAGGACAAGTGTGTTGATGGTTTACACACGCTGGAGTATTCTAGTTGAGCAAGGATTAAAAAGAAAAAGAGCAGCCCTCATTGCAGAGTTGGTTTGAAAAAGAAACAGTGAAACATAGCTAAACATTCTAGGCCTAATGAACCCCCCATTTGTTCCTGTTTTCCTAATATTCTTTGCTTTTAGCCCTATGATCATGAAAGTTTATGCCCCCAGCAGGATGTAAAGGCTATGAGGCCATTGGGTCCTGGTCGTGTTTCTCAAAATTGGTTGCACATAGAAGCACATAGGAGCTTCTCATCCCGATGTCCAAGATGCACCAAAAACAATGAGACCCATAACTCTGGGGGCAGGATTTGCTATTTTATATGCATTTTTAATGCTCTGCATGGTGATTGCAATTGCAACCAAGATTGAGAACTGCTGCGGTAGAAAAACTCATATGAGGGCAAAGATGTTTGTGTTGGCATTATTACCTTGTGAAGAATTCGATTATCTGTTTAATCTTACTATGGACTTCTAGTTCAAAGAGAGAAGAGGAGATTCCATTTATTTAGATTTGGTCAAAACGACAGTGAAATTCTCTAGGACAAGGGTTCTTCAGATTTTTTTTTAGCTCAGTCTTTAACAAAATGACTGGCATCTAGGGGTTGTCTGTATAAATAAATGCTTAGCCTGCCTGTTTAAGTTTATTTGGTGGAAATTATTTCTTGTCATTCAGGGACCTTGTTAACAGACATAAATATTTAGGAAGGATACCTTTCTCACTTAGCACATCACTGCCTGCGGTGAATAAATAAACTTCTTCAGTAAAAAATATATAGAAATATTTTCCCCCAAAGAATTTCAGCATTAGGTAGAATAAGTCTTCTTTATGGGAAGAGGTGAGTTCCATGTCCTACTACTCTGCCATCTTGATTCCTCTTTCAGGATAAATATCTTTAAATGACTTGAATAGAGTTAACTTTTGCATTTGGAAGCTGATTATATTAAAAACTAATCAGTAATCTAAGCTTATAGTAGGCATTGGTCACATGTTTGAATGAGTGAAAGAATCAGTGGTTGACAGATAATACTATAGAGAATTAATATTGCTTCTGGACACTGTGATTTATGGTATCCAGGCTTCACAGAGACTGACCCATTTAATGAATGATGTCAGCCTATGCTTATCAGGGAAAAATAATTTCCAGGCACTTCAAATAAACCCTTATGATAGAATAAGGCTTTTTCCTCTCTCTCTCTCCCTACCTACACATCCATCCATCCCTCCACCTATTTACCTACCTATCTAGCTGCCTACTGTTACCAGAATTTTTCCTTCCTCTTTTAAATCTACATCTCTGCTTTCATTAAAAGTAGAAAAGCATTCTACTTTTATCTTATTCATTAGACTGAGATCTTGGATCATCTAGCTACAGATATCCCTGATTTCTACCACACAGATTTCTGTGAAAACCAGACACATAAGAAATAAATACTGTGCATGTTCTGATAATTTTTATGATGCCATTGTCAGTAAATATTGGGTAACATTAGTGGAAACTATTAAATATTCTACTATATATTAATAGATTAAGCCAATAATGATTTTTTTCTCTTAAAATTTAACAGAGGGATTGAAATTACATTGTACCTTAAGTTAAAATGAAAACTTTAAGGAAGAATGTTTAAATCATAATAAAATGTGGAGAAAATAAGTATATATCACTGAAATTAAACATATATTAACAATTTACCCCTATTTGCCCTTTCATTCACCCTCTCCCTTCCTCTCGCTCCCTCTTCATCACCATTAATAAAAAATTTGCAACCATAACTAAAGCTTCATCCATTTTCTCCTGCTCCTTTTTTACCCCCTTGGGGTCACCATACTTCTGAAGTTGATGTGTTGTGTTCCTGTGCATGTTTTCTACTGTCTACATATGCATGTACACATGAATGAAATAGGCACTATTGTTTGGGTATTTATTAAAATGCATAGAAATTTGTTTGCCGTACTGTTAACATTGGTTTTTGAAATTTATTCATGATATGCAGAGAGCTAGTTATTTGTTTTAATGGTTGTGTAATATTCCATTCTCTCTAACAATTTGCAATTTATTTTATTCATTCTCTAATGGGGGTCTCTTAGGATTAGAGATAGACATGGAAATGTTACCTGGAGTTGATATTTGCATTAAATCCTGATCAGTTCCTTTTGTGGTTCCATACAAACTTTAGGATTCCAGTTCTGTGAAAAATGCCACTGGTATTTTATAGGGATTGCATTGAATCTGTAGATTTCTTTGGGTAGTATAGATATTTTAACAATATTAATTCCTCCAATCTATGAACATGGTATAGCTTTCCATTCATTTCTTTCTTCTTCAATTTTTTTCTTCAAAGTCTTACAGTTTTCAGAGTATACATTTTTCACCTCCTTAAATCATTCCTAGGTATTTTATTCTTTTTGATGCAATTGTAAATGAACTTGTTTCTTAATTTCCCTTTCTGATAGTTTGGTATTAGTGTATAGATATGCAACAGATTTCTATATATTGATTTTGTATCCTGCAAGTTTACTAAATTCAGTATTACTTCTAATAGCTTTTTGGTGGTATCTTTAGTGTTTTTAATATACTGTACCATGTCACCTACAAACAGTAACAGTTTTACTTTTTGGTCTCCAATTTTGATGCCTCTTATCTCTTTTTCATTTCTGATTGCTGGGGCTAAGACTTCCAATACTATGTTGAATAAAAGTGGTGATAGTAGGTATCCTTTTCTTCTTCCTGATCTTGGAGGAAAGATTTCAGCTTTTCATCATTGAATATGATGTTAGGTGTGGACTAGTCATTTTTGGCCTTTATTACATTGAGATATATTGTCTGTATACCCAGTTTGTTGAGAATTTTTATCTTGAATGTATGTTGATTTTTGTCTAATGCTTTTTCTGCATCTATTGAGATGATCAAATAATTTTTATCCTTTGTTTTGTTAATGCAGTGTATCACATTGATTGTGGATATTGAGCCATCCTTGCAACCCTGGACTAAATCCCACTTGACCATGGTGCACGATCCTTTCAATGTATTATTGAATTCAGTCTACTACTATTTTTTTTGAGAATTTTTGCATCTATGTTCATCAGAAATATTGGCCTATAATTTTCTTTTTTGGTAATGTCTTTGTCTGGTTTTGGTATCAGGTTATGGTGACTTTGTAGAGTGTGTTGGGGAAGTGTTCCCATCTCTTCAATTTTTTGAAATAATTTGAAAAGAATAGATATTAGCTCCTCTTTAAATGTTCTGTAGAATTCACCTGTGAAGCTGTCTGGTTCTGGACTTTTGTTTACTCAAAATTTTTTGATTACTGATTCAATTTCATTACTAGTGATCTGTCTGCTCATATTTTTTATTTCTTCCTGATTCAGTCTTGGGAAATTGTACATTTCTAAGAATTTATCCATTTTTTGGGTGTCCATTTTATTGACATATCATTGTTCATTGTAATCTCTTATGATCCTTTGTATTTCTGTGATATTGGTTGTAACTTCTCTTTCATTTCTGAATTTACTTATATGGGTCCTCTCTTTTTCTTGATGAATCTGGCTATAAGGGTTATCAATTTTCTTAATCTTTTCAGAGAACCAGCTCTGAGATTCACTGATCTTTTCTATTGTATTTTTAGTCTCTATCTTATTTATTTCTGTTCTGATATTTATTACTTCTTTCCTTCTACTAACTGTGGGCTTTGTTTCTTTTTTTTATAGTAAGGATAGGTTTTTTATTTAAGATTTTTCTTATTTCTAAGGTAGACCTGTGTCACTATAAACTTTCCTTTTAGAAGTGCTTTTGCTGCATCCCATAGATTTTGTAACATTGTGTTTCCTTTTTCATTTGTCTCAAGGTATTTTTTTCTTTGATTTCTTTGTTGACCCATTTGTTGTTTAGTAGCATGTTGTTTAGCCTCCATGTGTTTGTATTTTTTCCAGTTTTATTCTTGTAATTGATTTCTAGTTTCATATCATTGTGGTCAGAAATTTGCTTGATATAATTTCAATCTTTTTAAATTTATTGAGACGATTTATGGCCTACTGTATGATCTAACATGGAGAATGTTGCATGCTGCTGTTTTGGGATGGAATAATCTGCATATATCTATTTGATCTAATGTGTCATTTAAAGCCAAAATTTCATTATTGATTTTCTGTCTGGACGATCTGTTCATTGATGTAAGTGACGTGTATAACTTGTCCCCTACTGTTATTGTATTACTGTCAATATCTCCCTTTTATATCTGTTAATGTTTGCTTTATGTATTAAGTGTTTGCTTTATGTATTAAGTGCTATGTTGACTGCATAGATATTTACAAGTGTTATATCCTCTAGTTGGATTGATTCCTTTATCATTATAGAACATTTTTCTTTGTCTCTAGTTACAGTCTTTATTTTAAAGTCTATTTTGTCTGAAATAAGTATTGTTACCCCCACTTTCTTTTCCTCTGTTTGCATGGAATACTTTTTCCATCCCCTCACTTTCAGTCTGTGTGTGTCTCTAGATCTGAAGTGAGTCTCTTGTAGGCAGCATACATGAAGACTTATTTTTTAATCTATTCAGCCAACTTTTGTTTTTTGATTGCAGCATTTACCCACTTACATTGAAAGCAATTATTGATACATATGTGCTTATTACCATCTTGTTAATTGTTTTTTGGTTGTAGCTTTGTTCCATTATTCTTCCCTTCCTCTCTTTCCTGGTGATTTGATATCTATCTTCACTATTGTATTTGGATTCCTTTCTCTCTCTCTCTCTCTCTCTTTTTTTCTTTTTTGGTAACAAAGGTTTTTGATTTGTGGTTACTCTGAGGTTCATATATAATAACATATGTTGATGACCTTTTAAGCTCAAGCACATTTTTACAGCCATACATTTTTAGTGATTTCCCTATGTTTTATGTTTTTGACTCATATTTTACATCTTTTTATTTTTGTGCCCCTTAACTACCTATTGTAGGTATGGATGATTTTGCTACTTTTGTCTTTAACCTTCCTACTCACTATATAAGCGGTTAATCCATTACCTTTATTTTATGTTTGCCTTTCCCAGTGACATTTTTCTTTTCATAATTTTCTTATATCAAGTTGTGGCCTTTTCTGATTAGAGATGTTCTTTTTACATTTCTTATAAGGCCAGCTTAGTGGTGATGAAATATTTTAGCTTTTGCTTGTTTTGTAAAACTCTTTATCCTTCCTTCAATTCTGAATGATAACCTTGCTGGGTAGAGTACCCTTGCTTGTAGGTTTTTTTCCTTTTATCACTTCAAATAAAGTGTGCACCTTGCTTCTGGCCCACAAAACCTCTGCTGAAAAGTCAGGTGAGACTCTATGGGAGTTCCCTGATATGTAACTAGTTGTTTTTTCTTGCTGCTCTTAATATTCTCTCTTTATCTTTAATTTTTACCATTTTAATTATAATGTATCTTGGATATGGACCTCTTTGGGTTCATCTTGTTTGGGACTCTCTGTGTTTTCTGGATGTGGATGTCTGTTTCCTTTCCCAGATTAGGGAAGTTTCAGCTATTACATCTTCAAATATGTTCTCTGTCCCTTTCTCTCTCTCTCTTCTTTTTCTGGGACCCCTTTAGTGAGAATATTAGTAGAAATGTTGCTCCAGAGTTCCCTTAAACTATCCTCACTTTTAAGAGTTCTTTTTTCTTTTTGCTATTCTGATTGCTGTTCTGATAGGGTGATTTCCACTACCCTATTTTCCTGATCACTGATCCATTTCTCTGTATTTTCCAATCTATTTATTCCCTCTAGTGTATTTTTTATTTCAATTATTATATTGTTCTGTGTAATTGGTTCATTTTTATATTTTCTATCTCTTTGTTGAAGTTCTCACTTCATCCATTCTTCAAGAGTTCATCCATTCTTTCCTGATTTTGGTGAGCATTTTTATGACTATACTTTAAGACTCTTTATGTGGTAAACTGCTTATCTTCATTTTGTTTAGTTCATTTTCTGAGGTTTTGTCTTGTTCTTTTACTTGGAAGGTGTTCCTTTGTATCATCATTTTGCCTTTTTGTGTGTTTGTTTTTAATGTATTAGGTATATAATCTACATGTCCTGGTCTTGAAGGAGTGGCCTATGTCAAAGGTGTCCTGTGGGACCCAGTGGTACAATCCCCTCTGGTCACCAGAGCCAGGCGTTCCTGGGGTATCCTCTGTGTGGGCTGCATATTCCCTCTGGTTGTGGTTGAGCTGTGATTGCTGTGGGCATGCTGGTGTGCAAGGCTGGCTCCCAGGATGGGAAGCACTTTGAAGGGGTGCTGATGGGGGCCATCCACTGTGTGAGATGGGGCAGAAGCCAAATTTGGAAGGCAGGAATGTTGGCTGGGGCTGGTCCTCAGGGGAATGACAGGGACCAATAGTGAGAGCTATGTTGATGGAAAGTGACAGAAATGGCACCTACCAGCTAGATGGAAGGAGAGTTAAAACAATGGTGCCCACAAGTGCTTCCTTCCCTGGAGTAAGTTCCACCAGATCCCTGTCCCTCCAGCACAAGCCCTGACATTGGTGAATGAATCTCCTTTTTATATGACTTAGGTGCTTTTCAAGCTGCTGCTTCTGTGCTGGGACTTGGAGTGAGAAAATTTGTGTATGAGCCCTTTAAGAGTGGAGTCTTGGTTTCCCACAACCCTGGTTCTCCTGGTTGTAAGACCTTCTGGTTTTCAAAGCCAGACGTTATGAGGGCTCATCTTCCTGGTGCAGGTCCCCAGGCTGGAGATCCTGACGTTGGTCTCATACCCCTCTCCTCCTCATAGGGGGCTTCCACATTAGTGATATCCCTCCCACTGTAGGTTCTGACTAGATCATGTCTCTGTCCCTCCTACCCATATGATGTGTGGCCTTTTAAAAATATCTTTAGTTGTAGAAAGTCTGTATTGCTAGTCTTCATGTTGTTCTCAGAGATATGTTTTATATGCAGTTGTGGTTTTGATGTGTCTGTGGGAAGAGGTGAGTTCAGGATGTTCCTACTCTGCCATGTTGATCTGGATTCCTAAAATGGTGGTCAGTTTTATTATATGTTAACTATGTATATAGATTATCTGATTTTTTATCATACACATATGTAACACAGATAAATTTGAATTTGTTATAGTTGTAGCAAAATTTTAATTTATATATTCTGTAAAATTATTCTTTTTTGGATTTGGAATTTTCAAGATCTTATTCATGACTTGTTGATATACAGAAACATTATTAAATTTATTATGTTTAGGTCTCTTAAATCTTAGAATATGACAATCATTTTCATATGTTCTTTCATATATTACCATTTAAAGTGAAAATTCAACTCTTTTAAAAAACAATTTATACAAATGCACTTTTTTTTGAGAAAAAAATTAATTGTTTTTTCTTAAGCATATTGATAATTTCCTTGTAGAGAACACAATGCCAAATATGTGTTCCATAACAGAGTGCTTGTGGAGTGACAAATCAGGGAATGATATTGACTTCACAAAGCATGTTATATGCCATTTTTTGTCTTTATTTTTGTCTCATAATCAGTTTTAACTTTTATAAATTAACTTACTGTAAAAAATAGAACATGCCATTTAAAAATCTTTTTGTGAAGATAGTAAAGTTATTTCCCCTGCATTCAATAGGCAAGAGAACAAACATGAAACTGAACTGATAGATAATATTTGAGCTCTGTCTTTGTATATATTATGAACATATGTAATTATGCATTTAAAAAAGCCATTGAGCTTTTAATGGACAGTCCATAATCTTGAAATGTTAGTCCACGTAATCCAAAGAACTGAGCTTAATTTATTGAAATGTTATAACAAGGGTTAATGATGTACATGTTTTTATACACTCTTAAAAAGGAATGATATTGCTCAGTTTTTTGTAATAGTCATTTCCTATTTCTAATCTTTATTTTCTTCCTTTGAAAAAAATGATTGCTGAAATCTTCCACACTAGTAATTATCAATCTCATTATGGGGTGGAATAAAATAAATCATAGAATTGATGTCCAAAAGAAAAGTTTAGCTAACCTTCCTCAAGGAAGGTTATGTGGTTATATATACATATATATGGTCTCATTAGGTAATGCAAGATTTAATAAGGGCACAACACATGCTTAATGTATTATTAGAAATTTCTAAGAGCATGTAGGAGAGGCATACATTAGACAAAGATGAATTGCTGAATTTTTGTCCTACTATACTTGATTTAGGAATTTTCAAATTCTGAAATATTGTTCTAGATATTGACTTTCAGGGATGACATTAGAAATGAATTCAATTAGATTCAGTTTTATTCTGATACCCAACATTTCCAGCTATATTTTTATTCTGCTTTAAATTTTTTAAATATTATTTTGAATTTTCTTATATTGTGACACTCTTATGAACACCTCATTAGATTTACTAAGAAATATCTGCAAATTTCTTCATTCCCTAGGGCTGATTTTTTTTTTTGGTAACATCTTTATTGGAGTATAATTGCTTAACAATGTTGTGTTAGCGCCTGCTTTATAACAAAGTGAATCAGTTATACATATACATATATTCCCATATCTCTACCCTCTTGCAACTCCCTCCCTCCCATTCTCCCTATACCACCCCCTAGGTGGTCACAAAGAACCGAGCTGATCTCCCTGTGCTATGTGACTGTTTCCCAATAGCTATCAATTTTACATTTAGTAGTGTATATATGTCCATTCCACTCTCTCACTTTGTCCCAGCTTACCCTTCCCCCTCCCTGTGTCCTTAAGTCCATTTTCTAGTAGGTCTGGGTCTTTATTCCCATCCTTCCCCTAAGTTCTTCACAACCATTTTTTTCCATTTTTTTAGATTCCATATATATGTGTTAGCATATGGTATTTGTCTTTCTCTTTCTAACTTACTTCACTCTGTATGACAGAATCTAGTTCCATTCACCTCACTACAAATAACTCAATTTCTTTTCTTTTTATGGCTGAGTAATATTCCATTGTATATGTGTGCCACATCTTCTTTATCCATTCATCTGTCAATGGACACTTAGGATGGTTCCATGTCCTGGCTATTATAAATAGAGCTGCAATGAACACTGTGGTACATGACTCTTTTTGAGCTATGGTTTTCTCAGGGTATATGCCCAGTAGTGGGATTGCTGGGTTGTATGGTAGTTATATTTTTAGTTTTTTAAGGAACTTCCATACTGTTCTCCATAGCGGCTGTATCAATTTACATACCCGCCAGCAGTGCAAGAGGATTTCCCTTTCTCCACACCCTCTCCAGCATTTATTGTTTGTAGATATTTTAATGATGACCATTCTGACTGGTGTGAGGTGATACCTCATTGTAGTTTTGATTTGCATTTCTCTAATAATTAGTGATGTTAAGCATCCTTTCATGGGTTTGCTGGCAATCTGTATATCTTCTTTGGAGAAATGTCTATTTAGGTCTTCTGCCCATTTTTGGATTGGGTTGTTTGTTTTTCTGTTATTGAGCTGCATGAGCTGCTTGTAAATTTTGGAGATTAATCCTTTATCAGTTGCTTCATTTGTAAATATTTTCTCCCATTCTGAGGGTTGTCTTTTCATCTTGTTTATGGTTTCCCTTGCTGTACAAAAGCTTTTACATTTCATTAGGTCCCATTTGTTTATTTTTGTTTTTATTTCCATTTTGTAGAAGGTGGGTCAAAAAGGATCTTGTTGTGATTTATGTCATAGAATGATCTACCTATGTTTTCCTCTAAGTGTTATATAGTGTCTGGCCTGACATTTAGGTCTTTAATTCATTTTGAGTCTATTTTTGTGTATAGTGTTAGGGAGTGTTCTAATTTCATACTTTTACATGTAGCTGTCCAGTTTTCCCAGCACCACTTATTGAAGAGGCTGTCTTTTCTCCATTGTATATTCTTGCTTCCTTTATCAAAAGTAAGGTGACCATATGTACGTGGGTTTACCTCTGGGCTTTCTATCTTGTTCCATTGATCTATATTTCTGTTTCATACTGTCTTTATTACTGTAGCTTTGTAGTATAGTCTGAAGTCTGGGAACATGATTCCTTCAGATCTGTTTTTCTTTCTCAAGATTGCTTTGGCTATTCAGGGTCTTTTGTGTTTCCATACAAATTGTGTAATTTTTTGTTCTAGTTCTGTGAAAAATGCCATTGGTAGTTTGATAGAGATTGCAATGAATCTGTAGATTGCTTTGGGTAGGATAGCCATTTTCACAATGTTGATTCTTCCAATCCAAGAACTTGGTATATCTCTCCATCTGTTTGTATCATCTTTAATTTCTCTCATCAGTGTCTAATAATTTTCTGCATACAGGTCTTTTGTCTCCTTAGGTAGGTTTATTCCTAGGTATTTTATTCTTTTTGTTGCAGTGGTAAATGGGAGTGTTTCCTTAATTTCTCTTTCAGATTTTTCATCATTAGTGTATAGGAATGCAAGAGATTTCTGTGCATTAATTTTGTATCCTGCTACTTTGCCAAATTCATTGATTAGCTCTAGTAGTTTTTTGGTAGCGTCTTTAGGATTCTCTATGTATAGTATCGTGTCACCTGCAAACAGTAACAGATTTACTTTTTCTTTTCCAATTTGGATTCCTTTTATTTCTTTTTCATCTCTGATTGCTGTAACCAAATCTTCCATAACAATGTTGAATAATAGTGGTGAAGTTGGGCAACCTTGTCTTGTTCCTGATCTTAGTGGAAATGGTTTCAGTTTTTCACCATTGAGGATGATGTTGGCTGTGGCTTTTTTATGTATGGCCTTTATTATGTTGAGAAAAGTTCCCTCTATGCCTACTTTCTGGAGGGTTTTTATCATAAATGGGTGTTGAATATTGTCAAGAGCTTCTTCTGCATCTATTGAGGTGATCATATGGTTTTTATCCTTCAATTTGTTATTAGGATGTATCACATTGATTGATTTGTGTATATCGAGGAATCCTTGTATTCCTGGGATAAACCCCACTTGATCATGGTGTATGATCCTTTTAATGTGCTGTTGGATTCTGTTTGCTAGTATTTTGTTGAGGATTTTTGCATCTATGTTCATCAGTGACATTGGCCTGTAGCTTTCTTTCTTTGTGACATCTTTGTCTGGTTTTGGTATCAGGGTGATGGTGGCCTCATAGAATGAGTTTGGGAGTGTTCCTCCCTCTGCTATATTTTGGAAGAGTTTGAGAAGGATAAGTGTTAGCTCTTCTCTAAATGCTTGATAGAATTCACCTGTGAAGCCATCTGGTCCTGGGCTTTTGTTTGTTGGAAGATTTATAATCACAGTTTCAATTTCAGATCTTGTGCTTTTCTATTTATTCCTCATTCATTCTCAGAAGGTTATGCTTTTCTATGAATTTGTCCATTTCTTCCAGGTTGTCCATTTTATTGGCATATAGATGCTTGTAGTAATCTCTCATGATCCTCTGTATTTCTGCAGTGTCAGTTGTTACTTCTCCTTTTTCCTTTCTCCTATTGATTTGAGTCTTCTCCCTTTTGTTATTCATGAGTCAAGCTAATGGTTTATCAATTTTGTTTAGCTTCTCAAAGAACCAGCATTTAGTGTTATTGATATTTGCATTCACTTCCTTCATTTCTTTTTCATTTATGTCTGCTCTGATCTTTATGGTTTCTTTCCTTCTGCTAACCTTGGGATTTTTTGGTCTTCTTTCTCTAATTGCTTTAGTTGTAAGGTTAGGTTGTTTATTTGAGATGTATCTTGCTTCTTAAGGTGGGATTGTATTGCTATAAACTTGCCTCTTAGAACGGTTTTTGCTGC